>NC_052173.1:11325305-11625305 GCF_902713615.1 Scyliorhinus canicula | reverse complement strand
AAGAGCAAGGTATATAATGTAAACAAAAATAGCTAGGGCAAACTTACTGGAGGAATGTGCGACGTATGTTTGTGGGGTAAGATGGGGAGAGCAGGGTGCACTTGAAATGAACGGGTTTCCTGACAATTGCACTAAATTTGGCTCTGGTACCAAAGTGTGAAACGGATGTAGGTTTGGATGAAGGGCTGGTGCATGGGGTGGGAGCAGAAACAGCAGTACAATTGGAGATGAAATTGAGAATACTCAACACAGTCATGGGGAAGCAAACTTGGTTGAGCCTGGAAACATGAAAAAGCTGACGATACATTGTTTACAGCCCTATTGATTAACAATCTGTACCTGTACTAATGATTCAGTTCCTTCAGACTGCCTGAGTCCATACCTTCGCACAGTCCGTTGCCTCAGATCATACTGTCTTCAACCGCTATTCAAACAAGAATATATATTTAAACAGGGTGTTAGATGACTAGAATCTTAATTGGTTCATTTTGTCAAACAAAACCGAGCAAATTTTAAATTCTGTATCAAATTTCAAATCTTGTTGCCTTTATTTACGGTTTGGCATTGGCTAATGGCCATGTTGCCTAACTTGCTTTGTTTTAGGTGTGGCAATGTGGCGGACAGTTGGAGATCATTCCTTGCTCGGTAGTGGGTCACGTGTTCCGTACCAAGAGCCCTCACAGCTTCCCCAAAGGTGTGCAGGTAATTGCCCGCAACCAAGTGCGCCTGGCTGAGGTCTGGATGGATGACTACAAGGAGCTGTTTTACAGGAGGAACCAGCAAGCAGAGAAAATTGCCCAAGAGGTGAGTGAACAGCAGTTCATTCTTTAAAATCCTTGAAATTGGTCTTGTTTTAATTTCCCCACCGCCTCCACCCCAATGTTTGATTAACCAGGGTTCCTGTGAGAGAGTCCTGTTCCCTGCATGCCACTTTCTGAAGAGTTGTGTATCCCTAGGGGTTAGTTCTCAATTGCAGCAAGTTATTTATTGAATTTAATGTGGTCTCACATTATACTACAAGACACCTTTCCGAATATTAAACTTTGACAGATGACTGCAACTAATATATGTCCTCACTATGAATAAAGATATGAAACACAGTCCCACAAACACTTATGCAAATGCGAGACCGTCCATAATGCATTTTATTATCATTTTTGACAGCGCAGCTAGGAAATAATTTTTTTGATGACTGACAGATGATGTCCTGAGGGAAATCTAATTTAACAGGGGTCACTTTCAGTAGCACTCAACGGAACAGTTAAAAGTGAAGTGAGAAATAGTCCTTTGATTACAGAATTGTGAAAGAACTACTGAACTGTTTTTTGAGAGCGAAGATTTTTGTTCGCATCAATCTATTAATCAAACAATGAAACCAATGGGATCAAAAGATCATCTTCAACCTCTGCAATGAGTGAACCTACATTGTGTTATCACATTCGTCCCTGCAGCCACTCCCCCATTCTCTCTTTTCCCCCTCTTTCGTCCCCCGGTACCCCCCCCCCCCCCCCCCCAAATTCCTGGTGGGCTCATGAACTAAATTTGTAATTTTGCCATGACAGCCAATCTGGATTCGCACTCTCCATTCTCTTCCAGTACTTGATGATGATGCAGGTGGCCCATGCAATACACGAGATAACCACAATGTTGGGAGTAGAATGTGGCAAAACCATAGGATTGTGACTATGTGACATAGTGATTGGTCACATAAAGGGCTGTTCCTGTTCAAAGTCACAGAAAAGGGCTCTTTTTACCCAGATCTGGGTGGAATTCTGATGAAAAGGCGTAGGTGAATGTTAGAGGAGTAGTTTACCCCTGGAATGGTATGTCTTCTGATCACCGGACCCGGCAGAAAACAGTGAGAGGTTTGGCTGGAAAGCTGAAACAGTCTTGTGCTTCACACAGTCTCTTCCAGCATGCAGGCGGGGGAGGGGCAAGCTGTAAGGCCCCAGATACAGGAACTGATGACTTTTATCAAGGAGGAATTCCATAAACATGGAAAAGAAATGTGTGAGGATCATGCAAAGGCCATTGCAGAAGCCGTGGCACCCCTGAAGAGTACTTTGGGGCGGATGGAGAGGTGTTTGGAGGTGCAGGGGCCATAGATTCGGGAGATTGAAGGAGTGATCTCGGACCGCGATCATGTGGTGGCTCTGGAGGTGGAGGTGGAGCTCCTAAGAGACCTCTGTAAAACAGAGGGCAAAGGTGGAGGAGCAGGAGAATGCCTCGAGAAGGCAGAACCTGTGAATAGTGGGCCTGTCTGAAGGAGTGGAAGGTGTGAGTGCCACGAGGCGCGTCTCGAGGATGCTGGCGGGACTGGTGGCAGAAGGGGTGCTAGATAAGGCACCTGAAGTGGACCGAGTGCATAGGTCTCTGAGGCAAAAGCCTAGAGCTGGGGAGTCGCCACAGGCGGTGATCGTGAGACTCCATAAATTTGTGAAGAAAGAGAAAATTCTATGGTGGGCCAGGGCGAAGCGTAGCTGCGACTGGCAGGGAACGTCTGGATTTATCAGGACATCGGAGACGAGTTGGCAAGATGGCGGGCAGGTTTCAACAAGGCCAAGGCGGTGCTGTACCGGCGGCAGATCAGGTTTGGGGTACTCTACCCGGCGAAATTATGGGTGACGTTCGGAGGCCGGGAGTATTATTTCAAGACCCCAGAAGCAGCCGAAGACTTCATTAAGGAGCATAAACTGGGGGAGAACTGAGTGGCCAATGCTTGGGAACCAGGGTGCTGGCACTATGTAATGGGCGGGAGCATGTCTGAAGTGGGTGTTGTTATGGGCCAGGGTTTAGAGAACCCCAAAGTGTATCATGGAGTTCACCTGACCCACAACTTTTAATAGATTGTGGTATGGGGAGCACACGGCCCACTCTACAGGTGTGGTACAGCAGAAATGGAGAAGTATTTTTTAAAGCAAAACAATGTTTATTCTATGAACTCAAGCTAACCTTTTTCAAACATACAGTGATCATCTTAGCAAAGACTACAACACTAAGTAATCCTTTAAGCTTTCCTTTTAACATCCATAAGACTTCAAAACAAAACCTTTAACAGAAGCACATCAGGTTAAATTCGCTACTGAAATGAAATGAAATGAAAATCGCTTATTGTCACGAGTAGGCTTCAATGAGGTTACTGTGAAAAGCCCCTAGTCGCCACATTCCGGCGCCTGTCCGGGGAGGCTGGTACGGGAGAGCAGTGATTAGTTTCAAATCACCAAAGGATCGATTTACATTCTTTAGATTACAGAGAGAGACTCATAAACCTTCTGGCTGTGACTGCAGCTATCCAGCTCTGAAAACGAAACTAAAACACACCCTGCAGCAAACGGCCTAAAATGAAAGTAAAAAGCTGACTTACAGCCCCGCTCCACCCACTCTCTGACATCACTGCAGTGGTAAACACCCATTTCTTAAAGGTACTCTCACTACAGATGTTTATCTACATACCCATTTATAAACACCCATTTCTTAAAGGTACTCTCACATGACACCTCCCCCAAGAAAAAAAACCCATCAACTTCAAGACGGTTTCATTTTTCACCTTTTCACTAGCCTTTAAGAAATGCACACAGTAAATATACCTTTTGTTTAAAAAAAAAATCAACACTGCAAACCGGTATAATAATATAGTCCAATTTTTTTCTTCCTTCCTCCAACTGGAATCCTTCCTTCTCGATTGACAGTCTCTTTGAACAAGAAGGTCTCTGCATGATCCATCCATTTCTCTACGCCTCAGCATTTCTCTTTAAAGTCAGATACTGATCACAGAGTCCCTTGTAATTCTCCAACACAGGACCATTGGTTATCACAGCTTTCAGGCAGTCAAATGGTTGTTGAAAGTGCGCTGTCCATTGAAATTTTTGACGTTTCTTCAGTAAGTCCATCAGTGGAGCAATCACGCTACAAAACGTTTGCACAAATGTTCGATCAAATCCACTCATGCCAAGAAATCGCATTATTTCCCTTCGTCTTGAGGGTATTGGAAACTCTTCAAGAAAAGTGACTAGGGTTTTTCCAAATTCACTTTTGGCTAGGTTAATCACCAAACCCGTCTCCTGAAGTCGATCGAATAACTCCATCAAATGTTTTAAATGTTCTTTCCATGTCTGGCTGAAAATTACCAGATCGTTGATGTATACCGCTCAATTGCATAACTTTGAATTGGTATATACCATCTGGAGTCACAAAAGCTGAAATCTCATTCATCCTTTCGGATAAAGGTACCTGCCAGTAACCTTTAAGTAAATCCAGTTTGGAAATAAAAGTTGATTGTCCTACTTTCTCAATGCAATCCTCCAAACGTGGGATCGGATAAGAGTCCGTTCTTGTAACTGCATTAACCTTTCTATAGTCGACACACAACCATTGGGTACGTCTGGTTTAGGTACCATCACTATGGGTGAGCTCCATTGGCTGCAGCCCACTCCAATTATGCCATTTTTAAGTAACAGCCTCCCCGAACAGGCGCCGGAATGTGGCGACTAGGGGCTTTTCACAGTAACTTCATTGAAGCCTACTCGTGACAATAAGCGATTTTCATTTCATTTTCATCTCTTTGTTAACCTGTGCCAATTTTAAAGGGTTAAGTCTATATGGATGTTGTTTCATCGGAACAGCCTTTCCCAGATCTGCATCATGTGTAGCCATTTTAGTACATCCCAATTTATCGCTACAAACTTGCCCATATGATATCAATAACTCTTTCAGGTCAGTTTGTTTTTCCTCTGGAAGGTAACTCAATAATTTATCCCAATTTTTAAGAACATCCTCGTTTTCCAATTTAATTTGAGGTATGTCAAATTCACAATCATCTGGATTTGGTTCGTCACTTTGAGTTAAAATCATTAAAACCTCCTTTTTCTCGCCTTCCCTTTCAAAGTACCTTTTAAGCATATTCGCATGACACACTCGGTGAGTCTTCCTTCTATGTGGTGTCTTTACCACGTAATTCACCTCACTTAATTTCCTCTCAATCTGATAAGGTCCACAAAACCTTGCTTTTAAAGGTTCACCGACCACTGGTAACAATACTAAAACTTTATCTCCACAGGCAAAACTACGAACTTTGGATTTCTTGCCCGCTACCCGTTTTATCACATTTTGTGCAACCTTTAAATGTTGTCTAGCCAATTCACCTGCTCTATTTAATCGTGCCCTAAAATTTGACACATAAGCCAATAATGTAATTTCCGATTTCTCACTCACCAATTTTTCCTTAATCAATTTAAGTGGTCCTCTTACCTCATGACCAAAAGGACTAAATTTGGTTGACTCAATAGATGCATCCCAAATTGCAAACAGTACAAATGGAATTTCTTTATGCCAATCCTCTGGATAATCGTGACAATAAGCCTTCAACATTGTCTTTAATGTCTGATGCTACATTTCTAACATTCCCTGCGATTCTGGATGGTATACAGTTGATTTAAATCGTTTTATTCCTAAGCTATCCATAACTTCTTTGAATAACCTGGAGGTAAAATTTGATCCTTGATCCGATTGTATTTCTGTGGGTAGTCCATATCTAGTAAAGAATTTAAGTAACTCCTCCACAATCTTTTTTAGCTGTAATGTTACCTACTGGAATGGCCTCTGGAAACCTAGTAGACACATCCATTATGATCAAAAGATATTGATTCCCACTTTTTGTTTTAGGAAGCGGTCCTACGCAAACAATTAGGACCCTTGTAAAAGGTTCCTCAAATGCTGTAATGGGTATTAAGGGTGCTGGTTTTATCACTGCTTGAGGTTCCCCTATCACTTGACATGTGTGACAAGTTTGACAAAATTTAACTACATCTTTATGTAGTCCAGGCCAATGAAAATGTTTTTGTATTTTAGCTTGAATTTTCCTTATTCCCAAATGACCTCCCACTGGTACCTCATGTGCAACTCGCAACACCTCCTTTCTATATCCCACCGGCAATACTACTTGATGAACCTCTGCCCACTTTTCAACTGCCTGCATATGTAAAGGTCTCCATTTTCTCATCAAGACATTACTTTTACGGTAATAAGACTCTGGTATACACTCAGATTCCTCTTCCGTGTATGCTTTCTGATACATCCGTTTTATTTCTATATCTTTTTGTTGTAACTCCACCAATTTTCCTGAACAAAAAATATCTGCCTCATTCTCCACCTGTTCTTGTTCTTTTTCAACCATCTGATCAAAAATCGTTTCTGATAATTGCACTTCAACTTCATCTTCACTTTGATTTCTCCTCTTGACTTAACCTGTGACTTTGCGACCTTGTTACTACACAATCCAGTAAAATCCCAGGATATTCGTCCTTCAACACTTCAGCTGTCTGATTTTCCACTGGCTTATCAACCACAGTAAGCATCACTCCCACCTGCGATCCAGCTGTATCATTACCCAAGATAAACTGTATTCCTGGACAAGATAGTTTCTCTATT
This sequence comes from Scyliorhinus canicula, assembly GCF_902713615.1. Lineage (NCBI taxonomy): Eukaryota > Metazoa > Chordata > Chondrichthyes > Carcharhiniformes > Scyliorhinidae > Scyliorhinus > Scyliorhinus canicula. Next base: position 11,618,879 of record NC_052173.1, on the reverse strand, counting down.
ACTCCTACTACCACTTCACCACTCGTCACTGGACTTTCCAACCTTACATTATATAATGGAACACTACTCCTCTCACCCTGAATTCCACATATTACCACCTTTTCTGGCAACATTCTTCCCAAACTACATAACTCCTCATCTCTTACCATTAAAGATTGACTAGCTCCCGTATCTCTTAAAATTATGACATCTTGGCTTCCGGTGTGGACCATGGAGTAAGTGGTCACACACAAGGCAGCTCCTGCCCAAGGTTACAGAAAAGAGCTCTTTTTTTTAATCAATACGGGGTGGAATTTTGATGAAAAGACAGAGGTGAATGTTGGAGGAGTACTTTCCCCCAGGAATAATGTCTCTTGGTTTCCAGACCCGGCTGAAACAGTGAAAGATTTGGCTGAAGCTGCAGCAAAGAGCTCTTGAAATGAAATGAAAATCGCTTATTGTCACAGTAGGCTTCAATGAAGTTACTGTGAAAAGCCCCTAGTCGCCACATTCTGGCACCTGTCCTGGGAGGCTGGTACGGGAATCGAACTGTGCTGCTGGCCTGCTTGGTCTGCTTTGAAAGCCAGCGATTTAGCCTGGTGAGCTAAACCAGCCCCTATCTTCCAGCATACAGGTGGGGGAAGGGCAAGCTTAAAGGCCTCAGGCTGACTTGAGGGCATTTACTAAAGCTGAAATCTAGCAGCAGAGGGAACAACTGTGAAAAGATCTCAGTAAGGCCATTAAAGAAGCGGTGACGGTTGACTTCCGGTGACGGCGGGCGGGAGTCAGCCGCGCGTTGGAGGGCTCCTGTCCGGGAACGGCATTGTCGGGGATTGACGCCGGTCCTAGGGGCAGCGAAGGCGGTGAAGGCCAGGAGAAAGCACAGGGAAGGGATATGTCGAGGTCCAGTAAGAAAACGGCTGTGAAAACAGCTGAAAGTTCGTCGGGGAGTGGAAAGGTCACCGCGGGGTCACCAAGGAAAATGGAGGCTGGAGCACCAGCGGAGGCCGCATTGCTTACGGCTGAAGAAATAACTAAGGTGATGGCTGCAGAATTCGAAAGGCAGTTTACAAAATACATGGAGACAACGAGGAAGGACATGAGGGAGGTTTTGAGTGCTGGTGGGGGAGGCGATTTCCCCGGTGACGACGGCGGTGGCGAGTGCAGTGGCGGAGGTGCGGGAGCAAGGGGAGGCGCTGAAGGTAGTGGAGGAGACATTATTGCAGCACGGTGATCAACTCACCTCGATGGGGAAGGAGATGCAGAAGGTGATAGAGATTAACAAGGATCTGCGAGGAAAAATGGAAGACCTGGAAAACAGGTTCAGAAAACAGGTCCTGTGCTGGGCCAAACAGAAGCGGGTGGTGCAGTGGGCCGGAGCTGGTATACCTGTGTACCAGGACTTTACGGTGGAGCTGGCGAGGAGGCGGGCTGCTTTCAACCGGGTGAAGAGGGCACTGTTCATTAGCAAGGTGCAGTGCGGCATTGTATATCCAGCGAAGCTGCGGGTGGCTTACAAGCTCTAGGACTTTTATTTTGGAACAGCGTAAGCAGCGGAGGAGTTTGCAAAGGCAGAAGGACTGTGGCAGAACTGAGAAATTGAGAAATGGCCATGTGCCGATGTAATCTCATGACTGTATTTTCTTCTTTTTTGTTTGTTTGTTTCACTGCGTGCGGGTGTATGGGCTAAAGGAGCCGATGTATATATTTGGACAAGGGAAGTGATGGGACTTTCACTCGAAGTGAGGGCTCTTTGGGGGTGTATGCGGGGTTTGTGTGCTAAAAGGAGATTTCTGAGCTTTCCTAGGGCCGGGAAAGGGACCCAGGCGGGGGCCTCCACGCTGGCCGGTCTAAGCCGACCAGTGAACGGGAGTGGGGTGGGGGGAGGTTCTACGGCCATTGGAGCCTGGCAGAACAGGGTCCAAGTGGTCTAGCCGGGGTGGAAAGTTGGGGGGAAGGAACCAAGGTTGGGGGAAGGAGTTTTACAAGAGGCAGTGAGCGGGAGGAGTTGGGGGGGGGGGGGGGGGGGGTGTTTACAACTCTTGGGTATCGTGTACGGCACTCTTTCAGAGGTTGGATAGCGTTGAGTGTGTGGGGGGGGGGGGGGGCTGGGGGTGGACTCTATGGTGACCATGGGGGGGTCCTGGACCCCTTTTTCTTTTTCTCCTTTGTTTTTTGTTTCCATCGTGGGAGGGTTTGTTTTATTGGATGCATATATTGACAGGTGGGCCGTTGTTTGGGGTGGTGGGAGGATGGGATCGTTGTTATTGTTAAGGGGATTGGTTTTGTATTTGTTACCGTTTACTGTTTGTGGGTGGGGTGTAGATTTTGAAGGAAAATGTGAAAATGGAGAATAAAAACATTTATGAAATAAAAAAAATAAAAAATTGTACCTTCTTTACCTGCTCCTCCTGATGCACATGAGTAACTTTACTCACACAAGTAAATTATTTAAAGAGATCTGGCACCTTCTTATCAATCACCGCTTGATCAGGCTGTACAACTTTTTGCGCCTCCTTTGCTTCACTTGGGCTTTCCTTCACCACTTTAACAAACCCCACTGTGTTATTTTGGTTTACCACATCAGCCTTCCCGGTGCCTTTCTTCAACCACCAACACCGTGACTTTACATGATCTAGTTTATTACAGTGAAAACATTTCAAACTTTTCATTTCTTTTCCCCCCTCCTGGATGGCTCTCAGGGGGTTGGCAGTGTGGCAGGGGATAATGAGGGGACAGAGGGAGTTTCGGGTGTCGCTCTATGCCGATGATCTCTTGCTGTATGTTTCGGATCCGTTGGAGAGTATGGGAAGGATTATGGGCCTGTCGGGGAGGTTTGGAGGGTTCTCGGGATACAAGCTGAATGTAGGGAAAAGCAAGGTATTCCTGGTGAATGAGCTGGCACAGCGGGCTAATTTAGGGGGGATGCCATTTACGGTAGCGAGGGATAGGTTTAGGTCCTTGGGGATTCAGGTAGCGTGGGAATGGACGGGGCTCCATAAGTGGAACTTAACGAAGCTGGTGGAGGAGGCCAGGGAGGATCTTAAAAGGTGGGATACACGGCACTTAACATTGGGGGGGAGGGTCCAAGTGGTGAAAATGAATATTCTACCGAGGTTCTTGTTTATCTTTCAGGCTCTCCCGATCTTTATACCAAAGGCCTTTTTTTGGAAAGTGGACACAATCATCTCTGACTTTGTATGGGTGGGGAAGGTGCTGAGGGTGGGGAGGACCCTGCTGCAGAGGCAGCAGGGGGGGTTGGCGTTGCCAAACTTGCTTCATTATTATTGGGCAGCGAATGTGGACAAGGTGCGGCGGTGGTGGGAAGGAGAAGGGGTAGAGTGGGTTAGGATGGAGGAGGAATCTTGTAAGGGGTCTAGTTTGAGGGCTATGGTGACGGCAGCATTGCCAATGGCTCCGAGTAGGTATTCAGGGAGCCCAGTGCTGCAGTCCACGGTGAAGATATGGAATCAGCTGAGGAGGCATTTTAGGGTGGAAGGGATGTCGATGCTAACGCCGCTGTGTGAGAATCATGGGTTTGAGCTGGGGGGGGGGGGGGGGGGGGGGGGTGGATAGTGTATACAGGAGGTGGAGAGAAGTGGGGCTGGTCAAGATGAGGGATTTGTATTTGGAGGAAGGGTTCACCAGTCTGGAGGAGCTAAGGGGGAGGGTAGAGCTGCCAAGGGGTAGTGAGTTCAGGTATCTACAGGTTAGGGACTTTGCACGAAAGGTCTGGAAGGGGTTCCCTAGATTGCCGGGATACACCCTGCTGGAGTGACTGCTGCTTCCGGATGTGGAAGGGGAGGGAAGAACTGGGGATATATATAAGTGGCTGGGGAAGCAGGGAGGCGAGCGGGTGGTGAAGGTCAAGGAGAAATGGGAAGCGGAGTTGGGAACGGAGATCAACTGGGGAGTATGGAGTGAGGCACTGTGAAGGGTAAACGGGACCTCTTCTTTTGCAAGGATGAGCCTGATACAGTTTAAGGTGGTGCACAGGGTGCATATGACTCGGGCGAGAATGAGTGGGTTCTTTCAGGGGGTAGCAGATGAGTGTGAGAGGTGTGGGTGGGGGCCAGGAAATCATGCGCACATGTTTTGGTGTTGTGAAAAATTGGGAAATTTCTGGGCGGGAATGTTCACGGTCTTAGCCAGGATAGTGGAGGAGGGAGTGGACCCGGACCCTTTGGTGGCGATATTTGGGGTTTCAGAGAAGCCGGAGCTCATGGAGAGGAGGAAGGCCGATGTCTTGGCCTTCGCCTCTCTGATTGCACGCCGGGGAATTTTGCTGGCGTGGCGGTCGGCATCGCCACCGGGGGTAGCAGCATGGTTGGGTGACCTGTATGACTTCCTGCGGTTAGAGAAGATAAAGTATGAGTTAAGGGGCTCAGCAGGGGAGTTTGAGAAAAGGTGAAGGATGTTTGTGACCGTGTTTGAGGAGCTGTTCGTCGCAGGGGGGTGGGGCGGTGGGTGATGGGGGGGGGGGGGGGGGGGGGGGGGGTGGTGTGAAAAAGGAGAAAAATCTGTACAAACTGCATAGTTGATTGTTGGGAAGAATGTTTCCCGGGATGTTTATTTGCTGTAACCTACTTTGATACAAGTTTGAATAAAATGCGTTTTTTTAAAAAAACATAGGATTGTGATCAGAACATACAGGGTATTAATAAAAACGCAGTTGGAATCTCTGCACAATATTTTCTCTCAATAATAGTGTACACCATCTCTTGCGGCAGTAGTTTCTCTGGCCTAGCCCCGTCCAGTTTTAAATAATGTGTGAAGTATATTCTTCTTTAAAATCACCAATTCAACAAGCCATCAAAACTCACCTTCCAGTGGAAACTCGATTGCTATCTACCTTGCAACTCTTTTCCGCCACTATTTTTGAGTTTAAAATTAACAGATGTTCTGCCCACTCGCAATTGTGGCTGAAGTAATTGCTGACTCCTTTCAACATAAAATGTACTTGTAGATTCGGTGTTCATCTGTTGCTCTTTTTGTTTAGAAAACTTATGGAGATCTTTCAGAGAGGTTTCAGCTGAAGGAGCATTTAAAATGCAAGAACTTTACCTGGTATCTGCAAAATGTGTACCCTGAAATCTTTGTACCAGACTTTTCTCCAGTGCGTTATGGGGCGGTAAGTAAAATGATGATTTAAACAAGGCTGCATTTGCTGCCAACTGAGTTCATGAACAACAGAAACAGAAAATACTGCACAATCTCAGCAGGTCTGACAGCCTCTGTGGAGAGAGAAGGGAGCTCATGTTTCGAGTCTTGAGGCAGCACGATGGCGCAGTGGGTTAGCCGAGGTCCCAGATTCGATCCCGGCTCTGGGTCACTGTCCGTGTGGAGTTTGCACATTCTCCCCGTGTTTGCGTGGATTTCGCCCCCACAACCCAAAGATGTGCAAGGTAGGTGGATTGAACACACTAAATTGCCCCTTAATGGGAAAAAAATTAATTGAGTACACTAAATTTATTTTTATTTTTTTTAATGTTTTGAGTCTGGATGACTCTGTCAAAGTCCATGCACAGTTGTGCCACTTCACTCCATGACATGATGTCAAGGGTGATACAGTGGCATGGTACTGTATAGCACTGCTGCCTCTCAGCGTGCCAGACCCAGGTTCAATTCCAGTCTCGGGTCACTGTCTGTGTGGGGTTTGCACGTTCTCCTCATGTCTGCGTGGGTTTCCTCTGGGTGCTCTGGTTTCCTCTCACAGTTCAAAGATGAGCACGTTAGGTGGATTGGCCATACTAAATTGCCCCTTAGTGTCCCAAGATGTGTAATTTAAGTAGGGTCACCCGATTTTTCTCAACTCTACCTGGATGATTCAACATGGCCAAGTGAGGAACGCACAATATCTGCAGCAATTTTTAACAATTCAATGAGAATATTAAATATATGAATGAACATATAGATCATGTTTTATCTAGCCTCAAGTTCTGAGTCGCTTTAGTGCATCTTGTCCATTATCAGCAAGATTCTAGTTTTGAGTTTTGTGTGCATGTGCGGACACCCGGTGCACCTATGCAGAAGGGTGTGGGTGGCAGGAGACAGTAGTTAAATAACAAACTTTGAACTGTTTAGCAAAATCAACTTAAAGTTTGAATGACGTTTTCTAACCTGATTTTAAACTCCTTTTTCCAAAATATTAATGGGCTTTGAAATTGTCACCGGTTGAAAGTGCATGAATGCCCCAATGTATTGGTTAACAAAAGTGTTAATCCATTTTCAATGAATGGAGAGAGGTCTTCAGAGACCTGTATTAGTGTCTGTACACTGGTAACGCATAGCATGATCAAGTCAAAATCCCATTAAATATCATGCAGTTCACTTTTAACTCATTTAACGATATTCCTAATAAATCCCTGCAAATTATGAAGAGCCAAAGCATCAATTGGGTTGAATCCACAGAATCTTTCACAGTGTAGAAGGAGGCTATTCAGTCCATCGAGTCTGCACCGGCTCTCTGAAAGAGCACCCTACCTAGGCCCACTTCCCTGCCCTATCTCCGTAATCCCACCTAACCTGCACATCTTTGGACTGTGGGAGGAAACCGGAGCACCGGAGAACGTACAGACTCCACACAGACAGTCACCCAAGGCTGGAATCAAACGCAGGTGCTGAGGCAGCAGTGCTTAATACTCTCTTCTTTTGAGACAGCAAATGGAGGGCTAACTGTTCTGTGCACTTCTCGAGTTGTCACTTTCTGAACCTAATAATTTTTCCCACCGACATTTAAAAAAAAAAAATCCATGGATCAGATATGTTTGTGCTGGCAGGAGCATGTGGTTCCTAGTTACGGACAGTGTTTCCCTCCGAACCCTTTTTAACTTTAACACCTATTATGGACCAGGGTTTAGAGAACCCCAAAGTGTATCATGGAGTTCACCTGACCCACAACGTTTACTAGATTGTGGTATGGGGAGCACACAGCCCACTCTACAGATGTGGTACAGCAGAAATGGAAAAGTATTTTAAAAAGCAAAACAATGTTTATTCTATGAACTCAAGTTAACCTTTTAAAAAACATACAGTGAACATCTTAGCAACCATCAATTCAAATACAACTCCCAAACACTACACCACTAAGTAAAACCACCACTAATCCCTTTATCCCTCTCGGTGCCCACTTTCCTGACAGCAGCCCTCTAAAACACTAGGTACATTTCTCGATGTAATAAATTAATGCTATAAAAATGATGTTCAACTAGTGAGCTTGAGAGCCCAGTTTCCAAATGCATGTTAATGATAGTGGTGGACCAAATTCAGATCAGGTTATTGCAGTTAGTTGCACTGTAAATTTCTCCTTTGCCACAAAGTTCTATGTTTAGCACAAAAGGTGCTGGAAATCTAGAATTATTTTCCCCTCAAAAGGCTGTAGTTGCTGGGACAATTTGCACGGAGTGTCCTTGGGCACAGGGTTAAGACTACCCAACTGATGACATGTATGCAGTCTTCAGACAAGCCTGCATCCTATCATTATTCAAACCCGGTTTCCAGGCAATGCAGATTTTTAAATTGTTTTTTAATTTGACATCCAGGCACTTAACTGCCTTTGCAATCAATCCCCGCTCTGCATTTCATCAATTTTGTAATTCGATTTTGTTATAGACCATAAAAAGCAACAACTGCTGAATGTTTGATAAGTTTGTGTTATTTTACAGATTAAAAACAAGGGAACAGGAAGTTGCCTGGATGCTGGGGAAAACAATCACGGTGGGAAACCTCTGATAATGTACCCGTGCCATGGAATGGGAGGCAACCAGGTACACGGCAATGGTCATTTGAACATACAATGTATGCGGTATTCATCCTGCACTATCTCCTATTTGGAAAGCAGAGGTGTAATCAGACAAAGTCAGCATGGGTTTATGAAAGGAAAATCATGAATAATGTACTGGTTCTGAGGAGCACAAGTTTTAGTGAGGAGCTGAAGAAAATGAGTATTAGTCGAGAAATGGTTTGGGGGAAATTAATGGGATTGAAGGCGGACAAATCTCCAGGGCCTGATAATCTTCATCCCAGAGTACTTGATGAAGTGGCCCTAGTAGCAAATCCATTTTCCAAAATTCTTTGGACTCTGGAATGGTAATCAGACAAAGTCGGCATGGATTTACGAAAGGAAAATCATGCTAGACAAATCTACTAGAATTCTTTGAATATGTAACCAATAGAGTTGACCAGGGAGAACCGGTAGATGTGGTTTATTTAGACTTACAGAAGGCTTTCTAGAAGGTCTCATGTAGCAGATTAATACGTAAAGTTAAAGCGCATGGGGTTACGGGTAGTGTCTTGATGGATAAAAAAGCTGGTTTAGCAGACAGGAAGCAAATAGATGGGTATTTTTCTGATTGGCAGGCAGTGACTAGTGGGGTACCACGGGGATCTGTGCTAGGACCCCAACTGTTCACATTATATATTAATGATTTGGACAAGGGAACTAAATGTGGTTTTCCCAAATTTGCAGATGATACAAAGTTGGGTGGGAGGGTGAACTGTGAGGAGAATGCAGAGATCCTTCAGCAGGATTTGGACAGGCTGAGGAAGTGGACATGCGCATGGCAGATGTAGTATAACATTGATAATGGAAAAAGAGGAAGGCAGATTATTATTTGAATGGGTGTAAATTGAGAGAGGTGGATACTCAGTGAGACCTTGGTGTCCTCATGCATCAGTCGCTGAAAGTAAGTGAGCAGGTACAGCAGGCAGTAAAGAAGGCAAATGGTATGTTGGCCTTCATAGCGAGAGGATTTGAGTAATAATCTTTATTAATATCACAAGTAGGCTTACATTAACACTGCACTGAAGTTACTGTGAAAAGCCCCTAGTCTCCACATTTCGGCGCCTGTTCGGGTCACAGAGGGAGAATTCAGAATGCCCAATTTGCCTAACGGCACGTCTTTCGGGACTTGTGGGAGGAAACCGGAGTACCTGGAGGAAACCCAGACAGACATGGAGAGAACATGCAGACTCTGCGCAGACAGTGGCCCAAGGCGGGAATCGAACCTTGGACCCTGCCGCTGTGAAGCGACAGTGCTAACTACTGTGCTACCATGCCGAGAGGAATAGAGATATTTTACTGCAATTGTATTGGGCATTGATGAGGCCACATCTGGAGTGTTGTGTGCAGTTTTGGTGTCCTTGCCAGAGGAAGGATATTCTTTCTCTGGAGGGAGTGCAGCAAAAGTTGACCAGGCTGATTCCTGGGATGACGGGGCTGTCATATGAAGAGAGACTTAAATTAGTTAGGATTATATTCATTGGAGTTTAGAAGAATGAGAGGGAATCTCATAAAGTTCTAACCGGATTAGACAGGGTAGATTCAGAAAGAATGTTCCTGATGGTGGGGGGGTCCAGAACTTGGGGTCATAGTTTGAGGATAAGGGTCAACCTTTTAGGACTGAGGTGAGGAGAAATGTCTTCACCCAGAGAGTGGTGAATCTGTGGAACAAAGTTGACGCCAAAACATAGTGTAATTTCAAGAAGAAATTAGATATCGCTCTTGGGGCTAAGGGATATGGAGGGGAAGGCAGGATCAGGGTATTGAACTTGATGATCGGCCATTATCAAAATGAATGGCGGAGCAGGCTCGAAGGGCCGGGTAATGTGAGTTGCTGCCTTGAATCACTGCAGTCTATGTGGTGAAGGTACTCTCACAGTGCTGTTAGAGTTCCAGGATTCTGGCCTAGTGACTATGAAGGAGTGGCAATTATAGTTCTACGGCAGAATGGTGAGGGAAATTGCAGATGGTGATGTTCCCATGCGTCTGTTTCTCTTGTCTTTCTCGGCAATAGAATTTGGAAGGTGCTGTCAAAAGATTTGGCAAGTTGCTGCATGATGATTAATGACCCGATGATTAACTTTTGAGAACAGCTATTAACAAAGCAAACAGAATGCTGAACTTTTATAGCCAAGGCAGTGGAGTGTAAATTGGCGTAAGTCATGGTCTGACCTTCTGTGTCTAATTGTGGTTACCAAGACACGCCAATACATTCAAGGTCTGTGAGTGGTGTCGGGAAAGGTTTTAATGCTGATTCCTTGCAGCTGAGTTAGAAAGATAAAGACGAGTGGAAATAAATAACTGGTTTAAGTGGGTGAAGAAAAATGTAATGACTGCTTCTCCTGGTTTAAAAAAAACTAAATTTTAGAGTACCCAATTATTTTTTTTGTCCCATTTAAGGGGCAATTTAGCATGGCCAATCCACCAACCCTGCACAGCTTTGGGTTGTGGGGGTGAGACCCACGCAGACACTGGGAGAATGTGCAAACTCCACACGGACAGTGACCCGGAGCTGGGATTGAACCCGGGTCCTCGGCGCCATAGAATCATAGAATTTACAGTGCAGAAGGAGGCCATTTGGCCCATCGAGTCTGCACCTGCTCTTGGAAAGAGCACCCTACCCAACCGCACACCTCCACCCTACCCCCATAACCCAGTAACCCCACCCAATACTAAGGGCAATTTTGGACATTAATGGCAATTTATCATGGCCAATCCACCTAACCTGCATATCTTTGGACTGTGGGGGGGGGGGGGGGGGGGGGAACCGGAGCACCCAGAGGAAACCCACGCAGACACAGGGAGAACGTGCAGACTTCACACAGACAGTGACCCAAGCCAGAATTGAACCTGGGACCCTGGAGCTGTGAAGCAATTGTGCTAACCACTATGCTACCGTGCTGCCCAAATATGGCAGCAGTGCTAACCACTATGCCACCGTGCTGCCCGGTTTCACCTAGTTGGGGCAGAGAGGAGATGAGTCAAACCAACCAGGAAACTCCTGGGTTAAATGCCTGGTCGATTGGGAAAATCAGACTGATTTCTGTCTGAAATCACCACTCATGATTCTTATCGGATGATCCCTACTGGAATTAAACATGTGGGAACAATTGGGCTTGGATGTGATGCGTTCTCCTCTTTCTCTCCCTAACTACAAGGTGGTGAAATAGTGTGCCAACTCTTGCTGCCTAGGCTCCCAGCTGGAGAACAGCTGCTTGGGCAACATACCAGAGGGTGCCAGGTGCCTGTGAAACCATATATCAGCAAGGAGTCAATGCCTTCAGGAAGGATGGAGAAATATGGGAAGGAAAGACAAAAGTCATGTAGGTTGCCTCGTAATAAAGACTACTATAATGGCATCAGTGCTTGGAGTTGTTGGGGGGGAGGGGAGGGGGGGGGGGCGCAGGCAGAGGGAGATCAGGCATCTGTTGCTTTGATGTAACACCTTTTTTTCCATTTGAAATGTTCAGTATTTTGAATACACAACCCAGTCTGAAATACGGCACAACATCGGGAAGCAGCTGTGTCTTCGTGCTGCTTACAGCCCCATTCGATTAGAGATCTGTAAATACAAGGGGAAGGATACAAAAGTGCCGGGAGAGGAGCGCTGGAAAATGTTAAATGTAAGTGATGTATCTGGATCGGGAAGTGTTTTGTGGGAGGCGGGTAAGGGTTTAGCAACTCTCTCCCCTCGCCTTCTAAAAGTATTGACTTGATTTCAGCCTGCAGTACCATGGCTGTCTTCCATTATCTTGAACAGGGCCATTCTTGATGTGAATCTTTAAGTTATGATGTGGAGATGCCGGCGTTGGACTGGGGTGAGCACAGTAAGAAGTCTTACAACACCAGGTTGAAGTCCAACAGGTTTGTTTCAAACACGAGCTTCGGAGCACGGCTCCTTCTTCAGGTGAATGGACTTCCACCTGAAGAAGGAGCCGTGCTCCGAAAGCTCGTGTTTGAAACAAACCTGTTGGACTTCAACCTGGTGTTGTAAGACTTCTTACAATCTTTAAGTTGGCAAGCTATTCCATCACTATTGACCTTGTACTCCTCCAAACATTGCAAAGACATCTCCAGCAGGAGTGACTGACTGAAATCCTGAATGGGAACCTGGGCTCACTTTCCCCTCCCTCGCCCAGGGGTAGTGAGACAAATTGTTGTGTCTTTCACTGTTGCCTAGGCTTAACATCAGTGAACTCACCAAATTCAGGGAATCGAACCTCTGATCTTCACTCATGGCTCTGCGACTTGTGGGACAAATCTTGCAGACCCGTCAATGAAGCAGTTCTAATTATTTGAAATGGATTTCAATAGAGGTGAAAGTTGAAGATCAGGTGTTTCTAAGAGACAGGAAACTTGAAAACATAGACTAAGTAACCATTGCTCTGACTTTTCTCATCTTTGTCTATTAGTAGTTACCCGCCAAGCCGCCACCTCTTATTCCCTCTAAACTACAAATACATCGACCTGCATCTTCACTGTCTTAAAATCAAGACTTATCCAATAGCCTCCGAGTCAAATTGTTCTTTCCCACAACCTCAATCAGAGAATTCTTTACCATCCTCTGTTTCTCATTGTCCTGTAATTTGCAGGACTTTGGAAGCTAAGCTTGGTGCTGAACCTCATCTACTTGATTTACCTTCTCGCTATGTTGTATTTTTCAATTTTGATTACATCCTACATTGTGCACCTTGGACATTCACCTTGTTTCTCATTTTAACAAAAAAAGGTTGGCTGGTTTTGAACATGGAGGTAGAAAGACATTTTATTAACTGATTATCTTGTCATTATTACACTGTGGGAGCTTGCTGTATGCAAATTGGCTCCTGCGTTTCCGATATTGCAGCAGTATTAGCTGTAAAGCACTTTGAATAATGCTATGTAAAATGCCAGACTTTCTCTCTTACGTTTGACCTCCATGTGTCTGGACTAGGAAAGGGAAAAATCAGCCAGGTTTTCTATTTTGGATCACTATCCCATTACCCCAAACCTCCCCCTACAGACACAATGGTTGAATGGAATACACCAACTCGCTGCCTCTGATTACACCTGACGAATGACCATTTGGATGTAGAGGTGGCTTGTCAGCACATAGTCTATCATGCAGCACTGGTCTCGAGGAATAATTCTGAGTGAGGAGCATCTGACCCACTTAAAGTAACCTAATGTTCGTCCGATCTCTCTGGTATGTTGTGTTCAGTCTGATGCACTCAAAAGGACAGTCATTAATCCTATGCTCATCAGCAAAGTGATTTTTATACCAGATCTGTGTGACCAAATGTGTTCACTTTAAAGTAGTATATATTCTGGACTTGTCATAAGATAAAAGCATATTGCTGCAGATGTTGCAACTTGAAGAGTATCAAATTGTCAGCTGTATTCTTAGGATTAACTGGTTTACAGACAAATTAAAGCCCTTTAAAGGATGATATAAAGCTCCCCCCACCCCCCTCCCAAGTGTGGTAGATTAGTACGGTGTTATTTTATCTCTGGGACTTGAATATTAAATTGGGACTTGAATATTAAATTGATGCTCTCGATCAGAGACACTAGAAGATTGACTGCTTAGATGAGATAGCAGACAGCAGCCATACGTGGGTATAAGTTAGCAACATCAGGAGGCATTGTAGAAATTTGGAAGCACAGTTTTTTAACTTGTGAATTTTGTGTGTTTTTTTTTTAAGGACAATCTAATAAATTCTGCCACAAATCAATGCTTGACTGCATCAGGCCAGAACCCAGCCACAGCTTCGTGCAACTCTGAAGACCCATATCAACAGTGGTCTTTCATCTAGTGCTACCAAGGGAGGAGCTGCGCCTGAGGAAGCATCCAAATCGTTCTGAATGGACAACACTCAAGTGGCCTGATTTTAAAAGCCCAGCCTTTCACCATTGAACCTTTGATTGTGGATTTTGTGTCTGGTGCTGAGAGCAGATCATTAATTTATGTTTTTTTTTAAAGAAATCTCATGGATTGAAAGGATTTCCACAACACTTTGAAAAATTCTTTCCAATTTTGTCTTGGATTGTAACAGTTAGCCTCTTCTAAATATTTTGTTGAAACAGGTTGAGGGGGGGGAAACAAAATACTAATTTGCACTGAGAAAGAGAATGCATTGGTTTTCAGGAACGTCCCCATATTCTGGTAGACTTCCAGATGTCAGATTTGGTTGGATTTTAACATAAATTGAATTTGATCCAAATCCCACTTTTACCCTGTGTTTGACCCAAAGCAGGGCAGTAACCAAGTCTGATACCGTCTGAGCGATGCACTTTCGTACAGGTGGCAAGAAGTGAATGAGAATGAAATTGGGGCTGTTGGCTCAATGTGGTCCAATCCATTTACTTCTGAGCCTGTTAATAGAAGAAACGGAGTTGAGAGATTGTTATCTGAAATTATGTCTTGATATTTTCCTTAGCCCGGTATGGTTGAAAATTCTTGCTTGAGATTGAAATTCCTTAAATTTTGGTATGGGGAAGGAATATTTTCAAACACAATCATGTGCACAATTCAAATTTAGTGACGTTCACTAGCCTTGGATCGTCTCAACCATTCCATGTTGCATGACATCTCAACAAATTCCATAAACACCATGAAATACAGAGTTCAGCACCAGGAATGCAATTGTGAGAGATTCCTGGTGCTAGATGCTGTGTAAATGAATTAGAATATGCTAGTAAATGGAAAGTGCGCCAGATAGTTCCCTGAATGGTGAATGCACAACCTCAGCCAGGCTGCGAGAGACATAAAGACAAGGAAGGGATTTCTCCCAAAGAGGACAAGGATTGGGAGGGAGTGTCCATTGAGAAAATCTGCATACAATGCCATTGCTACTGGAACAAAGTACTGAAAGTCTGGGCTTGGATCCTGATCTAGTCTGTGTATCCTTGGTTGAGAATGGTACATTTGTTTTTAGATTGAAACAGTGGTGAATTCAAAATCAGTTTGGCTCAGAAGGTTGTGGGTTCAACCCTGCTCCCAGGGCCTTCAGTAAATAATCCAATTTGACAATACAACACTCTCAGTGCTATCGGGAGTGTTGTCAAACCCCCTCAACCATTCACTAGGGAGAGACATAAGGAAAGACATTTCTCCTAGAGGCAGGGGGTAAGAAAGCGTCACCTCGTAAAATTCACATTGTAAGCAAGGGAATTATACTGGCACAAGGGTTATAGAGCGCAGAAGGGCTATGTTAAAGGGGACCAGAAGAAACATTAAAGTTCCTTCAATCACTTTTTATCCAGGTGAAACCCCACCAGCAGAAATTTGGTGAAAAGTGTGTTTTGGCTTTTGATATTTTTCAATTCGTACAGATTATGAATCTGCTGAAAGATAATCTATCAAATGAGAAAGAAGTATTAAAGGGGAAAGTATGACCCTAATCAATGGTTGAGTTCTGTCTAGGTCTTGTGAATGGGCAGCTCCCTCTAGCACTGTTGACGGTGTCAGAATTTGCCTGTAGATCACAGCTGCCCTTGAACTGTGCATGCTGCGCTGTTGTCATATTCAGATGGTACTCTGCTGCGTGGCGGGAACTTCCTTAATTGAGAACTTTCGGCATTATGGTTGACATGAAATGTTTGTGACAAAGGATTGAAACAAATGGTTACATTCCAGAAAATGTGCATTGTTCTCACTATGCTCCTCCCACTGACTCAGCAAGCATTTCCAGTGAGCAGGCCCAGGTTTGTATCTTCGTAGGGACGGCAATAGGAGCACTACGTTTGTGCTGAATGCCTCAGGCTTGATATGGCTAGCCACAATTTCCGCTTCTGATACCTGCTAAATATTCCCACAAGTCTGGCACAATCCGGATCATTACTGGTGAAATAGCATGACAATATTTGCCATCAGATAATTCCCACTTGCATGAGATGTCAGCGGGTCGCTGGTATCTGTGGAACATGCCCTAGTAAGAGAGTCGGTACCTGTAGATCTATAGAAGGATAGAAGAGGAAACTGGCAAGGGAATATAATATCAGAAGTGTGCATTTAAAATTTGTGCCCAGTAACAATGCACTGACCAACAAATACGAGAGTAACCTTGTTCACTGTTGCAATTGTTTCAATTTGTGCTTGAGCACAGTCGACATTGTATCATGAATATAACCAGAGGTGAGATAGCTTTAACATTAAATCATGGTAGGTACATTACAAGCAGTGCCTCTCAAAGTTATAGTGCTGCTCCAGAATGTCTAGGTCATTTCCAGCCAGTCTGTCACTGATCAGTTCTGGAATTGTCTAGGAAAAGCATCTGAATCAACTTTACGGGTAAACATGGAGACTTTTTGTTCTCTAGGTACATTGTGCCCACTGCATTTCCACTGCGAAATCAGCAAAAGTGGGGCTGTAAATGAAGTTGGATAACTTAAGATAATTGAAAGACTTGCACTCCATTTTGCACATTCAGCTGCATACATGTGTTGACAGCACAGTTGAAATGGGTTTTGGGTTCATTTTGGATTACTGTATCTAAACTCCTTCAGCTGCAATTGGGAATTCAAAGGTAGCCGGGCTGAACTGTATTAACTGTATGAGGCGGTTGACTGTGGGTTAGGGATTTCCCAATTGAACTTTTTCATATTTTGGATTGATAAGTGAAAACTGTATATTTTTCTAACCTTATTCGATTTTCGAATACTCTTCCTTGTAGAATACTCTGCTGTGTGGTTGCACTTCTGCACATGTGGCAATGATATCCCACCAGCAAGCAAGCACCAAAGAACCTCCTCACCTTACAGTATCATGCTAGTAATAAGTTATGAGGGTAATCATCCTGCACCACAGTGAGCCTAAATTGACTCTTCCTGGAGTAACTTACGCACCCAACAACACTCAATGGTCAATGTAATTATCTGTCCAATAGGTTGTTTATATTCTACTTGGTCAGTTTGCTTTATGCAAAATAATTGGTGGTGGTATCTGGCTTGGATGCCAACTATACTTCATTCTGGATCCTGGCCTTTTCAGTGAGAATGTGAATGACCCCCAAAGGGCAGAGTATTGCTATTGCACCAATCTTCCCTCATGCTGATTTTCAATTGAATTCCGCCTCCTTCAGACGCCTGGGTGGTATTCTAATTCCTAAATCTGAGATCTAACTCCATAGAACCTTTTGGAAATAAAAATGAGGTGATGAATTAATTCTACACGTCACTGCAGGTGGCTCTCTGTATATGTATTTCATGTTGTATGATTATTGTACAGACCACGGCTGCTGCAAGTGTAGACCAATCTTTTAAAAATGTAGGAAAGGTGGCTAAATGACTGAAAAATTAATTGCTAAAAAATTTGCCAGTTCGACTTGTGTTAAGAAATTCCTATTTTGAAGACGCAAGGCAATGCCCCAGTGACTTGGTGAATAAATGCACTCACTGTAGTACTGAGTCATAAAGATCAGGAAAGGCCTGAGTTCAATTCCCATTTTGTGCTTCATTAGCTGGGGCAAGAATCCGAGCACTGATCATTCATTATATTATTGTTTGTCAGACCTTACTGTGTGCATTTTGTTGTCATATTTCTTGCATTCCAACAATGGTCACACCTCAAAGTAATTCACTGACTGTAGAGCACTTTGACCAGACACTGAAAGGTGCGACATAAAAAAACCCAAAAAGAATGTGTATTTATGTTTGGTGAGTCCTGCTGGAAACATTGCAATTAGTTTAGAATAGATCTTTGAGTATGCCCATTGGGGTCTACTGATCTATATTCCAGCATAAGACAGTATTGGGCTAAAGGGAGAAAATTGGAGGAGGATAAAAGCATAAAGCTGGAATTGAACTTTCCCAAAAGGCTTCTTTCTGAATTAGCAGTTGTAAGTGTTCTTGTTAAATATTATTTCTTACTACCAAGCACTTGTGAACATTGTTTTTTTGCCTTGCCTGATTTTGAACAAAACTTGCTGTTATAATAAAATCCATGTTCTAATTGTGAGAGTGCTATTGGTTATTTTCTCCTTGTCTTTTCCTAATCCATTAGTTTAATACCAATGGTGTCATGATCACTATCACAGACGTGCTTAAATGTGGAGCAAAATAAATCTTTTCAGAGTTCCTTCAGTTAATAATCAACAACCTCATGATAAAGGAGCCACTAGGTGATATTAATCACCACATGATAGAATTTCACATTCCTTTTGGAGGTGAGAAGGGTGGGTTTAAGACTAGTGTTTTGGGGCAACACGGTGGCGCAGTGGTTAGCACGGCGCTTTGGACCCGGGTTCGATCCTGGCCCCGGATCATTGTCCATGTGGAGTTTGTACATTCTCCCCATGTGGGTCTCACTCCCACAACCCAAAAGATGTGCAGGGTACGTGGATTGGCCACGCTGAATTACCCCTTAATTGGATTTTTTTTTAAAGACTAGTGTTTTAAACCTAAATAAAGGTAATTGAGATTATGAAGGCAGAGTTGACTAGTGATCTGGGAGATTAGGTTAAAAGGTAGGACAGTAGAGATTGTGAGAAATGCAGGACTTTAGATATATCAAATTATTTTTTAAATGGCTATTTGCTTGTTAGTGTGTTTGACTGCGGTAGTCATGTTAAATAATCTTGTTTTACAAGACCAGAAAGCTTTTAGGAACCAGAGGTGAAATTGACCATTGTAAAGACTATAAGACATAGGAGCAGAATTAGGCCACTCGGCCCATCGAGTCTGCTCCGCAATTTAATCATGTCTGATATTTTCTCATCCCTATTCTCCTCCCTTCTCCCCATAACCCCTGATCCTCTTATTAATCAAGAGTTGCCTGGCCTAATTAAGCCTGAGCTTAATGCACTGTTGTTTGACTAGGTGGAGTCCCTGGGGAGTTGGTGTTTTCAGCCTGGGGAGTTTATTTGTTTTTCAGCTTGGGGAGATGATGTAATTGCTGGCTGGAGTTAAGGCATTTTGACATTTCAGAGAGCTTTTGAGTGGAGTTCTGGTCTGGCTAACACTGAGTCCACAAGTAAGGTATTTTGCTCTCAGGATAGTTAAATAGAATTTAAAGCAGTGCAGACTTGTCTGAGGACAAGGGTACAGCTGAAACAAACCAGCTGAAACAGCTTTTTGAAGACATCCAGCCAGAGTCTCTGCAGGGGTTCTAACAGGAGTGAAATCTGTTCTGGGAAGCAAGTATTACTCTGTTGTTGGGATGTAGATTTAAAAAAATTCTTGTTCAAGTGGGAATAGAGATAGTAATTAAGGGTATTGTATTTGCTGTATTGAGTTGTTTTAGGGGTAATTGTAAGTTATTTTCAGGTGTGATGTTAAAGAGTTTAATATTGTGTTAATAATAAAGTTTTGTTTTAAAATACCAAATCCCTATTTCTTGGTGCAATATTCTGCACTATAGGGATTGTACGGTATTTTTAATCACTACTGGAACATAATAAGAACATAAGAACTAGGAGCAGGAGTAGGCCATCTGGCCCCTCGAGCCTGCTCCGCCATTCAATTAGATCATGGCTGATCTTTTGTGGACTCAGCTCCACTTTCCGGCCCGAACACCATAACCCTTAATCCCTTTATTCTTCAAAAAACTATCTATCTTTACCTTAAAAACATGTAATGAAGGAGCCTCAACTGCTTCACTGGGCAAGGAATTCCATAGATTCACAACTCTTTGGGTGAAGAAGTTCCTCCTAAACTCAGTCCTAAATCTACTTCCCCTTATTTTGAGGCTATGCCCCCTAGTTCTGCTGTCACCCGCCAGTGGAAACAACCTGCCCGCATCTATCCTATCTATTCCCTTCATAATTTTAAATGTTTCTATAAGATCCCCCCTCATCCTTCTAAATTCCAACGAGTACAGTCCCAGTCTACTCAACCTCTCCTCATAATCCAACCCCTTCAGCTCTGGGATTAACCTAGTGAATCTCCTCTGCACACCCTCCAGCGCCAGTACGTCCTTTCTCAAGTAAGGAGACCAAAACTGAACACAATACTCCAGGTGTGGCCGCACTAACACCTTATACAATTGCAACATAACCTCCCTAGTCTTAAACTCCATCCCTCTAGCAATGAAGGACAAAATTCCATTTGCCTTCTTAATCACCTGTTGCACTTGTAAACCAACCTTCTGTGACTCATGCACTAGCACACCCAAGTCTCTCTGAACAGCGGCATGCTTTAATATTTTATCGTTTAAATAATAATCCCGTTTGCTGTTATTCCTACCAAAATGGATAACCTCACATTTGTCAACATTGTATTCCATCTGCCAGACCCGAGCCCATTCACTTAACCTATCCAAATCCCTCTGCAGACTTCCAGTATCCTCTGCACTTTTCGCTTTACCACTCATCTTAGTGTCATCTGCAAACTTGGACACATTGCCCTTGGTCCCCAACTCCAAATCATCAATGTAAATTGTGAACAATTGTGGGCCCAACACGGATCCCTGAGGGACACCACTAGCTACTGATTGCCAACCAGAGAAACACCCATTTATCCCAACTCTTTGCTTTCTATTAATTAACCAATCCTCTATCCATGCTACTACTTTACCCTTAATGCCATGCATCTTTATCTTATGCAGCAACCTTTTGTGTGGCACCTTGTCAAAGGCTTTCTGGAAATCCAGATATACCACATCCATCGGCTCCCCGTTATCTACTGCACTGGTAATGTCCTCAAAAAATTCCACTAAATTAGTTAGGCATGACCTGCCTTTTACGAACCCATGCTGCGTCTGCCCAATGGGACAATTTCTATCCAGATGCCTCGCAATTTCTTCCTTGATGATAGATTCCAGCATCTTCCCTATTACCGAAGTTAAACTCACTGGCCTATAATTTCCTGCTTTCTGCCTACCTCCTTTTTTAAACAGTGGCGTCACGTTTGCTAATTTCCAATCCACCGGGACCACCCCAGAGTCTAGTGAATTTCGGTAAATTATCACTAGTGCATCTGCAATTTCCCTAGCCATCTCCTTTAGCACTCTGGGATGCATTCCATCAGGGCCAGGAGACTTGTCTACCTTTAGCCCCATTAGCTTGCCCACCACTCCCTCCTTAGTGATAACAATCCTCTCAAGGTCCTCACCTGTCATAGCCTCATTTCTATCAGTCGCTGGCATGTTATTTGTGTCTTCCACTGTGAAGACCGAAAAAAACCTGTTCAGTTCCTCAGTCATTTCCTCATTTCCCATTATTAAAACTCCCTTCTCATCCTCTAAAGGACCAATATTTACCTTAGCCACTCTTTTTTTGTCTTATATATTTGTAAAAACTTTTACTGTCTGTTTTTATATTCTGAGCAAGTTTACTCTCGTACTCTATCTTACTCTTCTTTATAGCTTTTTTAGTAGCTTTCTGTTGCCCCCTAAAGATTTCCCAGTCCTCTAATCTCCCAGCAATCTTTGCCACTTTATATGCTTTTTCCTTCAATTTGATACTCTCCCTTATTTCCTTAGATATCCACGGTCGATTTTCCCTCTTTCTTCCGTCCTTCCTTTTTGTTGGTATAAACCTTTGCTGAGCACTGTGAAAAATCGCTTGGAAGGTTCTCCACTGTTCCTCAACTGTTCCACCATAAAGTCTTAGCTCCCAGTCTACCTTAGCTAGTTCTTCTCTCATCCCCTTGTAATCTCCTTTGTTTAAACACAAAACACTAGTATTTGATTTTACTTTCTCACCCTCCATCTGTATTTTAAATTCCACCATATTGTGATCGCTCCTTCCGAGAGGATCCCTAACTATGAGATCATGAATCAATCCTGTCTCATTACACAGGACAAGATCTAGGACCGCTTATTCCCTCGTAGGTTCCATTACATACTGTTCTAGGAAACTATCGCGGATACATTCTATAAACTCCTCCTCACGGTTGCCTTGACCGACCTGGTTAAACCAATCGACATGTAGATTAAAATCCCCCATGATAACTGCTGTACCATTTCTACATGCATCAGTTATTTCTTTGTTTATTGCCTGCCCCACCATCTCGTTACTATTTGGTGGCCGATAGACTACTCCTATCAGTGACTTTTTCGCCTTACTATTCCTGATTTCCACCCAAATGGATTCAACCTTATCCTCCATAGCACCGATGTCATCCCTTACTATTGCCCGGATGTCATCCTTAAATAACAGAGCAACACCACCTCCCTTACCATCCACTCTGTCCTTCCGAATAGTTTGATACCCTCGGATATTTAACTCCCAGTCGTGACCATCCTTTAACCATGTTTCAGTAATGGCCACTAAATCATAGTCATTTACGATGATTTGTGCCACCAACTCATTTACTTTATTCCGAATACTACGAGCATTCAGGTAAAGTACACTTATGTTGGTTTTTTTACCTCTGTTTTGAATCTTAACATCTCCAGTTTTATTCCTTTTGTTATTACTGGGCCTATTCACTGTGCTCCCCTCAGTCACTGTACCTTGTACTGTCGCCCTTATGGATTTCTGACTATGTCTTCTCTGCCTTGCACTTTTCCCCTTACTTCCTTTTGTTTCTGTCCCTGTTTTACTACCTTCCAACATTGGTTCCCATCCCCCTGCCACATTAGTTTAAACCCTCCCCAACAGCTCTAGAAAACACCCCCCCTAGGACATCGGTTCCAGTCCTGCCCAAGTGCAGACCGTCCGGTTTGTACTGGTCCCACCTCCCCCAGAACCGGTCCCAATGCCCCAGGAATTTGAATCCCTCCCTCTTGCACCATCTCTCGAGCCACGCATTCATCCTATCTATCCTGACATTCCTACTCTGACTAGCTCGTGGCACTGGTAGCAATCCTGAGATTACTACCTTTGAGATCCTACTTTTTAGTTTAACTCCTAACTCCCTGAATTCCGCTTGTAGGACCTCATCCCGTTTTTTACCTATATCGTTGGTGCCTATGTGCACCACGACAGCTGGCTGTTCACCCTCCCCCCCCCCCCCCCCCCCCCCAGAATGTCCTGCAGCCGCTCCGAGACATCCTTGACCCTTGCACCAGGGAGGCAACATACCATCCTGGAGTCTCGATTGCGTCCACAGAACCGCCTGTCTATTCCCCTTACGATCGAGTCCCCTATCACTATAGCCCTGCCATTTTTCTTCCTGCCCTGCTGTGCAGCAGAGCCAGCCACGGTGCCATGAACCTGGCTGCTGCTGCCTTCCCCTGGTGAGCCATCTTCCTCAACAGTATCCAAAGCGGTATATCTGTTTTGCAGGGAGATGACCGCAGGGGACACCTGCACTGCCTTCCTACTCTTGCTCTTTCTTTTGGTCACCCATTTTCTATCTCCCTCAGTAACCTTCACCTGTGGTGTGACCAACTCGCTAAACGTGCTATCCACGACCTCCTCAGCATCGCGGATGCTCCAAAGTGAGTCCATCCGCAGCTCCAGAGCCGTCAAGCGGTCTAACAAGAGCTGCAACTGAACACACTTCTTGCACGTGAAGGAGCCAGGGACAGTGGACGTGTCCCTGAGCTCCCACATCGCACACGAGGAGCATGACACGGGTCTGGGATCTCCTGCCATGTCTTAAACCCGTGGTAAACTTAAACAACTAGAATTTCAAAATAAAAATAAATAAATTAGACAATGAAAAGAAAAAGAGAGACTACTTACCAGTCACTTACCAGGGTTAAAAAGCACCTCCTCACACTCTGCACCGAATTACCTCACTGCACCAAATTACCAAGTTTCAATCTCCCACTCTGTACGAGTCTCACTCCGGAGGTGTCTCCTGGAAAAGTGGAACAAAGTATTCTTTCCGCACATTCTTACAAAATAAACTAAAACATTGGGGTTTCGGTACAGTATCCTAGCCACTGTTGGGATCTGATCTGGGATCGTAATAAGATGCAGTGGCAGACTTTTAACGAGATATAATGTAGCTCTCAGCAAATACATATCCCAGTGAGAAAGAAAGACACTTCGAGAAGAATACAACGTCTGTGGCTAAATACAGAAGGTAAGATAGTATCAAATTGAAAGAAACATTGGAAAAATCTGCAACGGTTAGATGTGGGTCAGAAAATTAGGCAGATTTTAAGAACCAACAAAAAACTACTAAAAAGAATAGAGGGAGAAATTAAAGTACAAGTGAAAGCTAGCTAGTATTACAAAAACAGTAAGAGTTTCTGCAACTATTTAAAAAGGAAAAGAGTAACTAAAATGTGTGCTGGCCCTCCAAAGAGTGAGTCTGGGAAATTAATAATGGAAAACCAAAACCAAGAAATGGCAGAAGTTGTGAACAGTCATTTTGTGTCTGTCTTAACGGGAGAAGACTTGGAAACTTTCAAAAGATTCTTAAATCAAGAGCTGAAATGAATGGAGGAGCTTAAAACAATCACCATCAGCAGGGATAATATACTGGGGAAAAGTATTAGAAGTAAAGTCTGACAAGTCCCAAGGACCTAATGCATCTGAGGATCTTAAAAGAAGTAGCTGCAGAGTTAGTAGGGGTATCGATTATAATCTTCCAAAATACCAGAGATTCTGGAAAGCTCCCAGCAGATTGGGAAAATAGCAAATGTAACACTTTTATTCAAGAAATGAGAGACACAAAAAGACTAGGCCAGCTCGCCTAACATTTGTCATAGGCAAATCGCGAGAATTCATGCTTAAGGAGGTTATAGCAGGATATTGTTTTAAATCGTGTTACAATTGGGCAGAGTCAACATGGTTTTGTGCAAGGGAAATCATGTTTAACTAACTTATTAAAGTTCTTTGACCACGTAATGAGCAACGTGGATAAAGGAGAACTTGTGGATGTTCTGTACTTGGATTTCCAAAAGACATTTGATAGGGTGTCACATCAAGGATTGCTGCACAAATTAAGAGCTCATGGTGTGGGGGGAGGGGATGCGTAACATAGTAACATGGATAAAGGATTGGTGAGCTAACAGGAAGCTCGGAGTAGGGATAAATGGGTCATTTTCAGGTTGACAAGCTGTAACTAGCGGCTAGTAACTAATGACTAGGAAAGTAAGTTGTCAAGAGGAGGCAATGATAATATAGATGGGTTAATCCAGTGGGGAGAAAATTGGCAGATGGGCTATAACATAGGAGGAAGAATAAAACATTTGAATGGAGAGAAACTGCAGAACTTTGTGATACAGGGGGATCTGGATATCCTGGTACGTGAATAATAAATAATTAGTCTACAGGTACAGCAAGTGATTAGAAAGGCAAATGGAATGTTGGCTTTTATTGCAAGGGGAATGGAATATAGAAGGATGTTTTACTGCAGCTGTACAGGGCATTGATAAGACCACATCTGGAATATTATGTACAGTTTTGGTCTCTTGAAAATAGATATAATTGCATTCAAAGAAGTTCAGAGAAGGGTCACTTGATTCATTCTTGGGATGAAGGGCCTAAGTTATGAAGAAAGATTGAACAGGTTGGGTCTTTACCCATTGGAAAAGGAGATCTTATCGAAATGTATAAGATCCTGAGGGGACTTGATAAGGTGGAGGCCAGGAAGATGTTTGTTTCTTAGAGGATCATTAGTCTGCGGAATTCTTCACCAGAAAGCAGTGGGAACTTGGTCAATGCTGATTTTTGATAGACAACTGAGTTGAGGATTTTGGGGTGGAGTAGACAAAAAGTACAGTTCAGACCACAATCTGATCAGCAATGATCTTATCAAATGGTGGAGCAGGCTCAACAGGCCAAATGTCCTACTTCTGCTCTAAGTCCACTGTTCTTCCTGGCTACTTCTGAAAAACCTAAATGTTCCACTGACGAACACTGCTCTTAACTACCTCTTTTCCCCTTGCTGAGGAATAAATTAATTAGGCAAAATTTGAGGTACAGACATCCATTCGCTCTAAAACTGTAACTGGTTTGGGGGATAATTGTGCAAAAATGACTTTCTTTGCCCCAGAAATGTTGAATTTTGAATGTCCCAGTGGATCTCACCAAATGGTTTAGTATGTAATTATATTGCCCAGTGTACTCCAAAGGCACATCAAGCAGGAAGATGCCATGTTTGATAACTTGCGTGTGTCTGTGTGTGTGGCCAGATACTACATGTAGCCTTTGTGTTGCGCCAGGAAGGAGAAAATCAGTTGGTTCCCATTTCTCATCATTATTCAGTAACTGTTGCCAGTAAGCAGATGAGTGTCAGACGAATAGCAGATTGGCTTTGACGCATGGTCCCCAGCAACCTGGCAACACTCGCTATCCAGCCTCACCATGAACTATCACTTGGGTGAGCTCCTGGAGTGTAGCAGGTGCTTCTAGAACTGTACCCCAGCAAGAGTCAGCACCTCTATGAGACAAAAACAGAATCCCCGATGAGCTCCAGTTCAAGTATTAGTCAGGCAAAACAAATGGAAAATACAGAAAGTGGGACCATAAATTACATTGTGCTCCCATACCCTTTCCTCAATGTTAAAGTATGTTCCTGCAGTTATCCTGTATGTTGCTGATCTTATACCAGTATGGACTGATAAAGGGACTTTCATCAGATAATCAATAGGTTTGTTAGACTTTTAAAGCATTGTGTGTTTATTTATAGCTTGTATGCTTTTTTCAATATTATCACCTGTGTTGCACCCTAGCTTGCGTTGTCATTTTAACTTCCAGAAATGAGGCAGTCATTTTGAAGCCTGGCAAAACAACAATCTTGAAATCTTGCTGATCTAACTAGGCTGCCTTTTACCATCCAATATTCAACATTTACGGTTCTCTTCCTGTAAAATAAAGGAACCCAAATGGATGTTCGAGCATTGACAATTTTCAAGTAGAAGATGATTTTAAAATGTATCCGTGTACAAGCCAAGACGCAGTATAGGTTTGGCCACATGTTGAAGTGGTATCGCTTCTCTGAATGTGAACAGGATGATGGTGAACTCTTTCCAAGCTGTAACGCAATCAAAGAATGTTGAAAGAAGCTCAGGTATTTTATAGGTTTTTTCAAGCTTTCTCCATCATTACAAATTGGTCTCTGATGCTTGTTATTTGCAACAGGAAATGTTGGAAATGCTCAGTGGGTCAGGCAGCATGTGTGGAGAGAGAGAAAAAACAGAGTAGATGTTTCAGATTAATGACTGTCTATCTGAACTGGGAAGGTGTAGTAATCCACGGGAGGCAGGAGTTCCGTCACCACACCAATATTTATTTACAATAACGATATTACAGGAGCAGCTACAAACAGTGCTGCTAGCAGTCCAGTCAACTTAAGACTGGCTCACAAAGCCTACACAGGTGATTATATGGGCCCCCTCAATGAGCTATCATTGAGGGAGCTCATACTCCAATTGGCCAACCAATAAAGCCAATTGGAGTTCATTACAGAAGGGTTCAAAAATAACTGGTTTGAACAAAGTATAAAGACGGGGAGAAAGGTCAAGAGGAAAGTCTGTGATCGGGTGGAAGACAGGAGTGAGTAAATTACAAAAAGGTTGATGGTGCAGGGGAAAGGAGATGGTAATGGAGCGGGTGGAGGAACAAACAGAAGGTTGGATGGATTTGTTATTGTCCCATGTACCGAGGTACAGTGAAAAGTATTTTTCTGCGAGCAGCTCAAACAGATCTTTAAGTACATGAAAATAAAACAAAAGAAAAGAAAATACATAATAGGGCAATACAAGGTCCACAATGTAAATACATATGGGGCTGGTTTAGCACAGGGCTAAAGAACTGGCTTTTAAAGCAGACCAAGGCAGGCCAGCAGCACGGTTCAATTCCCGTACCAGCCTCCCAGGACAGGCGCCAGAATGTGGCGACTAGGAGCTTTTCACAGTAACTTCATTGAAGCCTACTCGTGACAATAAGCGATTTTCATTTCATTTCATTTCACATAGACACCAACATCGGGTGAAGCACACAGGGTGTAGTGTTAATGAGGTCAGTCCACAAGAGGATCATTTAGGAGTCTTGTAACATAGAACATAGAACGATACAGCGCAGTAAAGGCCCTTCGGCCCACGATGTTGCACCGACATGGGAAGTCAAAAACTAAAGGCCATCTAACCTACACTATGCCATTATCATCCATATGCTTATCCAATAAACTTTTAAATGTCCTCAATGTTGGCGAGTTCACTACTGTTGCAGGTAGGGCATTCCACGGCCTCACCACTCTTTGCGTAAAAAAACTACCTCTGACATCTGTCCTATATCTATTACCCCTCAATTTAAGGCTATGTCCCCTCGTGCTAGCCACCTCCATCTGCGGGAGAAGGCTCTCACTGTCCACCCTATCTAACCCTCTGATCATTTTGTATGCCTCTATTAAGTCACCTCTTAACCTTCTTCTCTCTAACGAGAACAACCTCAAGTCCATCAGCCTTTCCTCATAAGATTTTCCCTCCATACCAGGCAACATCCTGGTAAATCTCCTCTGCACCCGTTCCAAAGCTTCCACGTCCTTCCTATAATGAGGCGACCAGAACTGTACGCAATACTCCAAATGCGGCCGTACCAGAGTTTTGTACAGCTGCAACATGACCTCATGGCTCCGGAACTCAATCCCTCTACCAATAAAGGCCAACACACCATAGGCCTTCTTCACAACCCTATCAACCTGGGTGGCAACTTTCAGGGATCTATGTACATGGACACAGAGATCCCTCTGCTCATCCACACTGCCAAGAATTTTACCATTAGCCAAATATTCCGCATTCCTGTTTTTCTTTCCAAAGTGAATCACCTCACACTTCTCCACATTAAACTCCATTTGCCACCTCTCAGCCCAGCTCTGCAGCTTATCTATGTCCCTCTATAACCTGCAACATCCTTCCACACTGTCTACAACCCCACCGACTTTAGTGTCGTCTGCAAATTTACTCACCCAACCTTCTGTGCCCTCCTCTAGGTCATTTATAAAAATGACAAACAGCAATGGCCCCAGAACAGATCCTTGTGGTACGCCACTCGTAACTGAACTCCATTCTGAACATTTCCCATCAACCACCACTCTCTGTCTTCTTTCAACTAGCCAATTTCTGATCCACATCTCTAAATCACCCTCAATCCCCAGCCTCCGTATTTTCTGCAATAGCCGACCGTGGGGAACCTTATCAAACGCTTTACTGAAATCCATATACACCACATCAACTGCTCTACCCTCGTCTACCTGTTCAGTCACCTTCTCAAAGAACTCGATAAGGTTTGTGAGGCATGACCTATCCTTCACAAAACCATGCTGACTATCCCTAATCATATTATTCCTATCTAGATGATTATAAATCGTATCTCTTATAATCCTCTCCAAGACTTTACCCACAACAGACGTGAGGCTCACCGGCCTATAGTTACCGGGGTTATCTCTACTCCCCTTCTTGAACAAAGGGACCACATTTGCTACCCTCCAGTCCTCTGGCACTATTCCTGTAGCCAATGATGACATAAAAATCAAAGCCAAAGGCTCAGCAATCTCTTCCCTGGCTTCCCAGAGAATCCTAGGATAAATCCCATCAGGCCCCGGGGACTTATCTATTTTCACCTTGTCCAGAATTGCCAACACTTCTTCCCTACGCACCTCAATGCCATCTATTCTAATAGCCTGGGTCTCAGCATTCTCCTCCACTACATTATCTTTTTCCTGAGTGAATACTGATGAAAAGTATTCATTTAGTATCTCGCTTATCTCCTCAGCCTCCACACACAACCTCCCACCACTGTCCTTGACTGGCCCTACTCTTACCCTAGTCATTCTTTTATTCCTGACATACCTATAGAAAGCTTTTGGGTTTTCCTTGATCCTACCTGCCAAAGACTTCTCATGTCCCCTCCTTGCTCGTCTCAGCTCTCTCTTTAGATCCTTCCTCGCTTCCTTGTAACTATCAAGCGCCCCAACTGAAACTTCACGCCTCATCTTCACATAGGCCTCCTTCTTCCTCTTAACAAGAGATTCCACTTCTTTGGTAAACCACGGTTCCCTCGCTCTACCCTTCCTCCCTGCCTGACTGGTACGTACTTATCAAGAACACGCAATAGCTGTTCCTTGAACAAGCTCCACATATCCAGTGTGTCCAACCCTTGCAGCCTACTTCTCCAACCTACACATCCTAAGTCATGTCTAATGGCATCATAATTGCCCTTCCCCCAGCTATAACTCTTGCCCTGCGGGGTATACTTATCCCTTTCCATCACTAACGTAAAGGTCACCGAATTGTGGTCACTGTTTCCAAAGTGCTCACCTACCTCCAGATCTAACACCTGGCCTGGTTCATTACCCAAAACCAAATCCAATGTGGCCTCGCCTCTTGTTGGCCTGTCAACATATTATGTCAGGAAACCCTCCTGCACACATTGTACAAAGAACGACCCATCTAATGTACTCGAACTATATCTTTTCCAGTCAATATTTGGAAAGTTAAAGTCTCCCATAACAACTACCCTGTTACTTTCGCTCTTTTCCAGAATCATCTTCGCCATCCTTTCCTCTACATCCCTAGAACTATTAGGTGGCCTATAGAAAACTCCCAACAGGGTGACCTCTCCTTTCCTGTTTCTAACCTCAGCCCATACTACCTCGGAAGAAGAGTCTCCATCTAGCATCCTTTCCGCCACCGTAATACTGTCCTTGACTAGCAGCGCCACACCTCCCCCTCTTTTGCCCCCTTCTCTGAGCTTACTAAAACACCTAAATCCCGGAACCTGCAACAACCATTCCTGTCCCTGCTCTATCCATGTCTCTGAAATGGCCACAACATCGAAGTCCCAGGTACCAACCCATGCTGCCAGTTCCCCTACCTTATTTCGTATACTCCTGGCATTGAAGTAGACACACTTCAAACCACCTACCTGAACACTGGCACCCTCCTGCGAAGTCAAATCTGTGCTCCTGACCTCTATACTCTCAATCTCCCGTACCCCAAAACTACAATCGAGGTTCCCATGCCCTGAATTAGTTTAAACCCCCCCAAAGAGCACTAACAAATCTCCCCCCCCCCCAGGATATTGGTGCCCCTCAGGTTCAGATGTAGACTGTCCTGTCTATAGAGGTCCCACCTTCCCCAGAAAGAGCCCCAGTTATCCAGAAATCTGAATCCCTCCCACCTGCACCATCCCTGTAGCCACGTGTTTAATTGCTCTCTCTCCCTATTCCTCGTCTCACTATCACGTGGCACGGGCAACAACCCAGAGATAACAACTCTGTTTGTTCTCGCTCTGAGCTTCCATCCTAGCTCCCTAAAGGCCTGCCTGACATTCTTGTCCCCTTTCCTACCTATGTCGTTAGTGCCAATGTGGACTACGACTTGGGGCTGCTCCCCCTCTCCCTTAAGGACCTGGAAAACACGATCCGAGACATCACGTACCCTTGCACCTGGGAGGCAAGATACCAAACGTAAGTCTCTCTCGCTCCCACAAAATCTCCTATCTGTGCCCCTGACTATTGAGTTCCCAATTACTAATGTTCTACTCCTTTCCCTCCTTCCCTTCTGAGCAACAGGGACAGACTCCGTGCCAGAGGCCTGTACCCCATGGCTTACCCCTGGTAAGTCGTCCCCCCCACAAGTATCCAAAACGGTATACTTGTTACTCAGGGGAACGACCGCAGGGGGTCCCTGCACTGACTGCTTCTTCCCAGTCCCTCTTACAGTTACCCATCTATCTCCAGTCTTTGGTGTAACTACTTCCCTGAAGCTCCTATCTATGACCCCCTCTGCCTCCCGAATGATCCGAAGTTCATCCAGCTCAAGCTCCAGGTCCCTAACACGGTTTTTGAGGAGCTGGAGTTGGGTGCACTTCCCACAGATGAAATCAGCAGGGACACTGACGGCGTCCCTCACCTCAAACATTCTGCAGGAGGAGCATTGTACTGCCTTCCCTGACATCACCTCTAGATTTAACAAAAACAAGAAAAAGAAAAAGAAAGGAAGAGCTTACCTGATATTACTTCAAACCCTGCTCCCGCTGAAAGGTAAGCAAATTTAAAGGCACTCACTCACCTTCACGACAGGCCCCTGCTCCCGCTTCCCAACCACCGTGGGGTGGGGGGGTTGGTTAGAGGAGGAGGTAGGGTGGGAAACACTGACAAAGTGTTTCGGGTTTAACTGTCACTTGACAACAGCCCCTCCACAAACCACCTTCAATTAGGCTGACCGCACTGCACGTATGCAAATTTCCCCAGAACAGCTGATCAGTAGCTCTGCTCTGCTGCCCTCTGCTGGATGCTTGCCTTCACTCAAACTCCTCGGGTCTTCTTTGCAGGTACACCTTCAAATTAGGCTGACCGCACTGCACGTATGCAAATTTCCCCAGAACAGCTGATCAGTCCTCCCCGTGTGTGCGTGGGTTTCCTCCGGGTGCTCCGGTTTCCTCCCACAGTCCAAAGATGTGCGGGTGAGGTGGATTGGCCATGATAAATTGCCCGTAGTGTCCTAAAATGTAAGGTTAAGGGGGGGTTGTTGGGTTACGGGTATAGGGTGGATACGTGGGTTTGAGTAGGGTGATCATTGCTCGGCACAACATCGAGGGCCGAAGGGCCTGTTCTGTGCTGTACTGTTCTGTGTTCTGTGTGAGTAGCTCTGCTCTGCTGCCCTCTGCTGGATGCTTGCCTTCACTCAAACTCCTCGGGTCTTCTTCGCAGGTACACCTTCAAATTAGGCTGAAGAAGCTGTTTTTGAGTCTGTTCATGCGTGTTCTCAGACTTCTGTATCTTCTGCCCGATGGAAGAAGTTGGAAGAGTGAGTAAGCCGGGTGGGAGGGGTCTTTGATTATGCTGCCCGCTTTCCCCAGGCAGCTGGAGGTATAGATGGAGTCAATGGATGGGAGGCAGGTTCATGTGATGGACTGGGCTGTGTTCACGACTCTCTGATGTTTCTTGCGGTCTTGGGCTGAGCAGTTGCCATACCAGGCTGTGATGCTTTCTATGGTGCATCAGTAAAAGTTGGTAAGAGTTAATGTGGACAGACCGGGTTTCCTGAGGAAGTATAGGCGCTGTTGTGCTTTTTTGGTGGCAGCGTCAACGTAGGTGGACCAAGACAGATTTTTGGTGATGTGTACCCCTAGAAATTTGAAGCTACTAACCCATCTTCACCTCGGCCCCGTTGATGCTGACAGGGGTGTGTACAGTACTTTGCTTCCTGAAGTCAATGACCAGCTCTTTAGTTTTGTTGGCATTGAGAGATAGATTGTTGTCGTTGTACCACTCCACTCTGTTCTCTATCTCCCTCCTGTATTCTGACTCGTCGCTCTTCGAGATCCGGCCCACTATGGTTGTGTTGTCAGAAAACTTGTAGATGGAGTTGAACCCACATTTTGCCACGCAGTCGTGTGTGTACAGGCAGTATAGTAGGGGGCTAAATATGTAGCCTTTGGGGGGCTCCGGTATTGAGGACTATTGTGGAGGAAGTGTCGTTGTTTATACTTACTGATTGTGGTCTGTGGGTCAGAAAGTCGAGGATCCAATTGCAGAGTAAGGAGCCAAGTCCTAGGTTTTGGAGCTTTGATATGAACTTGGCTGGGATTATAGGGTTGAAGGCAGAGCTGCAGTCAATAAATAGGAGTCTGATGTAGGAGTCCTTGTTGTCGAGATGCTCTAGGGATGAGTGTAAGGCCAGGGAAATGGCATCTGCTGTGGACCGGTGGCGGCGGTATGCAAATTGCAGTGGATCAAGCCTTTTTGGGAGTATGGAGGTGATGCGCTTCATTACCAACCTCTCGAAGCACTTCATTACAAGTGATGTCAGGGCCACCGACGGTAGTTATTGAGTCACGTTGCCTGGTTGTTCTTTGACACCGGTATGATGGTGGTCTTCTTGAAGCAGGTTGGGACCTGGGAGCAGAGTAGGGACAGGTTAAAGATGTCTGCGAATACCTCTGCCAGCTGGCCCGTGCAGGCTCTGAGTGCACGACTAGGAATCCTATCCGGACCCATCGCCTTTCGAGGGTTCATTTCATCTGTGTCCTCGGACCAGCACTGCATGACTTTCTTAGCTGGATTCTCCCGCTTGGGATGGGTCTATTGGAGGTGTGAATGGGAAAGTTGAACCATCAACATCGAAACAAATGGGAGTGTTGGTTACGATTTGTTGCTCAGCTCAATGTTCAGTCCAGAAGGCTATAAAGTGGCCAATTGAAAGCTGACCTGTTGTTCCTCGAGCTTATGTTGCGCTACAAGGGGCTGGTTTAGCACAGGGCTAAATTGCTGGCTTTGAAAGCAGACCAAGGCAGGCCAGCAGCACGGTTCAATTCCCGTACCTGCCTCTCTGAACAGGCGCCGGAATGTGGCGAATAGGGGCTTTTCACAGTAACTTCATTTGAAGCCTACTTGTGACAATAAGTGATTTTCATTTCATTTTCAGCTTCATTGGAATACTGTAGTAGGGTAAGGACAGAGAGTTCAGAGTGGAAGCATGAGTGGGGAATGAAAACAACAGACGACCGGAAGCTCAGGGTCACGCTTGCAGGTCTGAACCAAGATGTTCTACAATGTGATCACCTGATCTCCAGTTGGACTCCCCAATGTAAGGAGACTAGATTGTGAGCAGTGAATACAGCAGTGAACAAAGTTGAATGTACAAGTAAATCGCTGTTTCACCTGGTACAAGGGGTGTTTGGCGACCTGGACAGTGGGAAGGGAGGAAGTAAAAGACTATGGTGTTGCATCGCCCGCACTTTAATGGGAAGGTTGTGTGGGAAAGGGAGACGGTGTTGGGAATAATTGCAGAAAGGGCTATATTGTCATAGACGGAATGGTCCCTTCAGAATGCTGAAAAGGAGGGAAAGATCTGCTTGGCGGTGAACGTTTTCACGTTCTCCCCATGTCTGCGTGAGTTTCCTCTGGGTGCTCCGGTTTCCTCCCACAGTCCAAAGATGTGCAGGTTAGGTGGATTGGCTGTGATAAATTGTTTCTTAGTGTCCAAAAGGTTAGCTGGGGTTACGGGGATGGGATGGGGCCGTGGGCCTAGGTAGGGTGCTATTTCGGAGGGTCGGCGGAGAACGGCCCCCTCCTGCACTGTCGTGATTCTATGCAATAGAGGTGGAGAAACTGGCAGAAGAGAATGGAGTCCTTGCAGGAACTGGGTAGGAGGAGGTGCAGTCTACATAGCTGTTGGAGTTACTTGGCTAAGAGTATATTGGTTGATAGCTTATCTCCAGAAATGGAGATAGGGAAGTCAAGGAAGAGAAAAAGTCAAAGATAGACCATGTTAAAGCGAGGGAAGGGTTGGAATTGGAAACAAAGCTGATGAAACTTTCCAATTCAGGGCAAAATCAGGTAACTGTACCAATAAAGTAATCAAAAATGGGAAAAAGAAGTGAAGGAGAGGACCCTGTTATTTGTAATATACGTTAAGCAGTGTTAACAGCTCCCTGCTTCATTGCTGACTTCAGTTGCTCTCGTTATTTAAGATACTATTTTCAGTTCTCAGTTTAGCAGTCCAGGCAGCATGATCCTATTTTCACTTGCATCAACAAAAAGATCTCAATTAAGAGAGGGCAACTATATACACATGGTTAGAAAGAAAGAACTTGTATCGATGTAGCACTGCTCATGTCATATGGGCAAAAAAGCCAATTTACGCATAGCAGGTAATGAGATAAATGATAAGATAATCTGTTTTTGGTGATGTTGGTTGGAGGATAAATGTTGATTAGAAAATTGGGACAACTTTCCTGAACTCTCTGACTGGTGCTGTAGAATCTTCTACGTCCACCTGAGAGGGCAGACTGTTCAGAACTCTGACTTGGTTTAACATCACACCAAAAAGGTAGAACCCCTGAGAGGGCCGCACTCCCTCAATAGTACACAAAACTGTCAGCCTAGATCATGTGCTAACCCTAGAGTGGGCCATGTCAAAGGTTAAGAGTACTTCCATGAACTAAGGCTGACAATTCATTGGATGATATCAGCCAGAGTAACAGTGCTATAACTGACTTCAGTGACCCCGAGTTAAGGGGCAAAATATCATCCAGGTGTCCCACTCCTGGTCACTATCCAACACTCCCTTGCTGAGAGAGAAGATGTATGGGTTGAAGGTATGGACAGAACTGTAATGCCCCTTGCAATCAAATAGTTTGTGACATTCACTGTCAAGTTTCACATGGAAATAACAACCACCTGAGCATTGTACAAGAGGGCAACAAAGCTCTCTGACTGAGGAGCCAGCATCTGTGGAAGTGGGGGGGGTTAGTTTCAAATTGTTGATTGATTTGTTGTTTGAATTCAAATCAGCTGGAATCTTTCACATATTAACAGTGTTTATTGCAAAAGCTAATGATGCATATTACAACATATCTTGCTGTACAGTCAGTGTCTTTCCCACAGTTAATGGATTAATTGGCATGTCACTAACAATTCTTTAGATTAGAAAAGAGTATTAAAGTGAAGCCACACAACTAGAACAGTCCTGCACACAACCAGCAGAACAACCAAAATGTTGACACTGATAATCTTGGGAAGCCTTGCTTTGCTCGGTGAGTACAGACATTTGTATTTTACAGTATAACTGGATGTTGAGCAGGCATTGATTTGGTCAACATGGATCCAATCTGGTTCAGTGTAATCTGGACTCTGCCTCATTTTACATGAACCTCAAAATTTCTGATTTGTTCACATAGATTTACAATAGAGGTTTCTCCACATGAGAGCCTATCTTATGAAGCAAGTCCAAGAGAAAGTACGCCTACAGTACTTCTCCACTACTGCTACACAGGGATACAGATAGTCCCAGACACACCAGAGGGTTGTAGTTTTACTCACTCTTGGATAGAAGACACTTTTTGGGGACAGGGATCTAAGAGGTGCTCCAGAGAGATGGGCATGTAACGTAGGCTGACACTTCAGTGCAATACTGAGAGGATACTCCACTGTTGAAGTTGCCCATCTTTCAGATGAGACGTTAAACTGAGGCCCTCTCTGCCCTCTTTGATATTAAAGATCCAACAGTGGATCTTATTGCAAAAGAAAGTCTTCTGGAGTCCTGGGGTTAACATTTGTTCTTCAACCAACATCACTAAAACTCAAATTATCTGATATTTTATCTCACTGTTGTTTGTGGGATTTATTGTGCGATATTGGCTGCCACGTTTGCCCACAAAACAGTGACCACACTTCAAAAGACCGATTAGCTGTGAAATGCTTTTGGACATGGTAAGGGTATGAAAGATATTATATAAATACAAGTTCTGTCTTTGTATGGAATCATGTGGAGATGCCGGCGTTGGATTCACCTGAGGAAGGAGCTGCACTCCGAAAGCTAGTGATTTGAAACAATCCTGTTGGACTTTAAACTGATGTTGGAAGATTTCTTACTTTGTATGGAATGGGGAAGTAGGGCAGGCCAAGAACTGCTGTCAACTGTAGCATGAGTCAAACGTGCATGTGTGCCAGCAGAAGGTAGCAAGGTGTTGTAGTCAAGACCAACAGTATCATATCCTGAATGTAATTCATGCAATACTATATTGTAGACTACATAATTATATATTCCACTTTGTGATTATTTAGTCGCACGTGAATTTAAACTCCACTAAACAGTGAACAAGTTCTCAAGTATGTAATTCAGCACCAGTCATTGTCTGACTGAAGTATACTTGCTATGAAGTGGCAAGACTTGACAAATGCACAACTGATCTATTCCTAAAATGTTGCCGTAATTCTTTCAATGCAGGGCAGTGCTTTGAGAGCCCACGTATTATTGGAGGAGCTGATTCTCAACCCAATGCTTGGCCATGGCAGGTATGAAACTTTTCCTATTATTTTTCTACAATAATGAAAATGATCAATTACAGGGGCTGGTTTAGCACACTGGGCTAAATCGCTGGCTTTTAAAGCAGACCAAGGCAGGCCGGCAGCACGGTTCAATTCCCGTACCAGCCTCTCCGAACAGGCACTGGAATGTGGCGACTAGGGGCTTTTCACAGTAATTTCATTGAAGCCTACTCATGACAATAAGCGATTTTCATTTCATTTCATTTCGAAAAGGAAGCCAATTCTCAGTGACAAATGGGAGTCTGTGGGTCAGAAGCCAATATCAATTAAAGATCTATCCTCATATATTGTATTAAATCATTTTCATATCTTTATTAGTATTTTCTGAATAGGGGCATAGCGTTTTACAGCAGAAAAAGGGACCCTTCAGCCCATCATGTCTGCACCAACCATAAAGTACCGATCTATTCTGATCCCATTTTCCAGCCCTTGGTCCGTAGCCTTGTATGTTATGGGAATGTGGGAACAGATATATTTCAAAATTAAATTTTCCAAACCATTAATCCAATTTTTTTTTTAAAACAGGTTTCGCTTCAAGGCTTATCTGGTAACTGGTACCATACATGTGGAGGGACTCTGGTCCATCCCAGATGGGTAATGACTGCTGGCCATTGTGTAGACCGGTAAATGATTTTAATTTTCATCTTTGACTCTTATGAGTGTTAGCCTGTCCCACATCATTTGTGAATCTTATTGCAATATTCCCAATTGAGTCCTCCCAACTTTCCTGTCATCCTTATTTTGAGGACTGTTTTCTTCCTCTTTTCAAAAACATTCATTCTCTCACATCTGCTTTATATCCTTTCTCCTTCCTGAGTGAGCACTTGTCATATCAACCCATGGCTGCTTGATGGTGCAGTGGTTAGCACAGCTGCCATATGGCGCCGAGGTCCCAGGTTCGATCCCGGCTCTGGGTCACTGTCTGTCTGGAGTTTGCACATTCTCCCCGTGTTTGAGTGGGTCTCACCCCCACAACCCAAAGATGTGCAGGGTAGGTGGATTGGCCACGCTAAAATTGCCCCTTAATTGGGAAAAAAATAATTCGGTACTCTAAATTATTTTTTAAATTCTCCATGAGGAGGAAAGATCAGTGAGTGGGTTACTTTAAAGCACCTCTAAGTAAATGGATCTGACAAAAACGTGGAAGTAGATTGTCAATCTACTCATCCACAGCTGATGCATGGCTCAAGGAAACCAGTGAAGAAAGATAGTGGCAAGAATATTTTGGAAAATGATCGAGCACTGTGCAAAGGCAAAAAAACACATTTGCACATTTAATGTCACCAAACAACCTGAGCCCAATTTTAACTTTGTGCACATGAATGGGTTTTGAGTGAGTTATAATCTTATCCCTTAGTTAACCTTATTTTGTTTTGAAATGACCTCCAATTTCTTTCTTTGATAAACAGACCGGGTTCGATATACCGTGTTGCGCTGGGTGACCACAACATTTATGAGACGGAAGGTCCTGAACAGTACATATTAGTCGATAAAGTTGTGATAAATAAGCAGTGGAGTGGAGACCTTTCTGTTGGGTAAGTGCAATATTTGGCAAACTATTTGCCTTTGAGCAATGTAATAATAATCAAAAATTCCCATGTGAATACTGAAATATGCATGCATGACAAATAGGAAATATCTCCTGATCAATCTGATGACCCAAGCGCCAAGTATTTGTAAGTGATCAGAGTAAGTGATTTGTGAATATCAGACTTTGGTCACAAGTGAGCAATATTTCATAACCCTGGGTGTTCATCTTGTGCATCGAAAATGATATAGGTGAATACATATCTGCAATGAAATTTATTCAGTCTGAAGCAGGATAAAGGCAATTATCTTAAATATTGGCCACAAACGCGAACCTCACAATGGAGTAATTATTTTATTGCAGTTACATAGCCTGAAAAAACAAACGGTCTACAAGGGCAGCACGGTGGCGCAGTGGTTAGCAGCGCTGCATCACGGCGCTGAGGTCCCAGGTTCGATCCCGGCCCTGGGTCACTGTCCGTGTAGAGTTTGCACATTCTCCCCGTGTTTGTGTAGGTCTCACCCCCACAACCCAAAGATGTGCTGGGTAGGTGGATTGGCCACACTAAATTTCCCCTTAATTGGAAAAATGAATTGGGTACTCTAAATTAATTTTTTTTAAAAGGCAACGGTCTACACAACAAAAAGCTCTGAGCGCTTGCTTTAGTTTATAGAGCCTCCAATGTCGTCGTGTGTAAATCCATTTTTATCATGAGCTAAAATGATAATTTTTTGGGGGGATATGTCAAGTTCTGTTATTAATGAAAACATTGAAAAGCTATTTATGTTATATAGGCATGACATCGCAATGGTTCGCCTTGCTGAAGCTGCAGTTCTCAATGACAAAGTCCAGCTTGGATTACTGCCACCAAAGGGAGAGGTTCTGCCAAATGACTACTCGTGCGTTGCCACTGGATGGGGTTACACATTTAGTATGTGCTTTTGGATCTATGCATAAAAATTCATTTCATAGTATTATAGAAATGATAATTATAAGAAGACCATTTGACCAATCAAAGCTGTATTGGAGACGAGCTCTTCAAATTGAGCTAGTCATGTTAGTCAGTCGGTGAAACTTGAGCTTCATAATACAAATCCCCTAACACTTAATTGAAGAACAGCAAGCAACGTGATATTTTGTTTGAAAAAAATCCCAAATGCATACTCACCTGGGAATTGTGAAGAAGCAAGAAGACAAAGCAGACAGAGACTTCTTTTTAAGAGGCTTCATGTTGAAGCAATGCTGAGCGTAACATGAAAACAAATCACTCTCAGGATAGTTGCAGCACTAATTACATGTTCTCCTTTCATTGCTGCGGCCTTGCTTCAAATTTAGCCCAGATTATGAGGATGACAGTCAGCTATTTCTGCTGGTTGTAAAGGTCCCAAATGAAATGACATTGCAGTAGTCCCAACCCAGTTTGGGGGGGGGGGGGGGGGGGGGTGCTAGTTCGTAGCACAAAACTACCCTAATTCAGACAAATTAACTTTCAACGGTCATCAGTACTGTCCAGACATTCATAGATGCGGGCTTAGCAGTTGGGTCCCACCAAATGGTTTTCAAACTGCTTGTTGCCATTAATATTTTTGGAGAAACCCAAGCACTAGTCCAGGACACTACAAAGACTGAAAAGAGTTGGAAAGCAGATGAAATAAATCAAGACGCAGCAATTAGTTGGATGTCAAGCTTTAGTTTGGAAAGTCAGTGGAAATGCAGAACATAGGATTTGGCAGGCAAGCTTAGAGATCTTGGGAAAGAACTGATTTAGAGTAGGAGGCAATCCCTTGGTTTCAGCACCATAAAATTGCAGGTTCACACAGGAGAGCACAGGAAATTGTATGTAGCTCAAGGAACAAGAATGACAAATTCAGAGTGCAATGATCATAGAATAAATGTGGACCAGATTAAGATAAATTTTTAAAAGGAAACATAGTATTCATTGGATGTTTTTTCTTGATGTAGATGGTGGTACAGTTAGTCCTGTTCTTCAGCAGACTCCAATTAGGACTGTTGACTACAAAACTTGTTCCAGACCTGACCTTTGGGGCTACTATGTCAACGACATCATGGTGTGCGCGGGAGGAGATGGTTTTGTCTCAGGCTGTCAGGTAATGGTCTTGGATATTTTGCATGTTAACGTTTTACATTTCTTGAACCATTTTCTAGGATTTTGGAGTCTACCATCATTCTTCTGTCAAAGCCAAAAATGGTAAGTTCAGCACACGAGCTCCCATGGAGAGTCCAACAACAATGCAACATCAATACATCAATTGCAAAAAGATGTGCTGCAATACTTTCAGAAATGCATAGTAAAGACATACTAGCCCTATCCAGGATGTGAGTCAACAACATGAAGGTAGGGTTAGCGAGTCTCTTATCTATCCTGTGGGGTGGTGAATCTTGGTGCTGGAGAACACATCCACATCTAAGATTTGGCCATTTTTCCCCCACAGCTTCCTGCTTTTTTGTGCAGATTGCTGAACGCACTAGAGTTCGTGGCCCCTGAATATCGATGAACCCAGTGGCAGAGGGTTTCCCTCGGCTTTACAAACTCGTCTACAACATTTCTCTTACAAAAAAACTGTAGACTACTCCGTTTTGTGTACTTTCTGGCCTTCTCATGTGTGTGTCGTGACAAATTTAAAAGCCATTGAGATTCGAGTAGCTTTGGGGCTCGCTCAGATCCCTCTTGCGCGGGATAAAAATCACAACTGCACTCTGGAACTCTGAGGGCCTATGTCGTGTTTCTCAAACGTTTTTTTCCCGGGACCCGCTTTTGGCAACTGGCCAACCCTTTACGACCCACGCTGACCGATCTTCACGATACACGCCATGTTCACTTACCTTTTAATGCAAAAGGGGAGCCTGCTTTGTACTCGCGATCTGGTTCAAAGAAGCAGAGGGTAATGCGTGTACCAGGTGCAGACTTCAGCCAGTTTATTTGTACCATCTTCAGCTTTGTGAAAATGGAAAATCCGACCTCACACATGTGGTCGTTGTGAAGGGCAATAGCAACAAAATGCTTGTTTTACTCAGCACTGGATATTCCTGGGAGATGCTACTCCAGAATGCTGATAGCCTCGTGGGCTTTTGGAGTGTTTTAATGTGGTATCGCAGGTAAGCTTCAGCAGTGTAGTCTTTTAATTTGGAGTCAACTCTAAGTCAATAACTGACTCTGGAGACTCAACCTAAAAAGGAATATTTCACACACCACTTCTCTTTCAAAATCTGAAAGTTCTCCTCCCATTTCCCAGTACTTCCCTGCATACAACACACACACGCATGGGCTTTGCCTCCTTATTTGCATTGTCACAACTGACAACACCATACCTCAAGAAATCATCTTTATACTTCCTTGTTCTGAGTTAGGTTTATTTTTTCAGGGCCGTTAACCAGAGGCCATGTAGCTCTAACACTAGCACTGCTCTGTCCTGCCTTGGACTCTCCTGCGCAGCTCTCTCCAGCAAATTCTGTTGTGGGATCATCTCCAATAGGTATGCTGCCTATTTGAGTTTCTGGCTCACTCTTCCATTAAAAAAAAATTGATCTTCATAGCCTTGCTTGCCAGCAGATGCAAAATCAAAGCAACTCCCTTCTCTGCTTTGGTGTCAAAAGCACTTGCCTGGATGGCGTTTCACGTATGCGCAGGGCACGTGACCCACTCTCTGCTGCTGCTTTTGTCTGGAAGACTTCACACAGCCTAATCTGTATCTCCATTTGAAATGAAATGAAATGAAATGGAAATCGCTTATTGTCACGAGTAGGCTTCAATGAAGTTACTGTGTAAAGCCCCTAGTCGCCACATTCCGGCGCCTGTTCGGGGAGGCCAGTACGGGAACTGAACTGTGCTGCTGGCCTGCCTTGGTCTGCTTTAAAAGCCAGCGATTTAGCCCAGTGTGCTGAAAGGTGACAGCAGCTGAAATTCTCCATGTAAGAGATGGTAGCGGCCTTTAAGCGCTTCTCCCGTGATCGAGACTACAGCAGGAACAGCGGACAATCGTTCCGCGACCCTCCCAACACCCACCCGCGACCCTGACTTTGAAAAACATTAGTCTATGTGAATGAAACTAAACCCTATTCATCAACTTTAAGAAAGACTGCTCCATTGGTTCCTGGTATTGTTTTCCTTATCATTCCCCTCACTCTCTCCCTGTAGCGCAGAAGCCAAACGTTGACGATTGGTATCGTTGTATTATCTTCTGGGCTGTACATTTTAAATAACTCTCTCCAATATATTTTGCATCATCCTCTCCAGTATTCTTTACATTAGCATGTAAGTCTGTTGCATATCCTTGCTTTATTATATTTTATACTTTTTAGTATCTTAAGTGTAATTTACAGGAACAATGTCTGTGCGGGTGGTGAGCAGATTATCTCATCATAAAAAATTGAAGCACTTGCACACTTCTGGGTTTCATTTGTCAGGTGGGAATTTACAGTCCCGCCAAAGTCTATGGACATTTGAATGGCTCGCCGCGTTTTATGGTGCCGCATCCGCTGCAACGAGGCCATGACATTCCACCCAAGCACACAATTTACTACATGGCTGCATATGTACTGGAATGGAAACAGAGTGTAATAATATTCCTGCCACATTCAGGGGGAAGCCTCGACACAGTTGCTCGGATGGCATTTGGTTTTGTCAGCAAGCGCTAATGTGTGGATGGAATATAAATAAAAACTGTCAGTCAGCATGAACTGCTGATGGTGGCCTGCATGGAAATTTGCTGTTTTTTAAAAAAAAACTTCTGCCAATTTTGCCTTGGTTAAAAGCTGATCCAACTGCTAAAACGCTGGGGCAACAGTTCCTCTGCCAATCAGGTGTATCCAACTGCCAGAGATGCAGTGCAAGAATCATCTGTTCATGCTCATGCGCACAAGTTCCACACGGCTACGCATTCCAAATGGGAATATTCTGCCGCAATCTAAGCAGACCAAGAACGGTAAATTATGCATTGAGCGAAAGCTGATCAACGAGCAGAAGCTTGCAAATGCTGACTAACGCTAATATGTACGCCTGCTTATACCTGACCTCGAGTGCTCAATAATAAAACCAAACATTGCTACAAATACTCAGCAGGCCTGGCAGCATCTGTGGAATGAGAAATAGAGTTAACATTTCAGGTCTGTAACCCTTTGTCAGAATATCATCAACGTAAAGGTCATTGACCTGAAATGTTAACTCAGTTTCTCTCTTCACAGGTTATGAGGGCGTATTAATAGAGAACCTTCTCTCAGGAAATGAAATGGGCAGGATAGCATTAACGATGGGGCAGATTGTACATGCTGTGTGGAATTAAAATGGGGTTCCTGGGTCAGTGAACCAATCTGTGCCATGCCTTGTGTCCCTGTGTTCAAACAGAGACAATATTATTTAGAAGAACGGAATGGCAATAGGATTTCTGTCTATTTT
Organism: Scyliorhinus canicula; assembly: GCF_902713615.1. Classification (NCBI taxonomy): domain Eukaryota; kingdom Metazoa; phylum Chordata; class Chondrichthyes; order Carcharhiniformes; family Scyliorhinidae; genus Scyliorhinus; species Scyliorhinus canicula. The sequence continues at coordinate 11,574,578 of NC_052173.1, read as the reverse complement.
CTCTCACAGGGAGATTCTGGTGGTCCTTTAAACTGTGAACAGGGTGGGAAATTCTATGTCCACGGAGTGACCAGCTTCATCTATGCAGGAGGATGCAGGTTCTACATGAAACCAACGGTGTGGACCCGTGTTTCAGCTGAGATCGATTGGATCAATCAGGTGAGTCCAGATTTTTAATACTTGTAAAAATATTTCAATATACAAAATATAATGTATATATTTGCTTTAAAAATGATCCCGTTAAGGGTTAAATCTATTCAGATAAAATCAGTCAAAACCTTAAGTTTCAATTATATTTTTTAACTATTTGGACAACATTAAAATGGCCAGGCAAAAAGTGATTTAGCAGCCAAGGCAATTTTCTGGAGGCTAAACACACCTCAATCTTCATTTCAAAACACCACCACCTCTAGCAGTTCCACACAATGTGGAACATTTAATAGTGTGTAGTCCTAATGTTAACTACCGTCACAATACTATTTTAAAAATATATATATTTAAGGTCACACAGTGATCGACTTCCGGTGGCGGCTATGAAGGAGTAAGTCACACATTTGGTGGCTCACACTCTGGTCGGACTTTTGGACCTATTTCCCCGATTTTCTACCGGACTTGAATTGTAAAACTGATGACAAAGGCAATTGTGTACTGAACTCCCACATCGGTGCATGGAGAGAAGGACTAGAAGTGCTGGTAAAGGCAGAAACAGAAAGACAGAGAAGGCTTGGGCTGAAGCTGCAGCGGGAGACAGCATGGCAGAGGGCCGGACCTCTGGTTTGTCGACCCAGCGGTCAACGGAGCAGCTGATGCAAGTTATCCAGGACGGCTTCACTAAGCAGAAACGGGACTGCTTGGACCCGATAAAAGAGTCAATTGAGCGGCTGGAGCTTAGACTGGATGCCCAAGATCGGGCGATCCAGAAAGTAGAGAAGGAGCTGGCTGAGCAGGAGGAACATCAAACAGCAGTGGAGTTGGAGGTGGGGATGCTGAGAGACCAGCAGAAAAGGCTCCTGGAGAAGGTGGAGGACCTAGAGATTCGAAGTTTATTGCAGCTGAGGGCACAGCCACCAATAGTGGAGCGATTAAAATCGTAGATGTTCAATAAGATTAGTGGAATTAGAGAATTGGAAGCAGGTATGAGCATTCTGGGTGATATTGTACAATATGCACGGGCAGCACGGTGGTTAGCACTGTGGCTTCACAGCGCCAGGGTTCCAGGTTCGATTCCCTGCCAAGTCACTGTCTGTGCGGAGTCTGCACTTTCTTCTCATGTCTGCGTGGGTTTCCTCCGGGTGCTTTGGTTTCCTCCCACAGCCCAAAGACGTGCAGGTTAGGTGGATTGGCCGTGCTAAATGGCCCTTAGTGTCCAAAAAAAAGGTTTTTTTTTAGAACAGTACAGCACAGAACAGGCCCTTCGGCCCTCAATGTTGTGCCGAGCTATGATCACCCTACTCAAACCCACGTATCCACCCTATACCCATAACCCAACAACCCCCCCTTAACCTTACTTTTTGTAGGACACTACGGGCAATTTAGCATGGCCAATCCACCTAACCCGCACATCTTTGGACTGTGGGAGGAAACCGGAGCACCCGGAGGAAACCCACGCACACACGGGGAGGACGTGCAGACTCCACACAGACAGTGACCCAGCCGGGAATCGAACCTGGGACCCTGGAGCTGTGAAGCATTTATGCTAACCACCATGCTACCCTGCTGCCCAGGGTAGGAGGGGATAGGGTGGAAGTGAGGGCTTAAGTGGGTCGGTGCAGACTCAATGGGCCGAATGGTCTCCTTCTGCACTGTATGTTCTATGTCTAATAGGTCCCGCCGGCAGAACTTGAGAATCTAGGCTGATCACCTGGAATGTTCGAGGGTTAAATGGGCTGGTCAAGAGGGCATGTGTGTTCGCGCATCTTAGGGGACTGAAGGTGGACGTGGTAATGTTGCAGGAGACTCACCTTAGAGTAACTGACCAGATTAGATTGAGGAAAGGCTGGGTCAGTCAGGTCCTTCACTCGGGACTAGATTCAAAGACTAGAGGGGTCGCGATCGTGATCAATATGCGGGTGGTGTTTGAAGCGGGTAGAATAGTCTCGGATGTGGGAGGTCGGTACATTATGGTCAGTGGGAAACTGGAGGGGCTGGGAGGAGAGATAGAGGATGGTCTATGGGCGGACGTGTTGAGTAGAGTCAACGCGTCCGCAACATGTGCCAGGCTCAGCCTGATACAATTCAAGATTGTTCACTGGGCTCACATGACAGTGGCCCGGATGAGCAGGTTCTTTGGGGTTGAAGACAGGTTTGCAAAATGTGCGGGAGGGCCAGCGAACCATATCCAGATGTTCTGATCATGTCCGAAGCTTGGGGGATTTTGGCAGGGGTTTGCAGACATCATGTCCACGGTGTTAAAAACAAGGGTGGCGCTGAGTCCAGAGGTGGCGATTTTCGGGGTGTCGGAAGACCCAGGAATCCAGGAGGAGAAAGAGGCAGCCGTTCTGGCCTTTGCTTCCCTGGTAGTCCGGAGACGGATACTATTAGCTTGGAGGGACTCAAAGCCCCCGAAGTTGGAGACCTGGCTATCAGACATGGCTAGCTTTCTCTGTTTGGAGAAAATCAAGTTCGTCTTGAGAGGGTCAATGTTAGGGTTCACCCTGAGGTGGCAACCGTTCGTCGACTTCTTCGTGGAAAATTAATCGTCAGCAGAAGGTGGGAGAGGTTAGTTTAGTTTGAGTAGGGGGTTAATAAAGGTGGAACCTGTAAGGAAGAGAGACGGGTTTTGCACTATGTTTATAGTTTCATGTACATTGATTATTTTGTTGTTGTTACAATACCAAAAATACCTCAATAAAATGTTTATTAAAAAAAAAGGTCACACAGTGATCAATTAACAGTTAGAATGGGGTTACCAGACAGAGCAGTTAAGGCCAGGAAAATTGCTGTTAATTGGTGATGTTAATCATGGAATCAAAGCGCAGGACAGTGGCACAGTGGTTAGCACAGTTGCCTCATGCGCCGAGGTCCCAGGTTCGATCCCAGCCCTGGGTCACTGTCCGCATGGAGTTTGCACATTCTCCCCTTGTTTGCATGGATTTTGCCCCCACAACCCAAAAGATGTGCAGGGTAGGTGGATTGGTCACACTAAATTGCCCCTTAATTGGAAAAAATTAATTGGATACTCTCAATTTAAAAAAAAAAATCATAGAATCATAAGCATTTACAGTGCAGAAGGAGGCCGTTTGGCCAATCGGGTCTACACCGGGACCTGAAAGAGCGCCCTACCTAAGCCCACACCTCCATCCTATCCCCATAACCCAGCAACCCCACCTAACATTTGGATACTACTGGGCAATTTAGTGTAACCAATCCATCTAACCAGCACGTCTTTCGGGACTTGTGGGAGGAAACCGGAGCACCTGGAGGAAACCCATGCAGACACGGGGAGAACGTGCAGACTCCGCACAGACAGTGACGAAAGCCGGGAATCGAACCCAAGCCACAGTGCTAACCGCTGTGCTAATGTGCCGCCCTGATGGTGTAGTATGGTTGGTATTCTGGAAGAATGAGATCTGTTGGGCTGAAGGATCCTACTCATCTAAACATATCACATACATTCCTGAAAATCAAATAAAATATGTAGGCTAGGGGCTGTTTCCAGAAGTGAAGTTCACCTGATACTTCACCACTAAGGCTCATGACAAAAGTCAGAAACAAATAAGATGAGGGTTTGCGGAAACTATATTGAAATCAGTAGTGCTGCAGATCCCACTATGAAAGCCAAAGTGAGGTGAGGTTGAGTGTCAGTCAGTTGAATTAAACACAGTTGCTGAACAAACAATGAATTTGTCTTCAATAATCATGTTTTATTTTTTCAGGTCATCACTAAAGGTTGATCGTTGAAGGGTGGTGATTCATACCAGGGATCTGGAGGTTCACTATATGTATCATTAAATTTCCATCAATAAAACACATTTCATCAAAATAAAATGCTCTTTTCTTATTTGTGCACCTCAAAATGAACGTACATTGATCGTGGCTGGTAATGTGGTCCAGTCGCAGCAGATGTGGGAATGTTGCTCCTCACATTGCACTGCGTTAACCTTCTGTAATCAATGCAATTCTTCTGTACTCCTGGCGCATAGCACATGGTACGCTGGAAGCATGGGCGGGTTATTCAGCGGCAGCTCTTAAAAACAGTTGGTCCTCTTTAAAAAGAAACTGGCGGCAAATTTAAAACATGGCAGCAGCAAAGCACAAAGGGCTGTGGAAGTGTTACTGGGAAACAGTTTAGAGCAAAAAGGTGCTCTCTAGTCAAGAATACTGCCAGGGCAGCCTGGATGGAGGTAATCAGGTGAGTCACTGCTATCTGACGCGTGGCCCAAAACTAGAGGTAGGTGAGGAAGAATTTTCCGGTCTATGCAAAGAAGGTTGCTGACTCTTTCCGTAAGTAAGTCTTGCAAGCATCCAAACAAAATTCCAATGTAAGCATCGCATAAGAGACAATTCCCAGCTCTCTAGCAACTGCTCATCTGCTTTCCAAATCCCTGATGGACTCTGCATTACTGGCATTTCAGCGCATTTGCCCTGCGGCCGATGAAATGGGGCAAGAAATAAATATCAAACATGCATACACGCTGCATGTTTGCACAATCTCATGTGACTGCCTCTGGACACATCTCAGATATTGCCTGATTTAAGAATATCAACTATAAGAACACGACGGTGCAGTGCCGTGGGAGCATTAATTTGTCAGAAGTCTTACTTTTAGATGAGACATTATCCGTCTATTCAGGTGGATTGTAAAATATCCCATTCCGCTATCTGAAGAGGAACAAGGAGTGCTCCCAGTCTCTTCTGCAATATTCTCCCTTCAACCAAACCTACCAAAGACCGATTAACTGGACTTTCATTCATTTGTTGTAGCTGGGATCTTGCTTTGTACATATCGGTTGCTATGTTTGCCTACAAAATAACATTGTGCACTGTAAAAGTAATCCATTGGCTGTGGAGTGCTTTGGGACACCTTTTGGCATAATACTGTCATATAAATGCAGCTTCTTTTCTTCTCCCAACATCTGTCTATCTGCTCGCAGGAGAAGGGTACACATAATCAGTATGATTGAATGAAGACAGAAGGGGTTCAACTAAGCTGTGAATCAGTGGCTTCCCTCCAACTTCACGGCTAGCTTCATTGTTTGTTTTTCATTATTTCTTGCTTGCATGCACTCATTCACTCGCGCACACAAAGGCATACACTGCATCCTAATACATGACAATGCCATGTAAAGCTGTGTTTGACTGCTGGCGTTTTACTGCCATTTTATTGCCAACATTTGAAAATATGCTCTTGTTCTGTTCCTCTAGGTGTCCAAGGGTAGTGTCAGAAAGCAATGATAAACCTCAACCAAGCACCTCACAATGCTCTGCATCACTTCATAGTGGTGTTCAGTGTGATCCCAAAGGAACCATTTACTGAAGCACGGGAGGGAGCACTTTCTCAGGCACATAGCATGAATGAAGAGATGCAATTACAGGCAGAGTTGGAGGCAACATCACCCACTGTCCAAAGCAGCGATGGGCAATCTAGGCTAGTGAGTGGGCTACAAGAGTATCCCTCCTTCATCCCAGTGGGCTGCAAAAGTGAAATTGGACATGTTCACTAGCTATGACCCTTGAATAAGACTGAATATATTTAATACATGCTGAATAGTTCATAACAAGTGAGAGAAAATGCTTAATCATTCATATATTAATAGAACCATCATCAACTCCAAATGGTGAAAACAATAGAAATATTTTCACTTTGGACACAGAGGGAGCGCACGGCTCTCACACTCAATGTTGTGAGCAATCAGCACACACCTCACTTCACTTGTCCTCGCTTTACGTGTGAATCACTTCAGCCATACCAGTAGGACAAAAACTACACGGATGGAAATCAGCGGAATGTGGCAACCCTGCGCATGGCCAACAGTCAACAAAATGTCTTGTGGGCCACACTCAGAACTCTGACAGGCCGCATGTGGCCCCCAGGGCCACAGGTTCCCCCAGTGATCCAAAGGGTCAGCCTGAGGGTACCTGCAATTGTTGAGCTCAGGAATTTGGACATTGCAGAGCTTGCCTAAAAGTGCTGTTTGGTTACTCTGTATCAAATCTTTCACAGTTGGGTACATCAGCAGAGGATTCTATTGCCTGCATCTGTGCAGTGCTGCATGGCTAAGTGCCCAAGCTGCCCTAATCACACAGTTACAAATAACAGTCTCTGTGACTGTGCTGCATTATCCCTCCTTATCCTCCTCAACCTCTCTGCAGCCTTTGAAATAATTCACCACACTATCCTCCTCCGAACACATCTCATCTGTTATCTAGTTCCATTGGACTACACTCTCTTATTTCCACTCATATTTATCCAATTATAACCATGGCATCCCAAAACGACTTTTCTTCCTCGTGTCTAGCTGGAGGAAATTGGAAGACAAAAACTATTGTCCACCACCACAAATTCTTCGTGCTTGCTAATGAAGCCATACTTCTCCAGCCACCCTCTCAGGCTGAGTCAGACTGTTTGCAATCTCAATGTTTTATTTGCCCCCAGAGAGAGCTGGTGGCTCAGTTGGTAGTCTCTGAGCCACAGGCTCCCAGCCCATGTCCCCCTCAAGGACATGTTGCACACGGAAGGAGTGCTCATGATGTGGATCAACTGGTTGATAATCAGCCTGTGAATACTTCCAAAATTTTCCTACTATTCTCCAAAGGGAAAAAGTGTGCATGAGGAAATGGAATAAACTTTTGTGTCCAAGCTCTAGCCTTCCAGCCCTAGGCTTCCAGCCCTATATCCTCTCCATTACAAAGATCACCTCCTTCCACAATATCACAAACTCAAGTATCCTTTTTCTATACTCCACCACAGCCAGTTAACCCATCATCCTAGTCCTTGCTGACCTACATTTGTTCCTGGGTCCTCAATACCGCAACTTTAAAATTCTCCTTTTAATGTTTAGGTGAATTCATGTCCTTCCCTGTCTCTGTAACATCCCTCACCCATCAAACTCTCTCCAACTCTGACATTGGCCTCCTGTGCAAACCCTTTTCATCGTAGTGTGTTACACAGAAGTGCCACCCAGACTGGCCTGTGTCACACAAAGAATAGGACACAGGCTGGTGTACATACAGACCAACTCCTTATCCTGAGACCTCTAGATGAGGTCTTACTGAAACCCTGTACAACTGCAGCAAGACTTAATTACACTTGTACTCAATACCTTGCAATAAAGGCCAAATACCCTCTGCCTTCATAGCTCTTTGCTGTAGCCTATATGTTAACTTTCTAAGTATGGTGTACAACAGAGGAACATAGGACTTCGGAGCAGGAATAGGCTATTTGACCAGTTGAGCCTGCTCCGCCATTGGGTAAGGTCATGGCTGATCTGATTGTGATTGTAACTCCACTTTCTTGTCTACCCCCCATAACCATTGACTCTGTTATCTATCAAAACTCTATCTAACTCTGCCTTGTGCGCAATTTACTGGCCTCATTGCACTTAACTTGGTGGCATGGCAAGACAGTTGGATCTCGCCAGAGGCCTCGATACGCTCAAAATGTCTCGCAAGATTCCACTGAATCTCACGAGATGATCTGGATCTCTCCCTCGCGGGGCAAGATCCAGATCAGCATATTAAAATGATCCATTAGGCTTATTTAAATATGAGCTCAGTAGATCCTCCTGGGGACTGAGATTCACCGGTCGTGCCTGGGAGACCTCGCCAGGGCACTGTTTCGTACTGGTCCACACAAACATGGACCAATCGTAACACCACCTGGGTGGGTCTCCCAGGCCATTGGAGACCCCCCGGTGGTCGGGCATTCGGCAGGGTGGCACCCTGGCACTCCCACAGGCACTCAAGCACCTTGACTGCCCGCCTGACACAACCAGGGTGTCCAGGTGGCACTTCTAGGCTGGCAAAGGCACTGCCGGGTGCCAGGCTGGCAGTGCCAAAGTGCCTGGGTGCCAGGTTGCCCATGCTGGGAGTTGGACCCAGGGTGCCTTGTCCACAAGAGGTGGGTGAGGGAGGGGCTCGAGGACCTCGGAAGAGGTAAGTTGCATGAGGTGAGGGGGTGGTCTGGAGGCTGCAGTGGGGTCACTGAGGGGGTCGACAGATTGGGGCTCCCTTTAAAAATGGCACCCCTATCAGCGAGTAGTCTTCCTGCACTGGCGAGCTGAGCTTGTCAGTGCAGGGAATTACTTACTGCGGCCTTGATGGGGCGTTCCTCGCCGAGGCAAAATAAACGGCAAAGTGCGTTGAACAGCGGGGTCTTTCTCGGTCCTGCAGGCGCTGAGAAACGCCCAGTTAAACACGCCCAAACTCGGATAAAAGTCTCTGACTCAGCCTCCACTGTTTTCTGAGTAAGAGAATTCCCCACACTAACGACTCTCAGAGAAAATATTTCTCTTCATCTCCATTTAAAAAGGGAGAGCTCTTATTTTTAAACTATGTCCCCTAGTTTTAGTCTCCCCCACAACTGGAAACATCCTGTGAGTATCCACCCTGTCAAGTCCCCTCAGGACCTTATTTAATGATAATAATAAAAATCGCTTATTGTCACAAGTAGGCTTCAATGAAGTTACTGTGAAAAGCCCCTAGTCGCCACATTCCGGTGCCTGTTCGGGGAGGCGGATACGAGAATTGAACCCGCGCTGCTGGCATTGTTCTGCATTACAAGCCAGCTGTTTAGCCCACTGTGCTAAACCAGCCCCTAAGAGCAGCTCTCGTTCTTCTACACTCCAATGGGTAAATGCCCAATCTTTCCTCATCAGTACAGAATCCCAGGAATGAGTCAAGTGAACCTTCTCTGAACTGCTTCTAATACAAGTATATCCTTTTTTAAATAAGACCAAAAGTGGACACAGTACCATAGATGGGGTATCGCCAAACCCCATACAATTAGAACATAGAACATAGAAAAATACAGCACAGAACAGGCCCTTCGGCCCACGATGTTGCGCCAAACTTTTGTCCTCGTTTAATCATAGTGTCCAAAATTCTATGATAATCTAAGGGCAATTTATAATGGCCAGTCCACCCAACCTGCACATCTTTGGACTGTGGGAGGAAACCGGAGCACCCGGAGGAAACCCACGCACACACGGGGAGGATGTGCAGACTCCACACAGACAGTGACCCAAGTCGGAATCAAACCTGGGACTGTGAAGCAATTGTGCTATCCACAATGCTACCATGCTGCCCTTAAGAACAAATTAATCTACACTCCATTATTCTACCATAATCCATGTACCTATCCAATAGCCGCTTGAAGGTCCCTAATGTTTCCGACTCAACTACTTCCACAGGCAGTGCATTCCATGCCCCCACTACTCTCTAGGTAAAGAACCTACCTCTGACATGCCCCCAATATCTTCCACCATTCACCTTAAATTTATGTCCCCTTGTAATGGTTTGTTCCATCCAGGGAAAAAGTCTCTGACTGTCTACTATTCCCCTGATCATCTTATAAACCTCTATCAAGTCGCCCCGCAGCCTTCTCCGTTCTAATGAGAAAAGGCCTAGCACCCTCAACCTTTCCTTGTAAGACCTACTCTCCATTCCAGGCAACATCCTGGTAAATCTCCTTTGCACCTTTTCCAAAGCTTCCACATCCTTCCTAAAATGAGGTGACCAGAACTGCACACAGTACTCCAAATGTGGCCTTACCAAGGTTTTGTACAGCTGCATCATCACCTCATGGCTCTTAAACTCAATCCCTCTGTTAATGAACGCTAGCACACCATAGGCCTTCTTCACAGCTCTATCCACTTGAGTGGCAACTTTCAAAGATCTATGAACATAGACCCCAAGATCTCTCTACTCCTCTACATTGCCAAGAACCCTACCGTTAACACTCTATTCCGCATTCATATTTGTCCTTCCAAAATGGACAACCTCACACTTGTCAGGGTTAAACTCCATCTGCCACTTCTCAGCCCAGCTCTGCATCCTATCTATGTCTTGTTGCAGTCGACAACAGCCCACCTCACTATCCACAACTCCACCAATCTTCGTAACATCTGCAAATTTACTGACCCACCCTTCAACTCCCTCACCCAAGTCATTAATGAAAATCACAAACAGCAGAGGACCCAGAACTGATCCCTGTGGTACACCACTGGTAACTGGGCTCCAGGCTGAATATTTGCCATCCACCACCACTCTCTGACTTCTATTGGTTAGCCAGTTCGTTATCCAACTGGCCAAGTTTCCCACTATCCCATGCCTCCTTACTTTCTTCATAAGCCTACCATGGGGAACCTTATCAAATGCCTTACTAAAATCCATGTACACCACATCCACTGCTTTACCTTCATCCACATGCTTGGTCACCTCCTCAAAGAAGTCAATAAGACTTGTAAGGCAAAACCTACCCCTCACAAATCCGTGCTGACTATCCCTAATCAAGCAGTGTCTTTCCAGATGCTCAGAAATCCTATCCCTCAGTACCCTTTCCATTACTTTGCCTACCACCGAATTAATACTAACTTGCCTGTAATTCCCAGGGTTATCCCTATTCCCTTTTTTGAACAGGGGCACGACATTCGCCACTCTCCAATCCCCTGGCACCACCCCTGTTGACAGTGAGGACGAAAAGATAATTGCCAACGGCTCTGCAATTTCATTTCTTGCTTCCCATAGAATCCTTGGATATATCCCGTCAGGCCTGGGGGACTTGTCTATTCTCAAGTTTTTCAAAACGCCCAACACATCTTCCTTCCTAACAAGTATCTCCTCGAGCTTACCAGTTTGTTTCACACTGTCCTCTCCAACAATATGGCCCCTCTCGTTTGTAAATACTGAAGAAAAGTACTCGTTCAAGACCTCTCCTATCTCTTCAGACTCAATACACAATCTCCCGCTACTGTCCTTGCTCGGACCTACCCTCGCTCTAGTCATTCTCATATTTCTCACATATGTGTAAAGGCCTTGGGGGTTTCTTTGATCCTACCTGCCAAAGATTTTTCATGCCCTCTCTTAGCTCTCCTAATCCCTTTCTTCAGTTCCCTCCTGGCTATCTTGTATCCCTCCAGCACCCTGTCTGAACCTTGTTTCCTCAGCCTTACATAAGTCTCCTTCTTCCTCTTAATAAGACATTCAACCTCTCTTGTCAACCATGGTTCCCTCACTTGACCATCTCTTCCCTGCCTGACATATCAAAGACACGTAGTACCTGTTCCTTGAACAAATTCCACATTTCACTTGTGTCCTTCCCTGACAGCCTATGTTCCCAACTTATGCAATTCAATTCCTGTCTGACAGCATTGTATTTACCCTTCCCCCAATTGTAAACCTTACCCTGTTGCTCGCACCTATCCTTCTCCATTACTAAAGTGAAAGTCACAGAATTGTGGTCACTACCTCCAAAATGCTCCCCCACTAACAAATCTATCACCTGCCCTGGTTCATTACCAAGTACCAAATCCAATATGGCTTCCCCTCTGGTCGGACAATCTACATACTGTGTTAGAAAAGCTTCCTGGACACACTGCACAAACACCACCCCATCCAAACTATTTGATCTAATGAGTTTCCACTCAATGTTTGGGAAGTTGAAGTCACCCATGACTACCCTGTGAGTTCTGCACCTTTCCAAAATCTGTTTCCCAATCTGTTCCTCCACATCTCTGCTGCTATTGGGGGGCCTATAGAAAACTCCCAACAAGGTGACTGTTCCTTTCCTATTTATGACTTCAACCCATACTACCTCAGTAGGCAGATCCTCCTCGAACTGCCTTTCTGCAGCTGTTATACTATCTCTAATCAACAATGCCACCCCCCCCCCCCCCCCCACCTCTTTTACCATCCTCCCTAATCTTGTTGAAACATCTATAACCAGGGACCTTCAACAACCATTTCTGCCCCTCTTCTATCCAAGTTTCCGTGATGGCCACCACATAGTAGTCCCAAGTACTGATCCATGCCTTAAGTTCACCCACCTTATTCCTGATGCTTCTTGCATTGAAGTATACACACTTCAACCCATCTCCTTGCCTGCAAGTACTCTACTCTCCTTTGTCAGTGTTACCTTCCCCACTGCGTCACTACATGTTTTGGCGTCCTGAATATCGGCTTCCTTAGTTGCTGGACTACAAACCCGGTTCCCATTCCCCTGCCAAATTAGTTTAAACCCTCCCGAAGAGTACTAGAAAACCTCCCTCCCAGGATATTGTTGCCCCTCTGGTTCAGATGCAACCCGTCCTGCTTGTACAGGTCCCACCTTCCCCAGAATGCGCTCCAATTATCCAAATACCTGAAGCCCTCCCTCCTACACCATTCCTGCAGCCACACGTTCAACTGCACCCTCTCCCTATTCCTAGCCTCGCTATCACGTGGCACCAGCAAAAAACCAGAGATGACAACTCTGTCTGTCCTGGCCTTTATGCCAGGCTGCTGAAGGCTATTGCTAACAGGGATTATTGCTAATTGGCACTCGTTGTTAAGTAAGCATACATCCCAAGTGGATTCCCGTAGGTGGGCGGGCCATGTGGCATATGGGGTTTATTGCCTAGCATCCCAATCAGACTGTGCTGCCTGGCCATTGTGTCTGAACACTGCAGGAGGCAACAACACAGACACAGCAGCCAACATCCAAACACCCAGGGGACGGCGACGTTCTGTTCGGACGTCTGGGGTGCAGGGTGTGGGCTCTGGTGAGCAGGGCACCCCCGCTGCGGCCGGGTGTGTGTGGGCAGGGCGTGCCAGGTGGGGGCAGGGGCATGCGGGGCAGGACACCATGTCTGGGGGGATAAGGCATGGGTTTGGTGGTCGGCCCACACCATGAAACAAAAAGAGCCAGAGGCATCATACTGGTTGTGGTGAGGGTTTTTTAATTTGTCGTGGACAAGTCATAATCATGATCATTATTATTGTCACAAGTAGGCTTACATTAAGTTATTGTGAAAATCCCGTAGTCCCACTGTGAAAAGCCCCTAGTCGCCACACTCCGGCGCCTGTTCGGGTACACAGAGGGAGAATTCAGAATGTCCAATCCACCTAACTTGCACGTCTTTGGACTGTGGGAGGAAACCGGAGCACCCGGAGGAAACCCACGCAGACGTGGGGAGAACGTGCAGACTCCACACAGACAGTGACCCAAGCTGGGAATCGAATCCGGGATCCTGGCGGCAAAAATTGGACCAATTAACGTTGCATTGCAGTGCCGCCCTTGCCGGGCCGAGCGCCTGGAAGTCGGCACCGGTTTGTGCTCGCTACTGCACTTGGAAATCTTTCCGGTGAATCACGCTCTCTCTACCTCCTCTTGACAGCTTATTTTTCTACCTACCTCGATATCATTGGCAAATTTAGCGACCGTATATTTGGTCCCTTCATCCTAGTCGTTGATATAGATTGTAGATAATTGGGGTAACCAAAAGGAGGGAAAAACATATTTGACATCCTCACCAATCTGCCTGTCGAAGATGCATCTGTCCATGACATTATCAGTCGGAGTAACCACCACACAGACAAGGAACGGTATTCATGTTGAGGATACCCTCCCTCATTTTGCGTGGCACTACCACCTTGCTAAATGGGATAGATTCAGAATAGATCTAGCAACTCAAGACTGGGCACCCATGAGACGCTCTGGGTCGTGGAGCTGTCCGTTGCGGCGCTCCCGATCGCGCAAATCTGCGCCCAACAGCCGGCTGTTAAAAACGGCGGCTGCAAGCGGCCTTCAAAATGGTCACGAACATGTAAACAAAATGCGGCTGCACTGCGCATGCGTGCCAGATCATTGGCGTGCATGCGCAAAACTATGCACATGCGCACCGATGATCAGGCACGCATGCACAGTGCGGCCGCTTGTTTTTTAAACGGTCGCAGCTTTTTGTTTTGCAAGTTCTGGGGGATTTTATTCATTTATTTTATTCATTTAATTTTTATTTTTTTCATTTATTTTATTCATTTAATGTTTTATTTTTTTTTACAAGTTCGGGGGGGGTAACTGAAGGGCAACTAGGGAGGGGTAATAAATGCTGGCCTAGCCAGTGATGCCCAACAACTACCTATGTACCCAATTCCTTTAAATTCCTCACTCTCATTCGGCTCTTTATTCCCCATTGTTGCAGAGGAGGACGAGAGAATAAAGGTGAAAAATTACAATTTAAAATAGTTAAACTGGTGCACTGGCTCCACCTAGTGTCCATTGTGCAGAGTGCTTTTGCTTTCTTGCATTGCACGATCACAGTTGATTTTTTAACCTGGTGTTGTAAGACTGTGATTTTTTTAAAGTTAATACAAACCACAATCTATGCCCCCAATCTAATGATCTACTATTATTATTGCAGAAATATGAGTGGTTTCGGTATGTAGGTGGAGGTTGCGTGTTTGGTGGCTCCTGCCAGAGCTGTCTTTTTTAGGCCCTTTACACCCAGTTTTTGGGGAATATTATTTTGCGAGAAGCTGTGGGAAGGTTTAGGGCATTTATAGAATGTCAAAAACCAGCAAGAAGAATCCAGTGAAGAAGGTAGTGAGTGAAAGTCCACCACTGATAGTGGTGAGGGGTGCAGTGGGAGGAAAGATGGTGGGAGAGAGCCTGTTGAGTGGGACCATCGTGTTGGAGAAGATGATGGAGGCGACGGCTGAAGAGTTTGAACAGCTGTTTTTGAAGCATTTCGAAAAGCATCAGATGGTGATGACGGCCTCACTTAAGGTGTGGTGGGTGAGACCCTTTCCCCAGTGACAGAGGTGTTGGTGAGGACTTTGACAGCAGTGCGGGAGCACGGGGAGAAAATGAAAGGGATGGAGGAGGTCTTGTCACGACACAGTGACCAGTTCACCTCGATAGATAAGGAGCTGCGGGGGTGGCAGAGATTAACAGAGGGCTGAGAGTCAAGGGAGAAGACCTGGAGAACAGCTCCTGAGGATCATGGGTGTGCCTGAAGGGGTGGAGGGCCAGAGGCCAACAGAATACTTTGCCGATATGCTGGCAAAGTTAATGGGGGAGGGGGAGGTGCCCTCCCAGTACAGGTTGGACAGGGCCCACCGGTCACTCTGGCCGAGACCAAGGACGAATGAACCACCGAGGGCGATGATTGTCTGTTTCCATCATGTCCAGCTGAAGGAGAAAGTACTGAGGAGGGTGAAGCAGAAGCACGAGGTGGTGTAGGGAAGGCAAGGATATACGCATATACCAGGATCTGATGACAGAGCTGGCAAGGAGGCGAGCGGCCTTCAGACAGGCTGAGGCAACGTGCGGTTTGGCATGGTCTACCCGGCGAAGCTGAAGGTTACGCACAATGGCAGAGACTATTACTTTGAGACAGCAATGGAGGCAGAGGCATTTGTGAAGTGAGAAAGCCTGGGACTGGACTAAATTTGGACTTTGACGGTTTTTGACTGAGTTTTTTTTCTTGTTTTTCTGTTGATCGTTCCTGTTATGGGTGTTATGGTTAACATTTTTGTGTAATAGGGGTTTGGGCTGTGGTGGTTTGGGATTTATGGTTGTTGAGGTTTGGGGGTTTGTTAGAGCACAGGATATAGGGAGTTTGGAAGGGGTGCGTGTGGGGGGAGTTGGTGTGTTTTTTGATGTGGGGGAGGCTGCTCTGGCAGGGGCCGCTGCGCTAGCAAATTTAAGTTTGGCTAGTGAACAGGAGCGATGTGGGGGGAGGGGCCGCGGTCATTGGAACTTCTATAGGTGGGTTACAGTGGGCCTGGATGGTGTAAATAGTGGGGGATGGATGAGGTGTTTTCAAGGAGGTGGTTGGGGGGGTTGTTGAGAAGGGGGGAAGGGTTGGGGGGGTGGTGACGGTGACGTGGGCTCGGGCTGAGTCCTGCCTGCTGTGGAGAAGGATAAGGAGTCAACAGAGGGGATTAAGACCAAGTGGGAGGAAGAGTTGGGGATGGGGTTGGAAGAAGGATTATGGTGCGAAGTGCTGCCAAAGGTCAATACCTCGACCTCGTGTGCGAGGCTGGGGTTGATTCAGTTAAGCAGTGTATAGGGCACACTTAACAAAGGCGAGGATGAACCGGCTGTTTGAGGGAGTGGAGGATAGTTATGAACAGTGTGGGAGGGGCCCAGCCAATCTGGTCCTGCCCGAAGTTGGAGTGATATTAGGGGTTGTTTTTCAGTACCATGTCCGAGGTTCTGCATATGGAATTGAAGCCGGGTCCCTTGGGGGCCATATCCGGGGTGTCAGACCTGCAGACGGGAGTGGGGGCAGACGTTTTAGCCTTCGCCTGGTTGATTGCCCGTAGGTGGGTTCTGTTGGGGTGGAGGTCAGCTTCTCCCCCCAGTGTCTCGGCGTGGCTGGGGGACCTTTTGGAGTTCCTGAATTTGGAGAAGTGAAATGTACTCTGAGAGGGATGCATGAGGGGGTCCATCAGAGATGGGGGTTATTTGTTTTACTTTTTGAAACTTGGTTGCTGTCAAGGGGTGGTGTGGGGCAGGGGGCGGTTATGTTTTGTTGTAAAAATGTTAACATGTTGAAAATTTGAATAAAAATATTTTTCAAGAAAATAAATATGAGTAAAACGCAACCTTTTGATTCTTACTCGAGACAGCAAATAAACTATCTTTGGAAGTACAAGAAATAAGCACCATCACATTTTAGGCTCGGCTAATATCCTGCAATAACTAGGAACAGCCTGACCTGAAAATTCCATGTCGAAGCCATCATCAAATTTTGTAAAGTTTGGGTATGGGTTAGGTTTTGAGTAATATTCCTTCCACACTGTCTCAACAATGAGGGTCTCAGCGGCAACCTTAAAAAGAGGGCCTCTTACTCCACCAGAAAGACATTTCTCCAAATCTGCCCTTTTGGAGTGAGATTGCCCACCCAGTATCAATTACAACTGAATTTTTAAAAAATATATTTTTATTCTCCTCCTTTTTCACATTTTCTCCCAAATTTACATCCAGCAATAAACAATAATCAGTAACGAATGTAATGTCAATCCCCAGATTAATAACAACGATCCCATCCTCCCACCATACCCCAAACATTAGCCTGCATGTTAACATTTTTTTTTTTAAATTTAGATTACCCAATTATTTTTTCCAATTAAGGGGCAATTTAGCGTGGCCAATCCACCTACTCTGCACATTTTTTTTTTGGGTTGTGGGGGCGAAACCCACGCAGACACGGGGAGAATGTGCAAACTCCACAGGAACAGTGACCCAGAGCCGGGATCGAACCTGGGACCTCGGTGCCGTGAGGCGGTTGTGCTAACCACTAGGCCACCGTGCTGCCCTCTGCATGTTAACATAAACAAATGACAAAAAGGAATCAGGAATCACCCAGAGTCACCATTAACACATACAGTCCCCCTACCCCCAAATCTCCCTAATGTTTGATGTGATCCAATTCTCGAAAGTGCATAATGAATAACGCCCAGGAATTGTAGAACCCCTCCATCCTTCCCCTCAGTTCAAATTTGAATTACAACTGAATTAGGGCAATGTTCTTTCCACACACATTTTAATTTTTTAGTCGGATATTACTGCAGAATGAGGCCTTGGTTCTCACTTCAAGGTTCTGCTCAGAACATTTGCTCCTTGGCACGGGTGCAATCGTTTCTATCCACCATGGCCTGGCACATGATGCAGAGAATGAACTGAGATGATAAAGAGAAGTTCAAGCTGCTCGAAGTGGGAGGAGTAGAGAGAGGGACTCTCAGCAAGAGGCCTTCAGGAAGCAATTCTGCTCCCTGAACCTCAGTGAGGAACACCTCCAATATCTTGCAGTTCACAATCCACTGTTATATAAACGCGACGCTCTGTACGCAGAGGGGGGACTACATTGCATTCTCTCTTTCCAGAGTGACACAGGCAGAGTGGACTTGTGGCTTCCCCAAGAGAGCAACATGATTCTGATATACAACATTTGCATAGTTTAGCAGCCATGCTGCTACCTGGAATGTCACTGTGCAGGCCACTAGGATGTTCAAACAATGCTTCTGCTGCCTGGACTGCTCTGGAGGAGCCCTGCAGAACAGATTTCATGTCGTCTGCTGCATTCTGCATGACCGTGCCAACATGAGGCCACAGCCCTCATCACCAATGCTCCCACTAAACTGCTAAGGTGCGCAGCAGCCTGCAAGATACTGTTCAGAGCTTGTTCTGTGTTAAATAACGTGGGTACTGCCACACACAAAAAATCTAATGGGACTATTTGTGCACTGAGAAAAAAGGACTATGTATGCAAGAACTGCAACTAGATTTTAAAGGGAACATTGCTCACCACTAGGTATACTGTGTGTAGCTGAGGAGGGGGAGGAAAATGAGGAAGAAGAGGATGAGAAGGAAAGGAGGGGGCAACCATCATATCTCCTTTCCAGCCAGGTAACCACATTAGTCACATCTGACTGCAGAACCAGTGAACACAAGCCCAGTTTCCCAGAATAACAAAAGCAAATAAGTGCGGATGCTGGAATCTGAAACAAAAACAGACAACACTGGACAATCTCAGCAAGTCTGACAGCCTCTGTGGAGAGAGAAGGGAGCAAATGTTTTGAGTCTGGGTGACTCTTTGTCAAAGCTGTGCATTCCCTCAGTGTCTGCCTTCTGTGTGCCTTTGCCTCTTCCAGCGTTTCATGCAGTGCTATCCCAGTGGCTGCAGCACAGATAGTGGAAGGCTGCTGATTGTCAGTGGAGGACACTGCAAATGGCCTTCGAGGATGTCCTCGAGCAGCTCCAGCCCCAGAAGGTTCAGCTTTGGACTGCACCACCTCAGCAAGGGCTACGGTTGCCTGGCTGGTAGGCAACAGCAAGGGTCACAGTGGGAGAGCACACACGCTGTACATCGTCAGAGACGGCAGCAGAATTGTGGTCCATGGAGCCACTGCTACTCCGCTAGGGTGGCACCTCAGCTATTCTAATTATCTGCTGGGGCACATTGCTGGACTGCTGATACTCCTCATGCCCCTTTGAGCACTGGTGTTTGCAGCCATGACGGCAACCGTCTGGCAGCAAGCTGATTTCATGACTTCAGTCTCAGCTCCCACTGTAGCACTCAGACATTAGATAGCTTCTGCTTGTGCAGCAATTGAAGCCGAGACAATGGCCATTAGCTTCTGTGCATCATAGTTGAGTCCACGAGTGTTCTCATGGGGTTGGTCACCGCTTCAATATTGGAAAGATTGGCTCCAAGCTCTGCACAAAATCTTGTGTAAGGTTAGTGCCAGATTCCTCCATGCTCCTTGACAGTGACCAAGCTTTCCAATGGATTACTAGGCGGGGAAGCATCAGGAGTGGAGGCAGCCTGCTGCGGTTCCCGCCTTCTGACCTGGGTTCCCTCAGGCAACCGTCTTCTGGAGCGACTGGGCCAGGATGGGCCCGGTTGCTGCTTGGGTGTCCCAGAGGGAATGATGCTGGCCTGTTCTGCCCGCTGCCCATGTGACGTGCCAGGGACAGGAGGTGGGGGGGGGGGGGGGGGGGGGGGGGGGAGTCAAGGCTCTGTGGCATTCCAACATCTCCCCTGCGGGAGTCACCAGCACGGGCCCCATCACCTCCTCCTCCCACAGGGTACCCGATAGACCCCGGGCTACTCCATCGACGGGGGTGCGAAGGAAGCTAACCCCTAAGGCTCCCCTGCCTCCTGGCACTGCCAGTCCTGGAGGCCTGCTCTCATCTGAACTAATACCTCCATGCTCACGGCCATGGAGCACAGGGAGTGGACCACCTCCACCTGGACTGTGACTGTGCCACCACCTTCGAGGTCTGTGCCACATCAGCCAGTGACTGCGCCATCTCCCTCTGCGACTGGGTCAGCTCCCTCTGGGTCTGTGCCACGTCAACCAGTGCCAGGGCAATACTGCAGACGCCCTCAGCCATGGGCCGCTGTGACTGGACCGCGCTCTGGGGCACAGGTGCAATGTCCAGCTGGCTCTGGCACATGGCTTCCTGGGATAGGACAGCCCTCTCCTGGGCCTCGGCCACTGCCTGCAGAGATTGCCCCAGGCCTTGGACATGCTGATCCATAGCCCCCAAGGCCTCCACCGCGGATGCTACCCATGCGGTATTGGCCTGGGTGACACACATGGTACCATCTCCTGTTCCTGCACGCGATTGGACTCCTCCAACTACACCTCCAGGTGCTGGGTGCTCGCCAACAACCCCTCATGCAGTCCCTGGCTCTGCAACTGCATCTCCACTATCGATGGGACTATCCATTCCAGGTGCCCCAATACCCATTTGGACGGCAGCTTGTCCGTGGGGTCGGCCCACCCTCCGTCCGCCCCCATTTGGGTTCCTACCTCCTCCTGTTGTACCACAGCATGTGTGTGTGGTGCGCATCAGATAGTGTCCCAGGAGCCTCTTCACTAAAGTGCCCAACCAAGGTGTGTGTCTCTGGGATGGTGGAGGGTGTTGCAGGCAGCTGTGGGGGAAGTCAGTGTCATCCCTGCACTTGAGCATCCGGGAGGAACAGAAAATGCAGTGTTTGACAGTCCGATGCATGCAGCCCAGGGGCTGACAGCTGATGGCTACAGTGGCCGGGGCACCCGGCCAGTGTGGCCAATATGGGTGCCGGCATGTGGTGCAGGGTGGGGGTTCGGCAACCGGGTGGGGGTGGGGGGGGGGGGGGGGGGGGGAAGGGGTGAGGTTACGGGTGAGTGGGACGGGGTTGATGCAAGGGGCACAGTGCTGCCTACTCACCATGGCCTCCCTGAGGAGTTTTTTTCTGCAATGCTGGCCGGTCCACACAGTGTTGTCCACTGTGCTGACGATGTCTTCCACCTGCATCCAGGCCCAGTGAATGGCGGCGGCTGGCAGCTTCGTTCCCACCCCGGGGTACAGGCTGGCCCACCTCTCCTCCACGGCGTCTAGTAGGGTCTCCAGTTCAGCATAAGTGAATCTTGCTGCCACTCATCTTGCTGCCATCTTGTTGGCTGGGATAGTATGTGTGGGGAGTAGAACACTTGTATGTGGCTGCAGCCTATCAGCCTCCTGAGTGTCAATCCCGAATCCGGCGAATCAGACTGTTTCTCATTAGAATCGATTGTGTTCTACGTGGCGCTGGCGCTAGCCCCTTAACGGTTGGTGAATTGGTCCAGGTGCGGTGCCAGTTTAGGTGTCATAGAACACCACTAAGCCTGCTCCGGCGTCAACACTTAGACTCACGAAAGGAGAATCCGGCCCCTGGCATTTGATGATGCAGTTACTGATTACAGAATCACAGAATTGTTTCAGTACAAGGAGGCCATTCAGCCCATCGTGTATGCACTGGCTCCCTGAATAGGTTATTCAGTGTCAATCCTGCTGCCTTCTCCCCTAACCCGCCACATTCTTTGTGCCACACTGTAACCAACCACTATTCGTTGATGCACCATTTGTACATATTCTCTGTTGATTATTCTTTTTGTCTACTATGTACGTACTGTGTATGTTCCCTTGGCCGCAGAAAAATACTTTCCATTGTACTTCGGTACATGTGACAATAAATCAAATCAATCAATCAATCAATCTTCCTTTTCTCAATCATTCGTGTGAGATATCCAGATCCTCTGGGCTACATTGCTGGCATTGGCCATGGGTGGCACAGTGGTTAGCACTGCTGCCTCACAGCGCCAGGGACCCGAGTTTGATTCCGACCTTGGGTCACTGTCTGTGTGGCGTTTGCACTTTCTCCCCGTGTCTGTGTGGGTTTCCTCCGGATGCTCCGGTTTAATGAGCAGGCAGCACAAAGTCTGCATGTTGCCTGCTTCAGAAGCAGCAGGCATAGGTTAATCAGGCATCAAGAACGCTGTTCCCAAAAATATTTTGCTTTTCATCACGTATTTGATATAATGATATACATAACCAAACGCTTTATTCTAAACTTGGTGAAATAGCCTGAAAATCACATTACGATACTCCTTTTATTAAACCTTGTTGGTTTATAATATGTAATCAGTGTTGTCTGCCTCCTAAAGGTGTTGGTCTATGTTTCTATTGTGGCAGCTCTTCTGCACCTCACCAGCAATACCTTTGAACAGTAATTAGCAGCATGAACACCCACATCCCAACCCGATCCTGTTCTCTCCAGTCTAAGTGCTCCCACCAGGGGGGAATCACATGTTCACGTGCCGGGGAGGCGCGATTCCATGCGAGTGGGCCAGCACGCTGCCCAAGTGTATCCTGCCCAAATCCCGGTTCCCCAGGTGTCTGATTCGCTGGGGTCAGGAACTCCATTGAGAGGCTGACAAGCTGGAATAGCTTTTAAATGCTCCACTCACCCCAGACTCTCATTCCAGCCAAGAGATGGCTGCTAAAAGACCTCCACAATTCCTGGTTGCAGATATCCACAGGATGTTGGAAGCCACTGAGCAGAGGAGGGACACCCTCTTCCTGAGGGTGGGGTGGAGGCAACAGCCAGCTGTAATGAATCATGCCTGAGCTGAGGTGGCGGATGCAGTGAGTGCTGTCAGCCTCACCAAGAAGGCCATGCAATGTAGGACGAAGATAAAGAACCTCCTTCAACTAGCTCGGGCGAATAACCGCCTGTGTGAACCTGGCATCACTCTCATCCTTGTGCCAGTAACACTCTACCTACCAGCATGTCCCTCAGGACACATCCTCTGAGAACCCTTGATGTACCATCAATTGAACGCGAGACGAGTTGCTGAACAAAAGTATGGCTTTAATCTACTAGATGTTAGCTCTGCGGTCGATTACAGTAGAAGGACGACCGGCGGGCATACTGGGTATTTATACCCCGCCCTGGAGGCAGGGTTAACTCAGCCTCTCGACCAATCGGGGAGCCGTCACATGACTGGTCTCAACCAATCGGTCGAGAGGCACATGACCAACCAGGGCCAATGGTAAGCTGGTGTTCTGCACCAATGGCAGGCAGATATGCTAATCATACCACCACATTCACCCCTTGCGGAGAAAGAAGCGGGGGGGGGGTGTCAACGAGAGTTGGGGGGGGGGGGGGGAGAACTGGTGGTATGAGTAGTAAGGAGAAAACAAAAAAATGTATCCTTGGCTTCCCACTGGCCCAGACATTTCGCAACAGTACATAGTGTCCATACAAGGTCCATGGTGGTGTTGAAGTTAAATGGACTCGATCAGCCTTTTCGTTGCCCGTGACATCCTGGCAGACCACCGCAGGGGAGTTGGTGACGTTGGTTCAGCCGATGGTGGTGGTTCAGCTGATGTCCTCGACTCCGGGAGTGATGGTCCTTGAACTGTCTCCGTACCCCGGGCTGGTGGTGGAGACGCCATGGATGAGGAAGGGGTGGCCAGGGTGGGGCGCTGGGGGAAAAGGGGCAGGCGGGGGGGGGCCTGTGGTGAAGGGGGGGAGGGCCGCACGCCGGCGGGTGCCAGGTCCCGGAGGGAGACCGTGTCCTGCCGACCGTCGGGGTACTCCACGTACGCATACTGCGAGTTAGCGTGGAGTAACTGGACTTGTTCCACCAACGGGTCGGACTTGTGCACCCGCACATGCTTCCGGAGCAAGATGGGTCCGGGGGCGGCCAGCCACGTCGGGAGAGGGGATCCGGAGGACGACTTCCTGGGGAAAACCAGAAGACGTTCATGAGGTGTTTGGTTAGTTGTGGTACAGAGGAGGGAGCGGATAGAATGTAGGGCATCGGGGATAACCTCTTGCCATAGGGAGATCTCTGGACCGGAGGGCCAGTAGGATGGTCTTCCAGATGGTACCATTCTCCCGCTCGACCTGTCCGTTACCCCGGGGGTTATAGCTGGTCGTCCTGCTAGAGGCAATGCCCCTGCTGAGCAGGAATTGACGCAGCTCGTCGCTCATAAATGAGGACCCCCGATCGCTATGTATGTACGCGGGGTAGCCGAACAGGGAGAAGATGGAGAGGAGGGCCTTAATGACGGTCGATGTGGTCATGTCGGGGCAGGGAATGGCGAAGGGGAAGCGGGAGTATTCATCGATCACCGTCAGGAAGTAAATGTTGCGGTTGCTAGAGGGAAGGGGCCCCTTGAAGTCGATGCTGAGACGTTCGAAGGGGCGGGATGCTTTGATCAGATGCGCGCGCACGGGGCGGTAGAAGTGCGGTTTGCACTCTGCGCAGATGTGGCAGTCACGGGTTACTGTCCTGACTTCCTCGATGGAGTAGGGCAGGTTGCGGGCCTTAATGAAATGGTGTAGGCGGGTCACCCCTGGATGGCAAAGGTCTGCGTGGATGGAGCGGAGGCGGTCTGTCTGCACGCTGGCGCAGGTACCGCGGGACAGGGCATCAGGAGGCTCATTGAGCTTGCCAGGACGATACAAGATATCGTAGTTGTACGTGGACAACTCGATCCGCCACCGTAAAATCTTGTCGTTCTTAATCTTGCCCCTCTGTGCATTATCAAACATGAAGGCTACTGACCGTTGGTCTGTGAGGAGGGTAAACTTCCTGCCGGCCAAATAGTGCCTCCAATGTCGCACAGCTTCGACTATGGCCTGGGCTTCCTTTTCCACTGAGGCGTGGCGGAGTTCGGAAGCATGGAGGGTTCTGGAGAAGAAGGCCACGGGTCTGCCCGCTTGGTTCAGGGTGGCCGCCAGAGCTACTTCTGATGCGTCGCTCTCGACCTGGAAGGGGAGGGACTCGTCGATGGCGCGCATCGTGGCCTTTGCGATGTCCGCTTTGATGCGGCTAAAGGCCTGGCAGGCCTCTGACGACGGCGGGAAGGTCGTGGACTGAACGAGGGGACAGGCCTTGTTGGCGTAATTGGGAACCCATTGGGTGTAGTAAGCCAAGAAACCCAGGCAGCGTTTAAGGAATTTGAGGGTATTGGGGAGAGGGAGCTCCATCAGGTGGCGCATGCGTTCGGGGTCGGGGCCTATCACTCCGTTACGCACTATGTAGCCGAGGATGGCTAGACGGTCGGTGCTAAACATGCACTTATCCTTATTGTAAGTTAGGTTAAGGAGTTTTGCGGTTTGGAGGAATTTTCGGAGGTTGGTGTCATGGTCCTGCTGGTCATGGCCGCAGATGGTGACATTATCGAGATACGGGAAGGTAGCCCGTAATCCGTACTTGTCGACCATTCGGTCCATCTCCCGTTGGAAGACCGAGACCCCATTTGTGACACCGAATGGAACCCTGAGGAAGTGGTAGAGGCGCCCATCTGCCTCGAACGCGGTGTACTTGCGGTCACTTGCGCGGATGGGGAGCTGGTGATAAGCGGACTTGAGGTCCACCGTGGAGAAGACGTTGTATTTCGCAATCTCGAGGGAGTGCTCTCGGGGGAGAGGATACGCGTCCAGTTGCGTAAACCGGTTGATGGTCTGGCTGTAGTCGATGACCATCCGGTTTTTCTCCCCAGTCCGTACCACCAGCACTTGGGCTCGCCAGGGATTGTTGCTGGCCTCGATGACCCCTTCCTTCAGCAACCTATGGACCTCGGACCTGATGAAGGTCCGGTCCTGGGCGCTGTACCGTCTGTTCCGGGTCGCGACGGGTTTGCAATCGGGGGTGAGATTGGCAAACAAGGAGGGGGGGTCCACTTTGAGGGACGCGAGGCTGCAGACAGTGAGGGGGGGTATAGGGCCGCTGAATTGGAAGGTCAAGCTCTGCAGGTTGCACTGGAAGTCCAGTCCTAGGAGTGCCGGTGCGCAAAGGTCGTGGGAGGATAAGGAGTTTATCATTTTGAAAAACCTTCCCCTGGACCGTGAGGTCCGCGATGCAGCACCCGGTGATGCGGACGGAGTGCGAACCTGAGGCAAACCCGATTATGTGTTTTACAGGGTGGACTGGGAGCACGCAGTGTCTTACCGTGTCAGGGTGTAAGAAGCTTTTCGTGCTCCCGGAGTCCAGCAGGCAGCCCGTCTCGTGCCCGTTGAGGTGGATTTGCGTTGTCGTCTTGGCGAGCGTGTGTGGTCGTGACTGGTCGAGCTGAATGGCCGCGAGCCGTGGAGAAGATCCATAGTAGTCGTCGTCGGCCGAGTGGGTGCTGGCAGGACCTTGTGTGCCAATCCAGGATGGCGACGCCCAGGACCCGCACGTGGAGTCGGGGCCCCAATATGGCAGCGCTCAGGACCCGCACGTGGGGTCGGGGCCCCAAGATGGCGGCGCTCAGGACCCGCACGTGGGGTCGGGGCCCCAAGATGGCGGCGCTCAGGACCCCCACGTGGAGTTGGGGCCCCAAGATGGCGGCGCCCAGGACCCGCACGTGGAGTCGGGGCCCCAAGATAGCGGCGCCCAGGACCCGCACGTGGAGTCGGGGCCCCAAGATGGCGGCGCCCAGGGCCCGCACGTGGCGTCCGGGGCCCAAGATGGCGGTGCCCGCAGGGCCCTCGTGGTTGCTGGGGGCAGGGTTAGCGGTGCCGGCGGGCCGATCGGAGCGGCTGAGAGCGGGGGCAAAGAGGCGCGCAGGCCGGGCGCAGGGGCCCGGGGGCGGGGAGATTGGCGCGGTGCGCTGGAAGGGCCAGGAAGGGCCCGGGGGAGGAGATCCCCGGTCGTTGCGCGGCACAGCAACGACCGATTTGGCCTGGCAGACCGATGAAAAATGGCCCTTCTTCCTGCAGCTCTTACAAAGGGCGGAACTGGCCGGGCAGCGCGGGCGATGGTGTTTGGCAAACCTACAGAAATAGCAGCGGGGCCCCGCGGACTTGTCGGGGTGTCCCGCGGCGCAGGCCTGAGGGGGGTCGGGAGCGGCAGATGGCGGTGGGGTAACGTGCCAGGAGGCCCAGGGCGCTGCAGCGCGGCTGGGGACATAGGCGCGGGCGTTTAAGTCGGAGACCTCCAGGGTGGTGGAGAGAGTCCGTGCCTCAGTTAGGCTGAGGTCGTCTTTTTCCAGCATCCGCTGGCGGATAGCGGCGGACTGCATCCCAGCCACGTAAGCATCTCTGATCAAAAATTCCATGTGCTCAGTGGCTGAAACTTGGAGGCAGGCGCAATTCCTCCCCAGGACAGCGAGGGCCCGGTAAAAATCGTCTAAGGACTCACCGGGGAACTGTTGTCTGGTAGCCATCAGATGTCGGGCGAACACTCGGTTTACCGGCTTAAGAAATTGTCCTTTTAGCTGGTGCATGGCCACGTCGTATTCCTTTTCTTCCCCTATCATCGCGTAGGCCGCCATGCCCACGCTGGAATGGAGATTATGAAGCTTCTGTGCCATGGTGGGGGGGCTGCTTGCAGTCGCCAGATAGCTATCGAAACACGCCAGCCAATGCTTGAAGATTTACGATGCGTTCGGAGTTTGCGGGCTGATGCGGAGGCAGTCGGGCTTGATCCGGAGCTCCATCTTCAAATTTCATTTCTAGTAGATTAAATTGATGTACCATCAATTGAACGCGAGACGAGTTGCTGAACAAAAGTATGGCTTTAATATACTAGATGTTAGCCCTGCAGTCGATTACAGTAGAAGGACGACCGCCGGGCATACTGGGTATTTATACCCCGCCCTGGAGGCAGGGTTAACTCGGCCTCTCGACCAATCAGGGAGCCGTCACATGACTGGTCTCAACCAACCGGTCGAGAGGCACATGACCGACCAGGGCCAATGGTAAGCTGGTGTTCTGCACCAATGGCAGGCAGCTATGCTAATCATACCACCACAACCCTCAACACATGCTCTGCCCTCTTTGGCTCGGGCACCTTGCCCACATATGCAACCAGCTAGTGGGAAACAAGCACGAAGATCAGTGTGGGGAGGGTGTGAGTTATCAACTAGTCGATTGGGGGGAGTGGAGAAGAGGGGGATTTGGGGAATTTGAGGGGTGGCAGGCAGAACTGATGCCAGGAGAAAGGTAGTCATCAGCTTGGTGAAGGTTGTTGGTTTTCTTTTGACATTTTATGGTGGTCCTCCTGGTCATGCTGCCCGCACTGACAGCCGCTGCCACTGCCTCCCAGGCAGCATTGCTGACCCTGTTGCTGGCCGACCTTTCGGGTGAACAGGGCGCCCCACCTCTCATCCACAGAGTAGGGAAGCCTTGTGAGATCAGCATCCCCAAAGCGAGGAGCGCTCTCCTGTGTGTTGACTGGAGTGAATGTGAGGGAGCGTTTAAAAGCAGCTCCCTCTTGTTAGCAGTGAGTAGCTGAAGCGTAAGTCTGGCGAATCAGACAGCAAGGGAGCCAGTAATGGCGAGAATTTTTGGATACGTGCCGTGATCTCGCCAATTTAGCCATTGTGAAACTCCCTGCCAAACATGCCCAAAACCGGACTTTAACTTTGATCCGCTGAATCACGCCCACCAACTTTATGGCACTGCTTTCACCAGCACCATCCACCAGCACAGAAACCATCACCTCGATGGGAAATGTTAGCGGTCAGGCTCCTGGGTCACCCTCTGGAGAGCATCACATAAATGCTGCAGCATATCGGGTGGAGGCAGGGATTCCCGAGGGAGTAGCCGGTCTGAGGGCTGCCCAATCCCAGGGAACAGCTGCCCCCAATCTGGAAAAGATGATCCCATCACTGATGCAGAGTCAGAGCCTGAATTTACAGGAGGGGATGCCAGCTACATTCCAGCACCTGAAAGTACAATTGGAGGAATCCAATCACCTTCAGGTGCAGGAGATGTTGTCGACAATGCGACAATGCGTGGCACCCAGACCAACACTGAGATGGTGGCGTCAGCAGTGGGGTAAGAAGTGAGAGCCATGTGTCAGGATGTCCAAGACTTGGAGGACACTGTGCTGTACATGGCTGAGACGCGGGACAGGAGAGCCTAGTCACAGACAGACATGTCCCGGGCGCAGATGGGTAATGTTGCAGCGGTCCAGAGCTTGGCCCATTTATAAAGGTTCATATCTGAGGGCATTGAGAGCATTGGCTAGTCACAGAGGGACATGACACAGTCACAGAGGGTCATGACCGAGGCAATGAGTGATGCACGATGAATTGCACAAAGACTCAGATTGGGTACAACTGTGGCTTAATTGCAGTCAGATGCGTGGCCTCCTACTGCAGCTGGCGAAATGGCAGATTAATGGAGGATATGCATATTTATACAGCTCCTAGTGGGCGGAGCCAGCTGGCAGGGGCTACCGGCGAACCTGTAGTACAGGCCCTACCTTACATCCCCGAATACAGGTGTACACAGTGGTTCACCACAATGAGGGACATGGCTCACTCGCTGAGGGACATGTCCCAGTCACAGAGCAGCATTGCTGAGGACATTGACACCATGGTTCAGACAAGGGCGGGCCTCCAGGACTGGTAGCACCAGATGATGCTGAGGTCACTGGAGCTCACTCTGGATGCTCCTCCGTCCCAAGGAGTAGTCGGGAAGGCAGCGAGCATCCCGAAGAAGGGTTGGGCCATCATGGGGCCTCTCAGGATGGGAGGGGGTTCAGGGCGCATCGGACTCTTGGACGTCCCACAGGCATCCACCCTCACCAAGACATGACATGCAACGGGAGCCACAGTGTGAGACTGCCTAGTATGACAGCATCCCCAGTTTACGAGCCCTGAGCTTGCTCCATCTCACCCATTCCTGCCCCCAAAATAAGGTAGGCCATGAGAAGGCGTCCCCATCGTACAACCAGGGGTACCGCCCTGAACCCCCTCCCATCCTGAGAGGCCCCATGATGGCCCAACCCTTCTTCGGGATGCTCGCTGCCTTCCCGACTACTCCTTGGGACGGAGGAGCATCCAGAGTGAGCTCCAGTGACCTCAACGTCATCTGGTGCTACCAGTCCTAGAGGCCCGCCCTTGTCTGAACCATGCACATTCAGGGAGTGAAACCGATTCCTGTTAATGAAGGGCACCCCCTGTTGAGCTGCTGCTATGAGGGCAACATGCGTTCTATCAATAACCCCCGTTGGACCTGGGGCATGCAAGCGATGGCAGCAAATCCAGCAGCCCGGGTATCCTGGTGGACCTGGTCCAGGTTGAAGTGGATGTAGGTGGCTGCCGAGGCGCAGGGTATCCATCACACCTGCGTGTGGATGTTTGCAAAATCCCACATATGCCCCGGCTTGAGCCCTGGAACGAGCTAGAAGTTGAGGGCAGCCGTCAACTTGACAGCCACCGGGATCCCGGCGCTGGAATGTGGCGACTAGGGGCTTTTCACAGTAACTTCATTGAAGCCTACTCGTGACAATAAGTGATTTTCATTTCATTTCATCCAGTGTCCTCCTCCTTTTCCCCGCGGTGGTCGGTCCACCACCCTCTGGCACAGGTGGCACACGGTCTCCTTGGTGAAGCAGAGTCAATGGTCTGGCAGCTCCTCGAAGGACAAGTACCTCTTCCTCAGCCTCACTGGCTGGCCCCTACTGTTCTGGGGCAGGTCCTGGTGTACAGGGTCTTCCCTGGGCTGACCCTGGCACTCTCACCACCGTGCATCGGTAGCAGCAGCAGCAGCTGCCAGGTAGATAGCTCGCATGGCAGACTAAGTTCCAAATTCTATTTCTGTGCAGGGGAGGGGGGAGAGACAGAGACTGTCAACAAGGTGATGCTTCCCTTCACCATCCAATCCCCCCGAATTATACGATCATCCTGGGTTTGACTACTCAGCTACCCTTACCATTCTCCCCACCCTCTTCTAGGTCATGTACTTGACAATGCAGACCTGTCCCCACCAGTGACTTGCACCCGGCCCTTGACGTGGGAAGCTCCTATCCTCTGCACCCATCCCTGCCAAATGGGGTACTGGTGGCTGCCACAGCAGGTGTTAGCGATGGGCTGTGTGGCCCCTGTTCTGGTTCTCCCAGTGTGGTCTACTGTGGGTGTCCTCATTGAGCGAGCCTGGTATCTTCCCACCAGGGTGATGCGCGATCAATAACTACTGAAACGAGGATGTAGTCCGAATTGAAGGCTTTAATCAACAAGATGTTTCCCCAGCAGCTTGAGTACAGGACGAGGCCGGCTGCTGGGGAACATGGGTTCTTATATCCCGCCTCACTGGGCGGAGCTACCTTACGTTCCGACCAATGAAATGCAAACACTTGGGCCAATGAGCAGCGAGCCTTCTCCACCAATGGTAGCTCACACTCCCAGGTACCGTAGTACCTCTAGTCATACTACCACACAGGGCAGCTGGTTGTGTGGTGCAGACGTTCACACTATGCGGGCATGCGGCTCCATGTTAGGTGACTGTTGTGTGGGCACATCCTACAGACGGGAGTCACTGAGGGAGTACCTTTGCTGGAAGCTGGAAGTGTGATGTGCAGCCTGGGTTTAACACGGTTGTTAGAGGGAGCTGTTCAGGTTTCTTGGGTGGGTCCAGGATAGGGGCGGCACGGTAGCATAGTGGTTAGCACAATTGCTTCACAGCTCCTGGGTCCCAGGTTTGATTCCCGGCTTGGGTCACTGTCTGTGCGGAGTCTGCACGTTCTTCCCGTGTCTGCGTGGGTTTCCTCCGGGTGCTCCGGTTTTCTCCCACAGTCCAAAGATGTGCAGGTTAGGTGGATTGGCCATGTTAAATTGACCCTTACTGTCCAAAAAGGTTAGATGGGGTTACTGGGTTACGGAGATAGGGTGGAGGAGTGGGCTTAGGTAGGGTGCCCTTTCCAAGGGCCAGTGCAGACTCGATTGGGCTGAATGGCCTCCTTCTGCACTGTAAATTCTATAATTCTATGATCCATACACTCATAGCATCTGAAATAAATGGGCCATGTTTGACCTGCAGGGCCTAATCCTTAGGAGTGGGTTAGCTGTTGGTCTCACTAATGAGGCTGTTACTCTGAGAGGAGCTGTGTGCCAGGGAGGGTTCCAGCGGCCACTGGTGCATGTGTCCTTTTTGTCGGGTGAGCTCTGTTAATTTACTGCTTCCTCTGCTGTGGAGGTGTGCACCTAAGGAGTGCAATGAGGAGTCCCAAGTAACACCTGGTGGGCTGGCGATTGAGCATGGCCACACCCATCCCCTTGAATGTACCGCGGATACATGAGGGTTTCCAGATGAGTGGGGTAGATGGATATCTACATGATCAGGAGACCTCAGAGCATTTCCAGGATACTGGCAGCAGTCAACGGTTTAAACAGAGTCAAGATCCTGTAAGTAAGACCCAAGGGTTGAGTTGCTAGTTTTTTACAGCAGCAATGGAAGGTCCAATCACGGCACCCCGATTTCGAGGGGGACACCCGGGTCCACACCCTTGCCACCAAGTCGCCACTAGTCCCAGAGTTCCAGCCATACACCCCCCCAGCAAGCCTGGAGACAATATAAAGTGTACTTACCTTCTTGCTCACCCTCAACATGGTGCCAGGACCCTGTTTCTAAATACACGCTCCAAAATCATGCCCACTTGACTCCCGGCTAGGAGGAGTTGAGCATAGGGGGGAATATTCGGGCTTCTCGCCCGTCAATCAGATTCAAATGAATGCAGAGGAGCTGTTAGCGTGTACCCGCCGGCATGCGGTGGGAATTCCACTATGGCCGTCAGGGTGCGACCAGAGACTGGGGACAGGCCTGCCGCATGGTGCCGATCCCGTTTTTGGGCCGACGCAGCATTCTCCACCCAATCTGGATTCCTGATCTTAGCGGTGAAGGATCAGAGACTCCCGGCCTACGTCATTCACTCCATGATAGCGTGCTAACTTAGCTCCATTTCATAAAAGCCCCCTTTACTTTTTCTCCTGTGTGATTAATTAAATGAACAGGACACTTTAGTGATAGTGGATTCTTTCAGTGAACGCTTGCAGTGAATACAATTTTGTGCAGTAAGAAGTCTTACAACACCAGGTTAAAGTCCAACATGTTTGTTTCAAACACTAGCTTTCGGAGCACTGCTCCTTCCTCAGGTCTTTTTTTAAAAATTAAAATAGAAAGCAAGCATTTATTGTGTGGAGAGGGAAAGAAATAACAAAGATTTCTAAAAGATGGAGACCAGTTCTGTAGCAGTTAAAAACAACTTAATTCATAGGAAGAACCTACCACATCATGGCTACAATTTTGTGGTGAACTGCTTCTTCAGCAATATCTATTTCAGAGAGGGCATGATACAGGAGTGCTTATGAAGAGCATAACAGGGCAGCACGGTGGCGCAGTGGCTGCTGCCTCAGGGCGCCGAGGTCCCAGGTTCAATCCTGGCCCCGGGTCACTGTCCGTGTGGAGTTTGCACATTCTCCCCGTGTCTGCGTGGGTTTCACCCCCACAACCCAAAGATGTGCAGGTTAGGTGGATTGGCCACGCTAAATTGCCCCTTAATTGGAAAAAATTAATTGGGTACTCTAAATTTTATTTTTTTTTATTAAACAAATGAAGGGCATAACAGACTAGTAAGAAACTTGTTGGGACCATCAATTTTTAAATGTTTGGCCTCAAAATCTGGGGAATGCTGACAAGGCCACATTTATTGTCCTCAGATGGAGATGGTGGACCCTTGTTGAAGCAACTGTCCTACGACTGAATGACTTGCTAGGCCACTTCAGAGTTAACCATGTCATGAGGGACTAACATTGCATGTAGGCCAGAGCAGGTGGAGATAGAAAGTTCGCTTCCCTGAAGGATATTAGTATTTTAATATTTTAATATCATTTCAGTTCTGACGTCTGCTGCCAAAATGATAAGAACTATTGATGTGAATTCAAAATCGCCAACTTGTCCAAGACAAAGCCCATTGCACTACAATTCCACATACCATTATCACTCTTCACTATAACGTGACAGAGAAACATGAGGCAGAGTGAGACATCATCCCACATGGTGGTGGGGAAAAGCAGGGGGATAGCCACCTTGCCCTGGTCTCACACACTACTGTCAGCTTAGAATAACGCTGACACAGAATGGGCAACAAGCTCTCTTGGCCAGGAATGGCACCTGGGGAGACCAAGAAATAGATTGAGGAGATAAACAATGGGTGCAATGTAATAGTCTCATCACGCCCACCTTGTTGATGCAACAAGGCCACCTTTCATGAGATTGGGCGAGATCCAAACAAACAATTTAAGTGAGCCATTAGGCTCATATAAATCTACACCAGATTCTCCTGAGGCTCAAGAATTAATGCCCTCGCCTGGGAGACCTCGCCATGGCACCATTTAGTACTGCTCTACATAAACGTGGACCACGCATAATGGCACCTGGGGGAGTCTCCCAGTCTATTAGAGAGCCCCGGGTGGTTGGGCTCTGGGCAGGGAGGTACCCTGTCACTCCCAGCACCTGGGCACCTTGGCACTGCTACCTGGGCATCCTGGCACTGCCAGGTGTGCCAGGCTGGCAGTGTCAAGGTGCCCAGGTGCCATGTTGCCCGTGCCAGGGATCTGGCCTGGGGGTTCCCTGCCCTGAAGAAGTGGGGTGGGGTGGGGGGGAGGGCTCAAGGACCCCCAAAGAGGTAAGTGGGGGGTAGGGTCCGGAGACCATGGTGGAGGAGTGGGGGATTGAAAGATCAGAGTGACATTTAAAAATAGTGCCCTGATCCGCGAGTCATGAGGTAAGTATGGCCTCGGCAGGGTGTTCCCAACCAAGGCCAAAAAAAGGGCAGGATCCTGTTAGATAGCAAAGTCATTCTCGGCACTGCAGGCACCATGAAACACCACCCCAAATGCGCCCAAAACAGGACTCTGTTTCTTGCAGATTAAATCGCGCCCAATATCTACATTCTTAAAATGGTGGAATGTTTTTAGTTTCCCTGACCGAGGCATAATTATTCATTTATTGTTTGGAATGGAGACTAATGTCACCTGTGGATTTTCTCACATTATAAGATACGGCCAGTCACCAGACGTGTCCAATGCTCATTCGGTTGCTATTAATCAGTACATTTCAACAACAGTAACTTTATCACAGTTACTAAATGAGCTGATAGTTGATCCAGTCTGCGTCAGGTGTTTGATATATCTGCCTATAAATGCCAGGCAGGAGTTAAGAAGAGCTCTTACAGCACAACCACCGTGATGTTGCGACTGGAGATTTTAGTGAGCCTTGTCCTGCTCGGTAAGTACAACTTCACTTTTTTAAATTCACTGGTGGGATAAGGAGAACAAATCCCTGAATCATTTAAGAACAAATTGCATGCTCCAATTAAGAAATTTGAGGGTATTTTGCAATTGCTGAACTAAGATGGGCCGAATGGTCTTCCTCATCCACGATTATCTTGTGGACCACAAAGAAAAAATGCTGGCCAATTCTGCAGTACAGGGCTCTTACAGTCCCTGAGCCGCTCTGAGGGTTCTTCAAGTTTGATTTGCCACATTAGTAGATAGATACAATGCTTCTTACAGACTTACTGATTACATAAGTTTAAAAGATAGTAAATATCGATTAGTAAAGGTTATAATGAAAACATTGAATCTCCTCAATGTTTACAGGGCTCTGTTCTGGAGATGAACGTGTCATTGGAGGGACTGAGGCACAGCCCAACTCGTGGCCATGGCAGGTATGAAAAATCCAACCATTCTTATCCACCACCATGGATTACCATCAGCGCTCTATCAACTTATGAGAATTTGAATTAATGAGTCCCCTCACCAATATTCAGTGCTCTCTGCCTGGCTCCCACAATAGTGTTATACTAAGGCCTTAGGAAGCAGTGGGAGATTTGCCATTAATTTCAAACAAAAAATAATATCTGACCAAATTATGTCCTCTAATTTTCAGTGACCTTTAACCTCTGTCCACCTGAACCACATGAAAAGAAAATAGCCATCAATGTTTTTATTAATTATATGTAATATTAAAAAGAATATCCCCCACATCCTATGAGAAGCAAATACGTCAGGTGCTGGCAATTACTGGACAGCCATCAGGGGTCCTGTCTGCTTACTGCCTCCCTCCGTAAGGAGGCATGGGATAGTGGGAAATTTGGCCAGTTGGCTAACAATCTGGCTAGGCGATAGAAGTCAGAGAGTGGTGGTAGATGGCAAATATTCAGCCTGGAGCCCAGTTACCAGTGGCGTACCGCAGGGATCAGTTCTGGGTCCTCTGCTGTTTGTGATTTTCATTAATGACTTGGATGAGGGAGTTGAAGGGTGGGTCAGTAAATTTGCAGACGATACGAAGATTGGTGGAGTTGTGGATAGTGAGGAGGGCTGTTGTCGGCTGCAAAGAGACATAGATAGGATGCAGAGCTGGGCTGAGAAGTGGCAGATGGAGTTTAACCCTGACAAATGTGAGGTTGTCCATTTTGGAAGGACAAATATGAATGCGGAATACAGGGTTAATGGTAGGGTTCTTGGCAATGTGGAGGAGCAGAGAGATCTTGGGGTCTATGTTCATAGATCTTTGAAAGTTGCCACTCAAGTGGATAGAGCTGTGAAGAAGGCCTATGGTGTGCTAGCGTTCATTAGCAGAGGGATTGAATTTAAGAGCCATGAGGTGATGATGCAGCTGTACAAAACCTTGGTAAGGCCATATTTGGAGTACTGTGTGCAGTTCTGTTCGCCTCATTTTAGGAAGGATGTGGAAGCTTTGGAAAAGGTGCAAATCAGATTTGCCAGGATGTTGCCTGGAATGGAGAGTAGGTCTTACGAGGAAAGGTTGAGGGTGCTCGGCCTTTTCTCATTAGAACGGAGAAGGATGAGGGGAGACTTGATAGAGGTTTATAAGATGATCAGGGGAATAGATAGAGTCGACAGTCAGAGACTTTTTCCCCAGGTGGAGCAAACCATTACAAGGGGACATAAATTTAAGGTGAACGGTGGAAGATATAGGGGGGGGATGTCAGAGGTAGGTTCTTTACCCAGAGAGTAGTGGGGGCATGGAATGCACTGCCTGTGGAAGTAGTTGAGTCGGAAATATTAGGGACCTTCAAGCGGCTATTGGATAGGTACATGGATTAGGGTAGAATGATGGGGTGTAGATTAATTTGTTCTTAATCTAGGACAAAAGTTCGGCACAACATCGTGGGCCAAAGGGCCTGTTCTGTGCTGTATTTTTCTTTTTTTTTAAATAATTTTTATTGAAAAATTTTGTATTTATATAACAACAACGAACCGCAATAAAATACCAACAATAACAATAATGATAACAGTCATAAACATTCGCCCATCCTCAATGAACAACAAAACATATTAACAACAACTTAAATTAACACAATATTAAGTTAAATAACCAAGAAAAAAATAGAAACAGTACAGAACACCAAAACAATGGTTTTGATACCTATCAAGATACCTATCTTTGAGCCAGAAAGTCCAGAAAAGGCTGCCACCGTTTATAGAACCCTTGTACTGATCCTCTCAGGACAAATTTGACCCTCTCCAATTTTATAAATCCCGCCATGTCACAGATCCAGGTCTCCACACTTGGGGCCTCGCATCCTTCCACTGCATCAAGATCCTCCGCCGGGCTACTAGGGACGCAAAGGCCAGGACACCGGCCTCTTTCGCCACCTGCACTCCCGGCTCCGCCGCAACTCCAAAAATCGAGAGTCCCCAACCTGGTTTGACCCTGGATCCAACCACCCTCGACACCGTCCCCGGCACCCCCTTCCAGAATTCTTCCAGTGCTGGGCATGCCCAGAACATATGGGCCTCCCTCGCTCCAGGAAAACCCTCTTCACTCTCGGAGTTCCATGTGCCCATACGAAGCTCAAAATACTGCTAGTCACCCTCCTGAAGAAGGCCCTGGGGATGAAGATGGGCAGGCACTGAGAGAGGAACAAGAACCTCGGCAGCACCGTCATTTTGACGGACTGCACCCTCCCCGCCAACGACAATGGCAGCATGTCCCACCTCTTGAACTCCTCCTCCATCTGATCCACCAGCCTGGTGAAATTATGCTTGTGAAGAGTCCCCCAGTCCCTGGCCACCTGCACCCCCAGGTACCTAAAACTCTCCCCTGCCTTCCTAAGCGGGAGCCTACCAATTCCCTCCTCCTGGTCCCCAGGGTGCACCACAAACACCTCACTCTTGCCTAAATTTAGTTTATAGCCTGAAAAGGTCCCAAACTCAGCTAGCAGCTCCATCACCCCCGGCATCCCTCCCACCGGGTCCGCCACATACAGTAGCAGGTCGTCGGCATACGACACCATATGTTCCTCCCCACCCCACACCAAACCCCTCCACCTCCCTGAATCCCTCAACGCCATCGCCAACGGCTCGATTGCCAATGCAAACAACAAGGGGGACAGGGGGCAACCCTGCCTGGTCCCTCGGTCAAGCCGGAAGTACTCCGACCTCCTCCCATTCGTGGCCACACACGCGGGGCCTCATATAGCAGCCTCACCCATCTAATAAACCCTTCACCAAATCCAAACCTCCCCAACACCTCACATAAGTACCCCCACTCCACTCTATCATAGAATTTACAGTGCAGAAGGAGACCATTTGGCCTATCGAGTCTGCACCGGCTCTTGGAAAGAGCACCCCTACCCCCTACCCAAGGTCAACACCTCCACTATCCCCATAACTCAGTAATCCCACCCAACACTAAGGGCAATTTTGGACACTAAGGGCAATTTATCATGGCCAATCCACCTAACCCGCACATCTTTGGACTGTGGGAGGAAACCAGAGCACCCAGAGGAAACCCACGCACACACACGGGGAGGATGTGCAGACTCCGCACAGACAGTGACCCAAGCCGGAATCGAACCTGGGACCCTGGAGCTGTGAAGCGATTGTGCTATCCACAATGCTACCGTGCTGCCTGTTTTTGTTTTCTTTCTTTAAGAGGAAAGGAGTTCTAATTCTAGCCGACTAAATTCAGAGCATTAAAGTGCTCTGGGTGAGGTTACATAGAACATTACAGCACAGAACAGGCCCTTCGGCCCTCAATGTTGTGCCGAGCAATGATCACCCTACTCAAACCCACGTATCCACCCTATACAGTAACCTAACAACCCCCCCCCACCCCCCCCCAACCCCCCCACCCCCCCCCCCCCCCCCCCCCCCCCCCCCCACCCCCACCCCCCCACCCCCATCCCATTAACCTTATTTTTTAGGACACTAAGGGCAATTTTGCATGGCCAATCCACCTAACCCGCACATCTTTAGACTGTGGGAGGAAACCGGAGCACCCGGAGGAAACCCATGCACACACGGGGAGGACGTGCAGACTCCGCACAGACAGTGACCCAGCCGGGAATCGAACCTGGGACCCTGGAGCTGTGATGCATTTATGCTAACCACCATGCTACCGTGCTATCGAAGGCCTTCTCCGCATCCAGCGCCACCACTATCTCAGCCTCCCCCTTAATCGCCGGCTTCATGATGACATTCAACAACCTCCGTACATTCGTGTTCAGCTGCCTTCCCTTAACAAAACCTGTCTGGTCCTCATGTACAACCCCTGGCACACAGTCCTCTATCCTGGTGGCCAGGATCTTTGCCAGCACCTTGGCATCCACATTAAGGAGAGATATGGGCCTGTATGAACCACACTGCTGGGGGTCCTTGTCCCTCTTTAAAATTAAAGAAATCAGCGCCCGCGACATCGTCGGGGGCAAAGTCCCCCCTTCCCATGTCTCATTAAGTGTCCGCACCAGCAAGGGGCCCACTAGGTCCACAAACTTTTTATAAAACTCCACCGGGAACCCATCCAGCCCCGGCGCCTTCCCTGACTGCATCTGCCCGATCCCCTCCTCCAGCTCAATCGGCCCTCCTCTCCACCATTGGCTCCGACCGGTAGAGTTCCCCGTAAAAGTCCTTGAAGACCTCATTCACCTCCACCCCCTTCCGCACCACATTCCCACTCTTATCTCTCACTCCAGCAATTTCCCTAGCCGCATCCCCCCCATAATCAGACCTCCCGCCTCTAGATCCGGGACACGTCCCAGCATACGCCTCATAAAGCCCGCATCATCCCAATTCGGGGCATACACACTAGCAAGTACCACCTTCTCTCCCTGTAGCCTGCCCCTTACCATAACAAACCTACCCCCCTTATCCGCCACCACCTCAGATGCCTCAAACGACACATTTTTCCCCACCAGAATCGCCACTCCCCGGTTCTTCACATCAACCCGGAGTGGAAAACCTGCCCCACCCACCCCTTCCTCAGACGGACCTGGTCCGCCACCTTCAGGTGGGTCTCCTGAAGCATTGCCACATCTGCCTTTAGCCCCCTCAGATGAGCAAGTACCCTAGACCGCTTCACCGGCCCATTCAGTCCTCTCGCATTCCAGGTGACCAACCGGATCAGAGGACGTCCCGCTCCCTCCCCAGTCGACTAGCCATAGCCCGTCGACTGCCCGCCCCAGGCCAGCACCCCCCGCCTGACCCAGTCCCCACGCTGACAACACCTCACCTCTGTCCCCCCGGCCCCCACCAGCTCCTTCCTGACCCTGCCAGCAGCAACCCGGTATTCCCCTTTCCCCCCCTCCCTCCCCGCCCAGGCTAGGAACCCTCCTAGCCGCGAACCGTCCTCCATTGTACTTCCGTGGGTCAGCTAACTTCTGCTGACCCCGGAAACTCCCGCCAAAGTGGGATCATCCCCATCCTGTCACTCCTCAAGGCACCGCTCCAGCGCGGGGAGGAACCAGTTAAGGCCCCACCCCCCAGCCCCCACCCCCCAGCCCCGCAACGCGGGAAACCAGAGGAAAGCCCGCGCTTTCGCACTGCCCCACCACACCCTTCTGACGCTGCTCCCAAATACCAGCTCCACTCCACAACCCTATACAGAATACAACAAACCCCCCCCAACACCCCCCGCACAATACAAAACTTAAACAATGTCCCCCAACAAAAAACAGAACAACACCCCAATAAATAAGCATATCAAAATTACAAAAGTACAGAAAAAACACAGCAACAGCAGAAAGCAGCAATAAAGCATTACAACCGACCCCGCAACCCCCAACCCCTAGTTTGAGTCCAGCTTCTCCGTCCGCACGAAGGCCCACGCCTCCTCCGGGGAATCAAAATAATAATGCCGGTCCAAATAAGTTACCCACAAGCGCGCAGGCTGCAACATTCCAAACATTATTTTCTTCTTATAGAGCATCTCCTTCGTCCAATTAAACCCGGACCGCCGCTTAGTCACCTCCGCACTCCAATCCTGGTAGATCCGTACTACCCCATTCTCCCAATTGCTGCTCTTCACCTTCTTGGCCCAGCGCAGCACACACTCCCGATCACTGAACCGGTGGAACGTCACCAGCACCGCACGCGGGGGTTCATTCTCCTTAGGCCTCCTGGCCAGTACTCTGTGGGCTCCCTCCAGCTCCAGGGGCAGATGGAAAGATCCTGCCCCCACTAGCGAGTTCAGCATCGTGGCCACGTAGGTTGTCAGATCCGACCCCTCCAGCCCCTCCGCAAGGCCCAAGATCCGCAGATTCATCCGCCTCATGCGGTGATCAAGCTCCTCGAAGCGGTCTTGCTACTTCTTATGGGGTGCCTCGTGCCCCTCCACCTTACTCACGAGGACCACGGCCTCCTCCTCTCGTTCAGCGGCCTGCGTCTGCAATGCCTTGATTTGCCTTAAAATCTGCAAAACAGCGCAGGAGAGCAGCTTGCTGCTCCTGGGCCCACAGCTTCTACTCCTCTGGTGCTCCGCCGGCCGCCATCTTGGATTCCTTCCCCCGTTTTTTTCTGGAGAGCTGCTGCCGTTTTTTTCCCCCTTTCCACTCCGAATTCGAGTCATGAAATGTGGAGAAAGTTGATCACCACACCTTCTCCCACCGGGAGACGTCAAAAAAAATTCAGTTTTGGGCTCTAAAAAGAGCCGAAAAGTCCGTTTGAATCGGGAGCTCCAAATGTGCGGCTTCCTACGTCATCGCCGCCACCGGACGTCTGTGCTGTATTTTTCTATGTTCTAACCCAAGGGTGCAAAGGGAAATTGCAGCTCCCTAATCCTAATCCTGTCTCAGTGGAAAGCTGCTAACTCAGCACAGCCCTTTTTTTTCCCCTTTATTCTCTTGGACAATATGACAGGATAGCTAAGTGTCTGGATATTTATCCATGTGACATTGTCAAGAGGCTATGCCCCTTTAATTTTGAAGATACGATTTTTCAAGCTTTCAACTGACTGGAAATATTGCAATTTGAAACGAGACCAAACTACTTAAAAATACAAGGCTACCTTCCAAAGAAAAACAAACAAATCACCCACAGGGGAGTGCGAAGAGAGACATTTCCTAAACCCGTCATTGTCGAGGAAGAAACATTAAAATGCAAAGTGCTGGATATTGAAATGGCTGCCCCAGACAGACCCACCCAAAACCCCTTGAAAATACACACGGGTGACGTATAACAGACCTGGCTGCAGCCACTCTACAGAAATTGCAAGAATGTTTTCAGCAGAAGAAATGCTGCCATTAAGGTTATTGTAGGTGGCCTCAATTTTTGGCGTCTGTACCCATCTGTCAAAAACAAGCTGTTTAGACCATTCAAATTCCAGGTACATTTGGTCAGGCCAATGTCTATTGGCATGCCTCTGGCACCAACTGCTACACACTTAAAATAGGCCTGCTTGCTGCCATATAGTTTGTTGCACTTTCCTCAGGCAAGGAGGAGGAAACCTTGTGAGCTTTTCTGGTCTGCAGCAACAGAGACAGGTGTTGGGCCGGCCACTTTAACTGTTGTGATACCCATTTGCAAGAGGTAAAGTATCCACCTCTTCTTTATCACCTTAGGGATTATATGGACAAATTTGACTGCCTCATTCCTTAAGTCTGAGCTATGGGCGTCTCCAATGTCTCTGCCACTAATTTATCTTTCTTCAATTTCCACCTCTTGGTGTTTCTCCACCTGTTTTTAAATTTCCGTTTTCCGGGCTTGCAGGTGGAACTCCATCTCTAAGTGCCTAGCTGCACCTCTTACTTCTTCCAAGGACTTCTCACCAGTTATCACATCCTGTTCTGCAAAAGCATTGACATTGAATGTGGACATTTTAGCACTTTAGTATTGCCGACCCAAGAGAACCTGCTGGTGGCGGCATTGAGGTTCACGCCCCACACCAGTGGGAGGATGGAAATAAGTCAAATTGACCCATTTGCACATTATTAATGGGTTGGGCACCAGATTCTCCAAGCCCGCGTGATTCACCACCCCTTTGGGCCAGGATTGGCGTGGGGGACCTTGAGGTAACTCTTTAAGGAGGTTGCCCCCAAAGTCCAGCGGAGGGCCCCCCTCTCCCCCACAATGCAAATCCTGCCCACCCCACCCCAACCAGAACCCCCCTAACCAACCATCCCCACCAGAGTCCCCCATTTACAGAGACCCCCAGAGGAGAGACCCCCACCAGGGACACCCCTCATTACAGAGACCCCTGCCTGGAAGCTAGAGAGCAGTCCAGACAGAGACAGTGGGGCAAAAAATCATTGCTTTAAAATTCACCTGTGCCCTACACCTGCTGCCTAAGGCAGAGAAAACAGCCCCTGTAAATTCCTAGAAAGCAAAAAACACATCAGCTGGGTTTAAATCCCCTCAGATCTTTGATCTGCAAGGTTTTCATTCACATCAAGGGAATTGGTTTTACTGGGCTGTGATTGACAGCTTGCATGCAGCCAACTGCCTGGATTGTTTAATTTCATTTCCCTTCACACTTGAATGGATCTCAAGTACCTA
The DNA here is from genome assembly GCF_902713615.1 of Scyliorhinus canicula. NCBI lineage: Eukaryota > Metazoa > Chordata > Chondrichthyes > Carcharhiniformes > Scyliorhinidae > Scyliorhinus > Scyliorhinus canicula. Next base: position 11,531,317 of record NC_052173.1, on the reverse strand, counting down.
GCTGTTAAACTAACCGCAATGTTTATGAACATCTAGCTATGATTAACAGCTCTTGAACCACATCAAAGGCAATTACTTGCTTTCTGCAGAGAACAGGAGTAAGTGAATGCACTTAACTACCTTTAATGTTATCCAAGAACTGCCAATCATAGCTACAGTGTTGTCATGTAAGTATGATGTGGAGATGCCGGCGTTGGACTGGGGTGAGCACAGTAAGAAGTCTTACAACACCAGGTTAAAGTCCAACAGGTTTGTTTCAAACACGAGCTTTCGGAGCACGGCTCCGAAGAAGGAGCCTGAAGAAGGAGCCGTGCTCCGAAAGCTCGTGTTTGAAACAAACCTGTTGGACTTTAACCTGGTGTTGTAAGACTTCTTACTGTCATGTAAGTAAACATCTGTAAAGTCTGGGGTAGAAACCTGCTTTGGACAACATGCATCTTCCCTCTTGATATTGGTTTCAAGTGCAGAAAATGGAAGTGAATATCAGGCGGGGAGTATAATGGCTTGATACTGCAAAACTTTACATGACTTGCCAAAATGAATTTCTACCTCTTTTCATTTAAACCTGGGTCGTTATTTAAAGATCCAACACAATTCAATAATTTTCCACGCATGTATTCTGCATAAATGTGAAGTCTTGTGCAGTGTGTGACCAATTGAATTCTTTCTTACAGGTCTCCCTTCAAGGTTATGCTGGTTACTGGTACCACACTTGTGGTGGCACCCTGATCCTCAAGCGATGGGTACTGACTGCCGCTCACTGTGTCGATAGGTGAATGATTTTGATTTAGACTCTTTGACAGTTCAACCTGATCCAAGTTTCACTGTATTCTGTGAAACAGAAGCTTTCTCATTCTTTTATACCTTTGTGGTTTCAAAATCTGTGATCTTTCTTTTGCTGTTTCTTTGTGTCTTTCTCTTCCTTCTTTTAAAAAAAATAATTTATGGGATATAGGCTTCGCTGGCTAGGCCAGCATTTATTTCCTTTGAGGATGTGGTGGTGAGCTGCCTCCCTGAACTACTGCATTCCATATGGTGTAGATACACCCACTGTGCTGTTAGGGAGGGAGTTCCAGGATTTTGGCCCAGCGACAGTGAAGGAACGGCCAATATATTCCAAAGTCAGGAAGGTGAGTGACTCAGAGGGGAGCTTCCAGGCTGTGCGTTCCCGTGTATCTGCTGTCCTTGTCTTTCTAGGTGGCGGTGGTCGTGGGTTTGGAAAGTGCTGTCAAAGTAGCCTTGGTGTGTTCCCGCAGTGCATCTTGTAGATGGGTCGTATGATTTCCACTGTTCGGTGGTGGAAGGAGTGAATATTTGCAGAAGGGGTGCCAATCAAGCTGGCTGGATTGTGTTGAGCTTGTTGAGTGTTGGAGCTGTACTCATCCAGGCAAATGGATAGTATTTCATCACACTCTTGACTTGTGACTTGTAGGTGGTAGACAGGTTTTGGGGTGTCAGGAGGTGAGTTACTCACTGCAGGATCCTCAGCCTCTGACCTGCTCTTGTAGCAACAAGATCTATATGGCTAGTCCAGTTCAGTTTCTGATCAATGGTAACCCCCAGGATGTGGATTGTGGGGGATTCAGCTTCGGTAAAGCCATTGAATGCCAAGGGGCGATGGCTAGATCCTCTCTTGTTGGAGATGGTCATTGCCTGGCACTTGTGTGGTGAGAATGTAACTTGCTACTTGTCAGCCCAAACCTGGATATTGTCCAGGTTTTGCTGCATTTGGACATGGACTGCTTCATAATATGAGAAGTCTTGAATGATGCTGAACATTGTGCAGGCATCAATGAATGTCCCCACATCTGACCTTATGATGGAAGGAAGGTCATTCATGAAGCAGCTGAAGATGGCTGTTCCCAGGACACTATGCCGAAGAACTCCTGCAGTGATGTCCTGGAGCTGAGACGATTGACCTTCAACCACCGCACCTATCTTCCTTTGTGCCAGGTACTATACCAACCAGCAGAGGGGTTTACCCCTGATTCCCATTGACTCCAGTTTGGCAATAGTTTATTCAACTTGCAAATAAAAGTTATGAAAAACCTTTGTGATTGGGAATGGTTAAAATTAGTTACTTAAAATACCAAAGAAAATTGAAAATGAGCACAGCTCACCATTACAAATGAGTAACTATGTACCAGTAACAAAAGTAGCAGTGTCACCCCAGCTACTTTATCAGGCAATGGCATCCCTTTAATGATCTTGTTCCTCTTTTTTTTACCAATAAGGAAGGTCTGATTTTGAGATTTTTTTTATTTGAAGCCTTCTCCACCACTTTCGTTTGGAGTGACTTATCATTTCCTTTAATCAACAGCATGGGTGTGTCATACCGTGTAGTCTTGGGTGATCACAACATTTATGCGGATGACAAAACCGAACAGTACATTTCTGTTCAAAATATCATTACCCACGAAGGATGGACTGGTGACCTTGCAATTGGGTATGTAACTATATTTTGGATAAATAAGAAATGTGTTGACACCATCGTAAATTTTATTTCCAATTAAGGGACAATTTAGCGTGGTCAATTCACATACCCTGCACATCTTTGGTTGGGGGGGGGGGAAACCCACACAGACACGGGGAGAATGTGCAAACTCCACACAGACAGTGACCCAGGGCGGGGATCAAACCCACGTCCTTGGCGCTGTGAGGCAGCAGTGCTAAACACTGCGCCACTGTGCCACCCCATAGTAATTTTTAAATCCAGTTTATCATGGCAGCACGGTAGCACAGTGGTTAGCACAGTTGCTTCACAGCGCCAGGGTTCCAGGTTCGATTCCCCGCTGGGTCACTGTCTGTGCTGAGTCTGCACGTTCTCCCCGTGTCAGCGTGGAATTTGTCCGGGTGCTCCGGTTTCCTCCCACAGTCCAAAGGTGTGCATGTTAGGTGGAGTGGCCATGCTAAATTGCCCTTAGTGTCCAAAAGTGTTGGGTGGGGCTATTGAGTTACGGGATAGGGTGGAGTTGTGGGCTTGGGTAGGGTGTTCTTTCCAAGGGCCGGTGCAGAATCGATGGGCTGAATGGCCTCTTTCTGCACTGTAAATTCTATGATTCTATGGCCGCTACTTTGCTGCATTCTCAAGTCCTTAAAAAAGATTACAACCTCTTTAACGTTGTAATTCATTTGTAATGCAGTTTTGTTTGGGCTGAAGAAAAATATGTTCCACTGCATTTTTTAAAACATTTTTTCCAATTTAAATTCCATGGCCAATTCACCTAAGCTGCACATCTGTGTATTGTGAGGGTGAAACCCACGCAGACACAGAGAATGTGCAAACTCCACATGGACAGTGACCCAGGGCAGGGATCGAACCCGGGTCCTCGGCGTCGTGAGGCAGCAGGGCTAACCACTGCGCCACCCCTGTTCTGCTGCATTGAATATATAATGTTCATTAACTCATTAATTGCACTAGACTATAATTGGTGTCAATGTTGTTAGTGACACTGAGAAAAATGTGTGTTGGGGAAGGAAAATATCAGGTTCAGCTGTGATTCCCCTACAACATACAGTTGAAGAGCCTGCTGGCACTCATCATCTGAGCTGGCACGTAGCCAGTTGGATGTGGTAGCAGAGAGTGAGTGGGGCATATGGAATAGTGCCCCAGCAGGACTGAGTGCTTTCAAGATTGGAGGGGAGGTAAATTAGAAAAAAAACTGAAATACTGTACATAATCAAAAACTCAGCTAGACTGTAGGTTCTCACAAACCACTATATGGACAGGTCTTAAGTCTTAAGGTGCACCTGCAGCATACTGATAAAAACAATCACAGAGATTTATGCAGAAAAACAATTCATTTTATAGGAATGACATTGCTTTGCTTTACCTGGCGAATGATGCTGTCCTGAACCAGTATGTCCAGTTTGGAGTATTGCCCGAGGCAGGTGCCACGTTACCAAATGACTATCTGTGTTACGTCACTGGCTGGGGCTACACTCAAAGTAAGTAATTCGGAATTCATGCACATTTATGTCTTTTTCACGTAATCATCTTCAAACTTTATCAGAAAACAAATCAGTCCTTCAGACGCAGGTCACATCAGGGTTTTCTACCTGATACATCTTCAATGCAACAACAATTTTGCTCACTTCAAGGAGTTCTAGCCTCCGGGTCTTTTGCATTCTTCACAGAGAGTCAGTCTGGATGGGTCATGGGGATTGGCTATTCCACAGCATAGAGTGGCCAGCAGCTTCCATATCTATGCAATTGATTGTTGTCATGTGGGCTTTATGGCTATTTAAATTTTAACGGACCCTTCCTTTTGCCGTGGCGATACATTTTGGGCAGAATCTTCTGGGGGAGGGGGGCATCCCTCAATCAAAGGCACTCAGTGCCTGATTGCGGGACTGGCCATCAGGAAAGGGGTGTCCCGTTGAGACCCACACCTGTACCCTTGCTGCCGATCCTCCTGCACCCCTTTTCCTCTGACCCCCACCCTGCAAAACCAACCCCCCCACATTATTTGCCTATGGACTGGGCCACTCTGCGATCCTGGAATTCCGATGCATATCCTTCCAGCAGTAGTCATGGCTTCCCCAGTGGTGCTGCTACTGGTCTCTGATTGAAACTTCCAACCCTGGGGCATTGATTCCAGGGGAAGACCTGCCGCTGGCCTTGCCACTTCCTAATTGGCTGTGGTTCAACGGTCATTCCTGAAAAGAGGCAGCATGGGTCTCTTGCCAACTCTCCAGCCAGCAGGCGAGACCCCTGAAGACACAACATGTTCTGCACACACAAAGAGTTATGCCTTGTGCCTGGCATTCAGGCCTCTTGAGCGTCCTCTGACTTTAATCACTCCACCATTGGTAGCCAATGATGCTTTCTGATGCCTGGGCTCTATGCCCTGGACTTTCCTCCACAAACTTGTCACCCCATCACCCATCTTTGCTCCTTTAAGATATGCCTTAAATTCTACCTCTTTGACCAAGAATTTTGTCACCGGTCCTAATATCTCCTTCTCTGGCTCAATCTCAAACATTGCTTTATAATGCTCCTGTGAAGTGCCACAGGATATTTTATTATGTTTAAGTTATGTTTAAAATATAAGTTGTTGTTGATGTATTCCCATCATTTGCAAATCATGGCTAACTTTGATTAAAATCATATCAATATCATCTGGTGCCATCGGATAGATAAAACTCCCAACGATATCGTTCCTCTGTCCTATTTTGAACCACAACCTCTATCACTTAAATAATTTTGGCACTGCCAGTTACAGTGAAGTCGGTATCTGCCAATTGTCATCCTGACCAGAGGAGACAGAAGGGCACAAAGATGTCACAAAGCATCTTCAGCTGTTTCCTGGGTTGCTAAAACTACAGAAACGCTCATTAAACAACCCATCTTTTTAATTATAACCATCCTACAGGTATATAAATAGAAACCAAAACCCACAAAGACTCACTCAGGAGTAATTGTTCACCACATTTATTTATCCTGTCACACTGTGGGCGTTAACACATACTGTAGCTGCAGTAGGCGGCTAGCAATACTGTCTTTTGCCCTGAGTGCACCATTTTTCTCAGGTTCCTTTGTTTTATTTTCATGTTTTCTTCTTAATTTCTTTTCTTGCTTGCTCCTTCCTCATGCTTCATTGTTTGCTTCTTCAAATCCTCACAGCTTTGTAATGTTTGAGGTAGACGCATATAAGACAATACACTGGGATACAGAATTTTTCTGCAAGCAGCTAAATGTTATTTTTCAATAAACCTGCATTATAAAACTATAGATCCCTTTAAGGGTCTTCCATGAGTGCACACTATATTAATCCAAGAAAAAAGTTGGCTTCATCAGATACAAATACTCAAACTGGAATGTATACATGGAAGGTGAATGGTTAGAAGCTATTAAATGGTCTTCAATCTGCTTGTCAGTGTTTCCATAGTCATGCAGTTTATATGATGCTAGATTCTTACATTATCAGAGTTACAAACCTAGAGCTCAGAGTGTGGTCAGGGGCAAACCCCTAATCCAGCTCCTTGTCTGCTCCAAAAAACAATTCAAATTGAATCCAATTCATGGACCCCACAAGAGAGACACGCCTGTTCCAGGCATTACACCTGACCTCAAGCTCCCACCATAAAATGAGGACTATAAGAAAAGTGAATGACAAAAACGCAACAGTAACACTGGATCTCTTTTCTTGCTGCAGGTGGTGGGACAGTTAATCCTACTCTTCAACAGGCTCCCATCAGGGTTGTTGCCTACGAAGTATGTTCCGAACCCGCATGGTGGGGTCATTATGTCACACGAAATATGGTGTGTGCTGGAGGTGATGGCATTGTTGCTGGTTGTCAGGTAATAATCTCGGATTCTCTCTTTCAATTGACAGATTGAAGAAGTTTTTGATAACCTTGAGTCCCAGGAAGGCCACTGCACTGAGGCTGTATTTACCTGTTATTTCCAAATTCCTTTCTCCTTTCTCTTCATCTCTCAGCGCTGGAACAGAAGTGCAGGACTGGAAAAAGCCATTTATGTTCCAGCCAGCAAGTCCCAAAGTTTGTGAAATATGAAGCACCACTCTATCTCTCATTACCCTCAATCTCTTCCCTCATCAAACATTTATCCAGCTTTATCTTGTTTTTACTGAGACCAGCTGCCTCGTCGCCTCTTCATCATGTTAGTGATGGCTTAATAGGAGAAATTTCACCTCAGAAGGTTGTGGATTCAAATCCCACTTGAGCCCACAACCAAGGCTGACGCTTCAGTGGTGTACTGAGGCAATGTACACTGTCAGTAGTGCTGTCCTTCAGAAGAGACGTTCAATGAGATACTGTCTGCCCTCTCAGTGGAAATAAAAGATCCTATAGCACTATTTCAAAGAAGCACAGGGGTATTATCCCCGGTGTCTCAGCCAATTTCTATCCCTCAATCAACATCAGAAAAACAGATTATCTGGTCATTATCACACTGATGTTTGTGTTTGCTGTGTTCAAATTGGATGTTGTGTTTCTATACATTCTAATGGTGACTACACGTAATTGGCTTTAAAATGCTTTGCAGCATCCAGTACTCTTGAAAGGTGCTATATAAATGCAAGTCTTTCTTTTTCTCTCTGTCCCTTTCTTCTCATCAGCCTCTTTCTCCATTTCTTGCTCACTTTTCATTCCTGTTTTCTTTTATTCCTATTTTCTTTTCAATATTTCTCTTCACATTTTTTACTCCTTATCTGTATCTCGACCTTCCTGTTTCTCTTTCATTTTATTCCTCCTGGATTTTTGTTCTCCATTTTGTTCTCGGGGGTAGATGGGAATGTAGAACTTGAAACACAAACAGATCTGCCATCTTATCGAATGGTGGAGCAGGCTTGAAGGGCTGAATGCCATACTTTGGCTCCTATTTCATATGTTTGAATTTTGATTGACAAATAGATTTTAAATATATACATTTTTTTATATTTTTATTGAGAAAATCTGACATTATAGCACAGTAAAAAAAACACAAAACAAAAACAATCCCAAATTTATCCTCCCTCCGCCCCCCAAAAAGAAAACAAATCGTAGCCAGATGCCCCCCTTCCCAAATATGTGACAGTGACCAACTCCCTGAAATAGGAAATGAAAGGCGCAACCTCAAGTAGACTCAAGTATTTTTAAAAATAAATTTAGAGTACCCAATTCATTTTTTCCAATTAAGGGGCAATTTAGCGTGGCCAATCCACCTACCCTGCACATTTTTGGGTTGTGGGGGCGAAACCCACGCAAACACGGGGAGAATGTGCAAACTCCTCACGGACAGAGACCCAGAGCCGGGATCGAACCCGGGACCTCGGCGCCATGAAGTAGAACCCTTCATGAAGCACTTGACCTTCTCCAAGTACAAAAACTCCATACAGTCACTCAACCAGGATGAAGCACTTGGCGGAAACGGAGTCCACCACCCAAGCAGAACTCGCCTCGGGCTATTAATGAGGCGAAGGCAACAGCATCCACCTTCATCCCCATCTGCAGCACCGGCGAGTCCGAGACCCCAAAGATAGCCACCTAGCCACCAGCGGTCAAGGCTCTGATTTTTAAAAAATTAAATAGATCTTACATACTCCAGTTTGAGGAACCAAATTTTTTATTTTTAAAAAATATTTTTTATTCCCCTCCTTTTTCACATTTTCTCCCAAATTTACACCCAACAATAAACAATAGTCAGTAACGAATGTAATGTCAATCCCCATATCAATAACAACGATCCCATCCTCCCACCAAACCCCCAAACATTAGCCCGCATGTTAACATAAACAAATGACAAAAAGGAATCAGGAATCACCCAGAGTCACCATTAACACATACAGTCACCCTCCCCCCCCCAATCCTCCCAGCCCCCAACCCCCCTAATGTTCGATGTGATCCAATTCTCAAAAGTTCATTATAAATAACGCCCATGAATTGTAGAACTCCTCCATCCTTCCCCTCAGTTCAAATTTGACCTTTTCAAGCGTTAAGAATTCCAGCAGGTCCCCCCCCCCCCCCCCCCCGTCCCCCCCATGCCAGGGCACAGGGTGGAGAGGTTGATCTCCACCCTAACAGAATCCACCTTCGGTCGATCAACGAGGCGAAGGCTACAACATCTGCCTCCGCGCCCATTTCCAAACCCGGCTGGTCCCACACCCCGAATATGGCCTCCCGAGGGCCTGGGTCCAGTTTCACGTGCACCACTTTAGAGATTACCCTAAAAACCTCCTTCCAGTAATCCTCCAGTTTTGGACAGGACCAAAACATATGAATGTGGTTTGCGGGACCTCCCCCACAATGTTCACACACATCTTCTACCCCCTCAAAGAGCTGGCTCGTCCTCGCCCTCGTGAGGTGCGCTCTATACACCACTTTCAGCTGTATCAGCCCCAACCTAGCGCACGAGGTGGGAACTAAATATAACAGGCTTTTAATGGTTTTCCTCACAGGGAGATTCAGGTGGACCTCTAAATTGTAAGCGAGGTGGGGTATTTGAGGTTCATGGAGCCACCAGCTTTGTCGCTGCAGCAGGCTGTGACACCTACATGAAACCAACAGTTTGGACCCGTGTTTCGTCTTACATCAGCTGGATCAACAATGTATGTTAGCATTTCATTTTTGTTATAATTTTACATAAGATGCTATGGGATAAATATTCTGACTTCACATTCCGTGCACAGAGCGTTATAGGAATGGATGTGTGTTGGTAATGGGGCCCTGCACGATTATCCGAGTACTTGAATTTGGAGCCACCAGGCCCATGAAGCCAGAGATGTATGTGGGTGGGAGGGAGGTGCAGCTGCAACGTGAGATCACAAACAGACACAATATATGGGTGGATCTCATGAAACAAGGTACAAGTGAGGGAAATAAGTCTTTTGACATAATTCCCACAATTTGCAACACTGGGTTCCATCAGTTTTGCCATGGCGATGGAGGAGGTGTCAATCAAGGCCCATTAGAGCGTAATATGGCATCGGACCTGCTAGAGGCGGCAGGGTTCTCTGCTGACTCTTTGGATGGTGGGAGCCGAGCCCCCACTTCAAGCCACAGGATGAATTCAATTCAGGTAGCTGGACACCCAACTTACATTACAAAGCTTGTGTTGACTGTGAAACTAGTACAATTGGCATATTGCATATATCACACATAATGAGCGGGATTCTCTGCCCGCGTTCGCCCGCGACCGGAGAATCCCGCCAGAGGTCAATGGATTTTTCCATTCTACATGGCTCGCCCTCGGCGCTTTTGCAGCAGGCGGGCGGGAGAATCCAGCCCATTGTTCATGATACCCCTTCAAATAAAGAAAGTATGAGGTAAAAATGTCACTGAAGATGGACAACTTCATATTATCTACCTGATATTCAGTTTTATCGAGTTCAATATCAGGCAGAGCATTTAACAGACAGCAGACACAAAATTACTTGTTTTGCAAAGAATTTCTACCCCGAGATAAATACCTGGAGGTAGAATTTCTGTGGCGGTTTTCCCAATCTCCTGCCGAAACCGCTAGGAAAACTCCAGAGGCAAGGTGTAAACATGGTTTCTACCATCTCGCCACTGATCTTCCACTGAAATTATCACAGGGAATTGGAAGAACTGCCACAGAGGTTCTACCCTCCTTCACCTCCCCTCCTCCCCCCACACACATACATGCACACACAGACATCTATATTTGGAGTAATAGTCTAGTCAAGTATCGGCTCATACTGCTAACCGGTTTCCAACAAAAATAACAATCACGTTTCATCTTTCAGAAAATCGGTCTTCATCAAACTGGATTATGATGGACAAATTACAGCTCCCAGGTGAAAAGTCGTCTGACTTCACTGTGTTGAAATATGGCAATAAAATAAAGTGAAATCCATAATTTTTCCTCTTCGTTGTTTCTTGATATTAAGATAGCTTTTGTAAAATGAAGGAGATGAAGATTGGGTTTTCAACATTTATAGCACATCATGACCTACTATTTATTAATTATTTGCTGCATGTCTGAGAAATATTATTGATATCATTGTTAATAACTATCTCTGACTCAATGACCAACTCATATTGTGTCTGGGCTGAAGTTTCAAACACCAGTCAAAAGCCAGCGTTACCTGTCTCTCCTGTAGCTGCTGAGATTGTCCAGCATTTTCTGTTTTTGTTGCTGATTTACATTCCCTGCCTCTGCCAGGGATGCTGAGGCCCACTGTATCATTCCCACTATCACCTTGGTTGAGATTGGCAAACAACACATACTGAACTTGATCTATATGACCATTTCACAATGGGCAATGCATTTAGTAGCTGAGCTATTAGGAGAGCTCATCCACACACTTACAAACAAAGGCAGCCACTTTCTGCTAGCAATTTCGGAAGACAATTATTGACTGGATGTGTCAACAAGTTCCCTGATCTTGACTAAATAGCGAAAAAAACATTATCTGCCAACACATCATTGTATCAGTTGAAGTGGTTCTTAAAGTACCAAAAGCAGTCAACAAATGAGGCAACGGCAAGATTGATGTCATGTCAATAGGGGCCTTCAGTGTCTGTCAAACAGAGTACTTAAGTTTCTAGCTGTCCTATTGGGAATCATTGAACCATTTGAGTTGTCAGTTGACTGCAGAAAAGAAGATACATAAAGGAAGTAAATTAATTTTAGTAGTTAACAGTTTAAATAAATAATTTTACTATTTGGCATTGTGATTAACCAAACTTTAATTATGGTATGCTCTTGTGAAATGAAAATCGCTTATTGTCACAAGTAGGCTTCAATGAAATTACTGTGAAAAGCCCCTAGTCGCCACATTCCGGCGCCTGTCCGGGGAGGCTGGTACGGAAATCGAACCGTGCTACTGGCCTGCTTGGTCTGCTTTAAAAGCCAGCGATTTAGCCGAGTGAGCTAAACCAGCCCCTATTCATAGTAAGAAGTCTTACAACACCAGATTATAGTCCAACAGGTGTGTTTCAAATCACTAGCTTTCGGAGTGCAGCTCCTTCCTGAGGTGAATGAAGACGTGACCTACCTCTTCATTCACCTGAGGAAGGAGCAGTGCTCCACATCTTGAGGAAGGAGCATCTCCACATCTTGTAAATCATATCCAAGGTGAATTTGTAAGCAGGTCAGGGGGCATTATGACAATGAAAATGCCTGATACGTGCTGTATCCACTTAACTCATTCACTAGCTGAGGCACAATTTATTGTTTACCACTGCTGATCACTAGACAGCCACAATCACTGCAGGATGTGTATGTGTGGATATGTAAGTAATGAACAATTAGGTTTGCCATTTCGCTCCTGCCTTCACTGTTGAATGTTTACTGTCTAAATTTACACATGGAGAACAGTCACTGGGATTTCCAGTCCTCGTGAAGGATTTATCCCAGATGTTAGTTCATTCCTTCCTTGTAACCAAAATCTGTTTGGCTGGCCTTGTGGGGCAACCATACAACTGATGATTTCTTGGTAAAGAAAGGAGTCTGTTACAAAACGATGAAATACTTTAAAGATAAAGGCTTGCAAATATAACGCCGTTCCTTCACTGTCACGAGGTCAAAATCCTGGAACTCCCTCCCTAACAGCACTGTGGGTGTTTCTACACCACATGGATTGCAGCGGTTCAAGAAGGCAGCTCACCAACGCTAACTCAGGGACAATTAGGGATGGCCAATAAATGCTGGCCTAGCCAGCGAAGCCCGCATCCCATGAATGAATTTTAAAAAGTAATCCTCCACAGGCAAAATGGGCAGATTAGTGGATTAATGTGGGCTTTTCACTGCAAGGGTTTGGATTGAATCCAGACTGGACAGATTGGACGAACATCTACCTCTCTCTTTGGCTGTAAGGGTCACATTTAAAGTGAGTAGGGCAGTCTCAATCCAGTTTGCTTTTGGTGCAGGACCCACAATGTTGCCTCGAATTGACTCACAACACTTTGCCTCTAATCTAATTCAACGAGGTCACAGGTGGGGGTTAGAGAAAGAAATGCCCTGCTGAATTGGAAGAAGAACACGGGTGTTCTTGCCAGCATCCTGGTCAATATTTATGCCCCAATCAACATTTACTAAAACAGATTCTCTGGTCATTATCACATTGCTGTTTGTGGGGGGTTGCTGTGTGCAAATTGATTGCTACTTTTCCCACATCACAACTGTGGTTAACAATGTCATTTCTGATTGGTTGTTCTGTGCGACTAAATCAATCACATTCTATCCAATAAATGTTCTGGATTTAGCTTCTATAACCGTTGCTCACCCTTCCCACTATATAAAAATCCCTAACTCACAAACACACTAAGAAATGTAGCTATCCCATTTTCCAATTGCTCCAGCAACAATCCCCTACAGACCTCATGCAAATGCTTGATCCCAAATACACCCTCAACCCAGTGTCTTGTCTCACCCATTCTGGAGGTCTTATGCCTTCCGTTTCTCTCCCTGACCCAATATGCTTGCTCTCCTTACCTCTCAGCAGCTGGACACTGTTAGGCTGGAGGTCTGATTCTGCTATAATGGTTCCAGTATAATGGTTCCAGGAGGATCCTGGATCCTGATTTCACACCATCATGTGATTTAGTACATCTGTTTCCATGTGCTATCTGGAAGGTGCAGAGCAAATACTGAACGATGAGTAAAGTTATTCGGTGAATAGCAAACATTAATTGACATGAAAGGCTGGCTTATAATAAACAGTTATACTGTATAAAAAAGTGCACAGCACATCTTTCACAATTAGGAGGTTCATTATCCTGGTGATCTTGTCTTTCTGGATAAGTACAATGAATACTCATCGCCAGGGGTCAAAGAGTGACGATGTACAGTCAGAGTGGTAGTTTTGGCATGAACCAAACACCCCCACTGACACGTTCAATGCTAACAACACTTTCCTACTCTGTTGAATCAGAGGGAATTGCCGCTCCGATGGCTCAGTGAGTAAATGCACCATCTGATGTGGTACTGAGTCATACAGGCCTAGGAAGATACCATTTAAAAAAAATAAATTTAGAGTACCCAATTCATTTTTTCCAATTAAGGGGCAATTTAGCGTGACCAATCCACCTACCTTGCACATCTTTGGGTTGTGGGGGTGAGACCCATGCAGACACGGGGAGAATGTGCAAACTCCACACAGACAGTGACCCAGAGCCGGGATCGAACCTGGGACCTCGGCTCCGTGAGGCAGCAGGGCTAACCCACTGCGCCACCGAGCTATCCTGAACTCGTTCACGAAGCTTGACTTGAGCCTTCCCTATTTGTAGCTAGAGCTGGATCCTGCCTCTCACAGGTATGTCACCATCAGCACACACTGAGGCCTATTCGAGTATACACAGCTGCCTTTTGGAGTGTCCTCAGCCTTCGTTATATTCCAGCGCATGATGGAGGGCATCCTGAGAGGGCTCTCGCGTGTAGCTGTTTATTTAGATGACATGCTGGTCACAGTTGCCTCTGAAAAAGAGCACTTGGGTAACAGAGCTTGTGTTGAAGCGGTTCTCTGAGGCTGTTGTCTGCCTACGCAGAGCCAAGTGTGTGTTTAATGAGAAGGAGGTAGACTACCTCGGCTATCGGGTGGATCGTGAAGGTCTCCACCCCGGCACGGAGAAGGTGCGGGCCAGCAGGCACCCACCCGCCGAATGCCTCAGGGCGTTGATCTTTCCTCAGTTTCATTAATTATTGCTGGAGTTTCCTTTCAAATGTGGCTACTACATTGGCTCCCTTGCACCTCCTTCTGAAAAAGGATCACGAATGAACTTGGGGCCCAACCGCAGGAAGCAGCTTTTTGGCGGGTGAAAGGACAGTTCTTGTCTTCTGGGTTACTCATTCATTCCGATCCACCAAGTCCTTGCTCATCACATGCAACGCTTCCCCCTATGGCACTGCAGCCGTTCTGTCCTACCGAATGGAGAACAGAAAAGAACAGCTGATAGCTTTCACCTCCCATACGTTGGCTGCAGTAGAAAGAAAGTACTATCATATAGAGAAGGAAGGCCTGGCGGTAGTGTTCATTGTGAAACGCTTTCACTAGTGTGACTACGGCCGCCATTTTACCCTTGTTTCATATCATAAACCTTTACTTGAGCTTTTCAGAGAGAATAAAGTGAATCCGTTCATTGCTACCACGTGCATCCAGCACTGGGCCCTATTAGTCACCACTAACAAATATTATTTAGAGCATTGACCGGTAACTCAAATTTCAAATTGTAGATGATGAGCCGGTTGACTTTATCGACAGGCCCCTTATCGACTCCTACGACGGTCGAGGTGGTCGTGACCTTGAATTTCATGGATCCTTTGTCTGTAATGGAGTCACGGATCCGTGAATGGACCCAGGGGGACACGATCCTTTCCAATGTTTGGCGCATGGCCCTGTATGGGGGACAGCATCGACAGCTCATGGCGAGTTGAAGACATATTCCTCCAACAAGTCTGAATTTAGCGTGGAGGATGGTATCCTTCTGTGGGGTATGCGCGTAGTTGTCCCGGACAAGAGGCAGGAGTTAATTCTGCAAAGATCATCCGGGTGTGTCCAAGATGAAAATTCTGGCACGCAGTTATATATGGTGGCTGGGCCTCAACATGGACGTCGAGGCGATGGTCCAGCAGTGGTCTGTTTACCAGGAGCATCAGAACCTCCCGCTGGCCGTGCCGCTGCATTGTTGGGAATGGCTGGGCCGGCCAAGGGCACAATCGCATGCCAACTTTGCCGGTCCTTTTCAGGGGTCCATGTTCCTCTTAGTAATTGACACATATTCAAAGTGGCTTGAGGTGCACAAGACGGCAGGACCACATTCCAGGCGACCATTGATAAGTTTATCGTTTTGCATGCACGGCCTCCCTGAAGCGCTTGTCACTGATAACTCCTTTCACAAGTGAGGTGTTCTCCGGGTTTCTGAAGGCAAACGGGGTGCAGCATATTCATACTGCCCATTCCACCCAACTTTGAATGGTTTAGCGGTGCAAGTGGTGCAAACTTTCAAACGCGTCATTAAGAAACAATTGTTGGGATCGATGGACACCAGGCTGGCTCGTTTTCTGTTCAGCTATAGGACTACTCTGCATGCAGTGACTGGGGTAGCCCCCACGGAATTACTGATGCGTCAGAGACTTTGTAGGCGTCTGAGCATGAGCTTATCAGACATAGGTGTAAAAGTGTGACACAACCAGCAGCAGCAAGGTCATTGCCCCTCTCAACATTGACCTTCCAGACATTTTGTACCAGGTGACTCGATGTTTGTTCGAAACTTCGCCAACGGTGCCCAGTGAGTGTCCGGCGTTATCCTCTGCCAAACAGGGCCTGTGTCTTCCCACGTGCGAGCCCAAGGTCGTAAAATGAAAAAGCACCTCGCACCATCTTTGGTCCAGGAGACCCCTTCTTCGGAAAGATCTTCATCCTCGGAAACCTCTTTATTAAAAAGATTTTTCCAATCAAGGGGCAAATTAGCATGGCCAATCCACCTACCTTGCACATCTTTGGGTTGTGGGGGTGAGATCCACACAGACACGGGGAGAATGTGCAAACTCAACTCCACACAGACAGTGACCCAGAGCAAGGATCGAAGCCAGGTCCTCGTGAGGCAGCAGTGCTAACCATTGCGCCACCATGCTGCCCCTGCCCTCAGCAACTCCTTTTACAACCGCATCTGCTGCCTGATCAAGCCACACTGGAACTTCATCGTCGGAAACCTCTTCCAAAACCACAACAGTGGGCTTCCGCGGGACCCCAAGGGAGTCAGCATGCTGAGATGATTGAGGTCGCCAACTCAGACTCAGGGATGGAGACAGAGATGATCTCCGATGGGGTGCCCACAGATTCACAGCCTTTGGATCGGCAGTCACCGCGACGTTCGAGTCGGAGGCGGTGTTTGCCCTCGAGATGTACGCTGCCAAATGTCAATAAGGTCCTGTGCCCTCATTCCCCAGTCTTCGGAGGACTCTTCGGACTTTGGGAGGAGGGACATTATAACCCACACGGTCTCACAGGTAGGGATGATCCACTAATCCGTGGAGATTGCAGAATACGACTTCCTCCGATAAGGAGGCGGGGGACCCTTCACACGGTTCATGTGCCTCAGTATAAATCGCGTCAGCCAGTCAGGCACCGACTAGAGATGACCCAGCAGGGAACTACTGGAGCTGTCCATAATAGTTAACGTGTTAGGAAATAAAGTAAGTTTTGTTTTCTCTACAACTTGGTGTGAACCCCTTTCATTGCCCCTGACAAAAACCACAAGGATAAGGATGGCCTTACACTGGGCTAACTCCCTCCTACACTTTCAACGCAATAAAAATTAAACTACTTGAAGTGAAACATAGGTAAAGCACACAGTTAAACCTGACAATACCATTCACAGCCAAAGGTATTGGCAGTTTCAAATAGATACTGTAGAACCAATCTTAGATCAAATGAATCAAATGAAAAATAAACTTGAGGGGAGAGATAAGAAAATAAAGAAATCAATCATTTAAGATTGTCATATATTTTGAAAATGCCAATGTGGTAATATTTTAAAATTGGCAATCCTTATTGTGTCACATAAATTACATTAAAAAGATAGAATATATGCACGGTAGTAGCACAGTGGTTAGCACTGTTGCTTCACAGCACCGGGGACCCAGGTTCGATTCCCGGCTTGGGTCGCTGTCTGTGTGGAGTCTGCACGTTCTCCCCTTGTCTACGTGGGTTTCCTCCGGGTGCTCCGGTTTCCTTCCACAGTCCTGAAAGACATGGGACGAGATTCTCCGCAAATGCGGAGAGTCGTAAAGGCTGCCGTGAAACTGGCCGTGTTTCACGGCAGCCTTCACGCCCGTTCCCGGGATCCGATTCTCCCCCCACATTGGGGCTAGGAGCGGGTCCCCGGGAATCACGGCGTCGCGGCCTTAACGACCGTCGTTCAAGCCGCTCGCCAAGATGACGCGCGGCTGGCATCTGTATGACGTCAGCTGCGCATGCGCGGGTGATGTCATCACGCCATTGACGGAACCCGCGCACGCGCGGATCCGCATTTCTCCACCGCCGCCCGACAAGATGTGGCGGCTTGATCTTGTCGGGCGGCGGAGGGGAAAGAGTGCGTCCCTTTTGGACGCAGGCCCGACGATCGGTGGGCACCCGATCGCAGGCCTGTCCCCTCCCGAGCACAACGCTGGTGCTCCCGCCCCAAACGGGTCTCTGGATGCCCCAAACGGGCATCCAGCGCCCGTTTTTTACGACGGCAGCAAGCAGGTGTGTTTGCTGCCGTGAAAAAACGGGCGGAAAGTCCTGGCTGCTCGGCCCATCGGCCGCGGAGAATCGCCGCTCGCCGTAAAAAACGCGAGCGCCAATTTGTGACGTGGGTCGGGCGAGGGGGGGAGAATAGCGGGAGGGCGCAAAAAATGTCGGGAGGCCCTTCCGCTATTCTCCCAACCGGCGTGGGCAGCGGAGAATCGCGCCCATGCTGTTAGGTGAATTGGACATTCTGAATTCTCCCTCTGTGACCTGAACAGGTGCCGGAATGTGGCAACTAGGGGATTTTCACAGTAACTTCATTGCAGTGTTTTTTTTTTTATAAATGTTTTTATTCAGTTTTCATATTTTATATTGAACAAATTACAAATTGTTAGGAGAAAGAAAAAAGAAAAAAAACAAACACGCAAAAATTAACATACATATTTACAGGTAAGCATCTTCGTAGTAGTAACTGCGCCCCCCCCCCCCCCCCCCTCAACATGTTTATTTAGTTTGGTTTTGGGCCTTAGCTAGCCATCGAACCCCCGTAACGAACCTGTAGCCCCCCCCCCCTCCCGCTACCTTCCCCCGACTATTCTTCCTCTTGTACATTGGCCACAAATAGGTCCCGGAACAGTTGCATGAATGGCTCCCACGTTCTGTGGAAGCCGTCGTCCGACCCTCGGATGGCAAATTTGATTTTCTCCATTTGGAGAGATTCCGAGAGGTCGGACAGCCAGTCCGCAGCTCTGGGCGGTGCTGCTGACCGCCAGCCAAACAGGATTCTACGGCGGGCGATCAGGGAGGCAAAGGCAAGGGCGTCTGCCCTCCTCCCCAGGAATAGATCTGGCTGTTCTGAAACCCCGAAGACCGCCACTATCGGGCATGGCTCCACCCTCACTCCCACCACTTTGGACATAACCTCGAAGAAGGCTGTCCAGTACTCCACGAGTCTGGGGCAAGACCAGAACATGTGGGCGTGGTTGGCCGGGCCTCTTTGGCATTGCAGTGTTAACCTCAGCCTACTTGTGGCACTAATAACGATTATTATATGTAAAATGTGATTCAATACATATATTATGATAAATGCATTCCAGCATGCTTTTATATTTTAGTATTATTCATTTTTTTCACCTGCAAGGAAACATTTGAAGCTCATACGTTAAATTTCTATTCAAGTATACTTTTTATGATATTCCATAGCATATTAATTCTGTTTTATAATGGGCTGGATTCTCCGGTCCCCCAGCCGCGTGTTTCTCAATGGCGCGCCGTTCACTGACGGTTGGATTCTCTACTCCCGCAGCTGGTCCATGGGATTTCCCGTTGAAGCTACCCAATGCCGCCGGGAAACCCATGGGCCTGGGCACATTGCTGCCCAGAACAGGGAATCCCAATGGTCGAAAATTCCAGCGCATTTGAATTATATACCTTGTTTTCCTCCTTTAAGACAATCCTTAAAACGTGCCTCTTTGACCAGGCTTTTGGTCACCTGTCATGTCCTTATGTGGCTCGTGTCAAATTGTGTCTGACAATGTTCCTGTCGAATGCTTGGGATATTTTCCGAAATGAAATGTACTATATAGATGCAAGCTGATGATGTTGTTTATGCGGGGAAGTTCAACAAACATCAGACGGTCAGGATCTCACCCAAATGGCCATGCCTTGTGTGAATGGCAACAGGCAACAATGGCGTCACTGAAGAAGTGTTCGTTTTGATTACTCGAAACCTCTCAGAATTTTGAACTCCGTATTCAGATCTCCTTTTAACCGTGTTTCTCCAAATGAAAAGAGTCCCAGTTTCCCTGATCACTCATAGCCTCTCCACCCCTACCATTGTCCATATCGGTCTCCAGGTCGGCCTTGTCTTCTTGACATCCTCCCTGAAGTAACCCATCAAGCCTCAATCACGGTAATAATAAAAATGAAAACCATAAAAATAGAGATAATGAGATAGACCAACTTTTTTTCCCCCAATATGAACTTGATGGATTTGTCTGAGGAGATGGATGACATCGCGCGAGACTGGATAACCTGTGACCCGCTCTCCCGCCTCCTTTTACTTTCCAAGATGGCGATGGCCAGAGGCTGTTTGAAGTTGCGGGCGCTGAGAGGATGTTACTTTTCCGAGTTTTTACACTCGCCGACAATCTGCGTTTCCCAGTAAGAGCCTTTTCAATCAATGTCCTCCGTGCAATGTATTATTAGTCACCCTTTCTGCGTCTGCTTCGGCGTTTTTGCCTCTTGGCGGCCCAGTTTCACAACCGACAGAGACAAATACAAACAGGGCAGATAATGAACGGCAAAGCGTTTCACACAATTGGAGAAGCATTTTAAAAGAAATCCGTGACTACAGTTGTACTGTATCGGTGTATTTAAAGAATCTCGGTGTATCTTTATAAGTGAATATTTTCCTCTAGAAATTAAATGCAGGCAAGTCTCCGGTTTATTAGCTGTCTCTTTGAAAGCTGGCAGTAAGTATTGCGTGATTTGGAATTGTAGCAGCTCTTGTATATAGTCGGACTACGCCTGTTCTTCAATTCTCATTTCTTTGTGAAGTGTTGTGATCTCAGCTGTACAGGATCTTACTGAACAGGAGTTTATTCAGCCTATTATATCCGTGTGGGTTTCCCCTGCCCCTGATACTGGAATTCTGGGTAAAACACAAAGTGCTGGAAATACTGTGCAGGTCAGGCAGCATCAAGGAGAAATAGTTAGATTAATGATATGTTAACTCTCTCCCACAAGAGATGCTGACTGACCTGAGTATTTCCAGCATTTTCTGTTTATATCTCACAATTCCAACACCTGCAGTATCTTGTCTTTGAGATAGTAATAGTGTGTACTATGGGGCCACATTAATGTTTGTCTAACATTGATAGTTTACTCAATCCATGTGTAGTTCTCTAATATCTAAATTTCTGATGTCTGTTTACCATTCGGAGGTGCAATTTTGTGTGTTTGGCCAGAAACTCGGTTGTAATGTTTGTAGTGTGTAAGAACTGTGATATTTATTGTTATTACAAAACCTTCTGAGCGCAAATAAACCAAAACCCAGTTGGAATGTATAGTGCGCAATGCCCTGCAGTATTTACAAAATGTTCTGAGCGCAAAGCAAGTATTTTGCTGCTACATGTAACTACAAATCTGTCGTCCAATCAATTTGAACCTTGCTATGTCTTGTCAGTGACCCCCTTTGTTCAGTGTAATAATGCTTCCCAGTGACTTTTGGTGAAGCGTACAGCTAAATCATGCAGACGAGCAGGTCTTGGGTTTATTCCCTGGCCTGTCTCAAGTCAGCTGATCTCAGCCAGGAAAGCAGCAGGAACATTACAGTTGGCTTTGGTGCTCTTAGACTGGTGAGAGGAAAATTGGCCAAAGTTGCAGTTCTTGGTTGCTGTCCAGTGACCCTTGTTGAAATCTACATGTGTGTAGACCGGATCTGGTTCACTGCCGATGCATTCATCCTTTTTTCTTTATTTCCTGTTACAGCTGGAAAGCAACAGGATACCCTCATTGTGCTAAAGCTACCTGCAGATTGATTGATGACTTTCTTATTTTATTCCCCCACCCGCCCTACTCTCTATCCCCACCCCAGGCTTACTGGTCACCCGTTGTCACAATTTTTTACAACAGCGAAGAGGAGTACTTTAAGTTCAGCCATCATCTCCAAGGCCAAACGTTTGAATGCAAAATATGAACAATTTCTGGAAAGAAACTTTCCACGTTTTTATGTGATCTACTCCACCTTTTTCAGAGGTGAGTTAATGGTCAGAAGATATTGGTCATTCTTCAGCGGCATAAATGACAAATGTTATGTGGGAGAGAGAGAAATAAACAATTCATGATATACCGGTACAATATAGGGAAAAAGTCAAAATTGCATTTATTGTCCATCGCTACAGTTTAGGAGTTGACCATTAAATTGGGGAGACCATTACATTAACAGAAAGTCTGTATCCTCAGTGATGTATTAATCTTTGCAATTGTGATCTCCTGCATCAGTCTATCGACCGGACAGGTATGCACTCGGGAGCTACAGGGAAGATAGAAACAACCAGCCAGGTTTTTAATTGCTACTCTGTGAACATATTCAACAACAGCATGCGTTCACATAGAAGCTTAAATCACAAAATTGTCCCATGATATTTCACAAAGGAAGAAATGAATGAATGCTGAGCCACTGGGAGAAATAGAAGTGTCCAAAGGCTTGGTTGAAATGAAAGGTTTTGAAGAGTCTTTTAAAGGTGGAGGCAGGATTGAAGAAGGACTTGGACAGCAGAGCTAAGATGGCTGAAATTTTGCTACCATTTAGAGAGGAGGGGAGGGCATTGAAGTGGGTGTTTGGACATGGGAGATGACAAACTGGAAGAGGTTACCTTAGTTGGGGTAGGAGGTGATGTAAACAAGACTGCAGTCAGATCTCATGAGAGGGGAAGTTGACTGGAGGACGTTGTATAGGAAGGGTGGGGTGAGGTCATGGAAGGATGTGTGGATGAATTGGGAATTTGAAATTCTATGCTTTTAATAAATTTAGAGTACCCAATTCATTTTTTTTCCAATTAAGGGGCAATTTTAGCATGGCCAATCCACCTACCCTGCACATCTTTGGGTTGTGGATGCGAAACCCGCACAAACACAGGGAGAATGTGCAAACTCCACAGGGACAGTGACCCAGAGTCGGGTTCGAACCTGGGGCCTCGGCACCCTGAGGCAGCAGGGCTAACCCACTGCGCCACCGTGCTGCCCCTAATATACTTTTTATTTTTAAATTCAGGATTGTTATTGAATTCAAATTTTATCATCTGCAGTGGCGGTATTTGAACCTGGGGCCCCCAGATTACTCTGGGTCTCTGGATTACTCATCCAGTGATGATACCACTATGCCACTGCCTGCGGTGCGAAATGCTATGCTTTTATCGGACAAAGAGCCTGTGTAGATCAATCGTTGATCAATTCTCCAACCCAAGTCTGTGCCTCCAGGAGGGTACTATTCTCAGCCTATATGTCCATCTTCGACAGTGTTGCACTGACTGACATTTTTCTTTAAAAACTGGTGTGCAGTTTGGGGGGGGTGTCAGGTGGTGATTTGCTCGCCACAGGATTCCAAGCCTCTGACCTGCTCTTGTGGCCACTATATTTATATGGCTGGTCTAATTCAGTTCTTCGTCAATGGTAACCCAGGATGTTGATAGAGGATTCAGTGATGATAAGGCCATCTGTGGACATTCTGAATTCTCCCTCTGTGACCCAAACAGGCGCCGGAATATGGCGACCAAGGGCTTTTCACAGTAACTTCATTGCAGTGTTAATGTAAGTCTAATTGTGACAGTAAAGATTATTATTAATGTCATGGGGAGATGGTTTGATTCTCGCTTGTTGGAGACTGTCATTGCCTGACACTTGTGCAAATGTTACTTGCCACTCATCAGCCCAAGTCTAAATGTTGTCCAGGTCTTTTTGCATTTGGACATGGACTGCTTCAATTGTTGAGGAATTGCAAATAGTACTGAACATTATGCGATCATCAGCGAACGTCCTCATTTCATTGAAGCAGCTGAAGATGGTTGGGCCTAGGACACTACCCTGCGGAACTCCTACAGTGATGTCCTGGGATTGAGATGATTGACCTCAACAATCACAATCACTTTCTTTTGTTGGGAAGTCTCCAACCAGTGGAGAGTTTTTCCGATTCCTATTGACTTCAATTTTGCCAGGGCTCCTTGATGCCATACTCAATCCAATGCTGCCTTGATGTCAAGGGCAGTCACTCTAACCTCACCTCTGGCATTCAGCTCTTTTGTCCATATTTGGACCACAGCATAAATTAGGTCAGGTGCTGAGTGACTCTGGTGGAATCCTAACTGAGCACCAGTGAGCAAGTTATTGCTGAGTAAGTTGATTACACTCTCAAAAGACCCCTCCATCACTTTGATGATGGAGAGAAGACTGATGGTGCAGTAATTGACCCAGTTAGATTTGTTATTCGATTTGTCCTCCTTTTTATGTGCAGGGCACACCTGGGAAATTTTCCACATTGCTGGGTAGATGCCAGTGTTGTAGCTGCACTGAAACAGCTTGGCTAGGGGTGCAGCAAGTTCTGGAGCACAATATTGTCAGGACGTAACCTTTGCAGAATCCAGTGCCTTCAGACGTTTCTTGATATCATGTGGAGTGGATCAAATTGGCTGAAGATTGATATCTGTTCTGCTGGGACCTCAGGAGGAGACCGAGATGGATCAGCCACTCGGCACTTCTGGCTGAAGATTGTTTCACATGCTTCAGCCTGGTCTTTTGCACTGATGTGCTGGGCTTCCCCCATCATTGAGGCTGGGGATATTTGTGGAGCCTCTTCCTCTGGTGAGTTTAATTGTCCACCATCATTCATGTCTGGATGTAGCAGGACTGCAGTGCTTTGAGCTGATCTGCTGGTTGTGGGATCACATAGCTCTGTCTATTGCATGCAGCTTTCGCTTTTTGGCATCTCAATTGTGTTGTAGCTTCACCAGGTTGACAGCTCATTTTTAGGTACACCTGGTGTTGCTCCTTTGATTATCTTCTTTGATTCTCAGATCAGCCTCCGTGAATGGTGAGAAGCATTTGTATATGTTTCTTTATTTCACCCATCTATGTTGTGTTGCTGCTGATAAGAGGCAAAACATCACGAAAACAGATTATCTGATTATTTCATTGCTGTTTAAGGGATCCTGCTGTGCGCAAATTGGCTGCTACATTTCTCAGTGACTACACTTCAAATAAAGTACTTAATTAGCTGTAAAGCATTTTGGAACATAGTGAAATGTGCAATAGAAATGCAAATCTATTCATTGTATCTTATGGTGCAGAAGAGGGCTATTCAGCCCTTTTCCTTAAAAAAGAAACTCCTCTCCCTCTGGTTCTTTTGTAAATTATATTAAACAATAATTGCATTTTCACAATTGACAACTTTCCATTTTAACGTACCTTTTGTAGGTTTTCGTTTATTGTATTTTGACTTCAAGGAAGTCAGTGGAATAAAGCGTAAAATGGCTGAACAGGCACTGAAGTACAACCAACTGCCTTACCGAGAAATGGAAAAACTAAGACAGGTGGGAAGTCTTTTTTTTTTCATGTAGTAAGTGAAGACCACTGTGCTGCAGATAGACACGTTCCTTTGTTGTTCCCATTCCAAGTACTGAGGCATTAAGATACAGATTTCTGCTGCAGGATCATAATTGTTCAACATACCTTTTTTCCATTTGTCGATATGTTAAACCTTGTTCTTCTGAGTCAAGCACCATGGGCTCTGGCTGAGAAAAGAGACTGACATCTGCAAAGTTTATATCAATGCCAAGCTAATGTTTTGGGGTACAGGGGTCGACAGAAAAGTAAAACTCTTTTTGCCTCAAGGCCACAAGTTAACTGTGTAGGAATGGAAATCGCCACTTTGATCTGAATCAGTGGTCTGGTCCTCTGAAATTGGTACTGAATGGAAGGAATTTTACTCTGCATCTCGTTGTGCTATAACTGATCAGGTAGTTCTGATTGTTGGCATAAGATGCCTGAAATGGACATGGTCCCATTCCCCAAATCTAATGTCCCTCACCTGATGAATACAAAAGAACGGTAGTGGAAACTGAACCAATATGAGTGATATTTCGCTTTGTAGTGAGAAATAATGAATTCAGCAACAAATTCAAGCTTTGCACATGTGTGTTTACACGTACTGCGCAGTGCTTTCAAGTAAAATTAAATGTTGGCCACTTGCTGACATCTGAAGTTTGCAGCTGTAATCTGTAAAAGGCTTTTCTCTTTCAGTTTCGCAGAGATATTATAAAGGTGATGCCTGTGGTGCTTCTATCACTTCCACCATTTGCAAACTATATGGTATTTATATTGATGTGAGTATTTTAAGAATTAATTTTAATTGTGCTCGGGTTGGACAGCGATGGATCATGTCAGTCCATATTTTTAAATACTTTTTGACCAAAGTGTTGACCTTTTGGGCCATTTTGTTTATATTGCCTCAGTTCAGTGGCTGCACCGCGACAGTTGATAACGGCCTGAGGAATCGAAGGAAGTTGCATAATTTCCACATGTCAGTGTAAGATGAACCATCTAACTTTATTACAGAAACTGTGTGGTCTGCGAGAGTGGCCTGGGATGAATGTGCGTCCTTAACTGTGAGGAAGTAACTGGCTTCACGTTGATGCTTTCTCACACGAGGTGTATTGTGGGGCCTTTTATATACCTATCATTCTGTTGCACCACCTGCTGCCAGCAGTATTATTCTTAATTACTATGTGCAAAACTGGTCTCGAATTTCCAGTCAATGCCTCAACCACTGCTCCCACTTTCCCCTCTGACAAAGTTATGTTGGCAATGGAGGAGGATGGGTGCATCATAATAGAGGATGCGTGGGTGCTTAGGCTGGAGATCACCTCTTTGCAGTGGTCTGTACCCCTGGGGTTTACCTGCCTTTCATTTGTCACATTTCAGGTCATAGAGAGTGACTTTTATGCCTGATATTCCATGTTCCCCTCTCCTATTGTGTTGCAACCATTTACACCACCTCTGTACCCATCTTTTGTTTTTATATTTGTCTCATTATCGCTTCCCTTTGGCTTGCATCTCTTTTTAAATAAATTTAGAGTACCCAATTTATTTTTTCCAATTAAGGGGCAATTTAGTGCAGCCAATCCACCTAACTTGCACATCTTTGGGTTGTGGGGGTGAAACCCACGCGAACACTGGGAGAATGTGCAAACTTCACACGGACAGTGACCCAGAGCTGGGATTGAACCCGGGTCCTTGCGCTGTGAGGCAGCAGTGCTAACCACTGCACCACCGTGCTGCCCTCTGGCTTGCATCTTAATCACATTTGTCATTTAATTGCTTCTTTCCTCCATATCCCGTTTCCTGGCTCTGTACTTACTGAAATGTTCATCTCTAGCATCTTCCAATCCTGATGAAAGGCCAGTGCACTGAGATACTAACTCTGTTTCTCCCTGCACAGATGCTGTCATACCTGCATTTTTCCAGCATTTCCAGTTTTTAATTCCAATTACCAGTATTCAGTTTCTCTCGTCTCTAATGGCCTGTTTTAATGAAGTTACATTGGAGCTGGCTGTTGGAATTGGGAATGCTGAGAGTTCTGTAAGGAAAGAAAGAACGTGCATTTATTCTGCACCTTTCACAATCTCAGGACATCCCAAAGCACTTTACAGCACAGAAGTAAGGTATTCAGCCTGTTGTACTTGTGTGCATTGTGCTTAATTGTGGATGAGCAATAAATCTGGCCTTGCCAGCAATGCTCACATCCCAGGAACAAAAAATCCTAAAGTGTTTTGTGTCCTGTCCTACTTGTAGCTGCTCCTACCTGGAGACCTGCTGTCATGGTATGTTAACTTTACGCCAACCTCACACATCCACTGTAGCTTGTCTTCAACCACTCTGTGACGTCTGTCATCCAACTACGCTTAGGTCAACCCCTCTTTCTGCTGCCTTCCATTTTACCCTCTGGATGAATTCTCTGTAGCTTTTCAGCTCTGATCTAACGGCAGGAATACTGACATTTTCTTTTCTGGATGTCACTATTTAGGGTTCTTTTTGCTCTTGCTATTTCAAGCACTTCTTCATTTGTCTTGTGGTTTGTATATGGAATTTTAAGCAATATGCCTTGGCATCCATTTCCAAGGCCTTTATTTTCTTCCACAGACCTTTATTTATTGTCTAGATTTCCGAGGATGACAGGAAAGCAGGTAGAATGCAGCATGTTATGAGTTTTTTCCTTGTTACAAGCTTGTTTTTTTGTTAACACATCCTCATGTGTACTGCTGTAGAATGATGTACCACGTAGATTGGATTCAGTAATGTCTTTACAAGATCTGGTAATGGAGCTTTATGGGGACTTTTCTAGCAGTAAAAATACAAGAGTACAATTAGTAAAGTACCTGTTAACATTAAACTTGTGTTTCCTAAAGCTGTACATAACATTTCATTGTTTGTAGGTATTTCTTTCCACGGCAGTTGTTAATAAGACACTTCTGGACCCGTGATCAGCAGCAGGAGTTCATGGAAATATACCATTCAACCCGGGCTCAGGTTTACCCAAATGCTCTGAGGAATTTGACCAAGGCAGCGTCAAAAGTTCCAGACAGGCGACTGAAAAACAAACTATTACAACTCAGCAATAAGGTATATACATAAACATGTTACACTATCATTCCCAAACTTGGGACTTGGAAAAGGGCACTTGTCAGGTTTTGTGGCACAGCCCAGTGGTAAACCAACGTGCTGTGCCATGGAGTGGCACAAATGCAGGTTTGTACCCGATTCTCTGCGTGTTCTAGCAAGGCAGCAAGCTGGTACTGGACACTAAAAGTGAGGAGGAGGAAAAAGTAAACCAACATCCCCCAGATTTTTACTTTGGCAGCTTGTTAATGGGCCAGGTAGAAGCCTAGAAGCAAATTACATACCCAACATCTTGGCGAGCAAATAACAAAAATAGCAAATGACCACAGGGTGGCACGGTAGCACAGTGGTTAGCACTGTTGCTTCACAGCGCCAGGGTCCCAGGTTCGATTCCTGGCTTGGGTCACTGTCTGTGTGGAATCTGCACATCCTCCCCGTGTGTGCGTGGGTTTCCTCCGGGGGCTCCGGTTTCCTCCCACAGTCCAAAGATGTGCTTGTTGGGTGAATTGGACATTCTGAATTCTCCCTCCGTGACCCGAACAGGCGCCGGAATGTGGCGACTGGGGGATTTTCACAGTAACCTCATTGCAGTGTTAATGTAAGCCTACAATAAAGATTATTTTTAAAATGTAATTAACGGGAGAGCACTGATTTAATCAAGGAGGAAGAAAAGGAACTGAAAGACTAGTCACAACATAAAGGACACTCTGGTCTCGTATGACATTCAAAACATTTGAATGTAAATTTCCAGGCTCTCTCTGAGGCCACAAGGATAGTTGTGTGGGGAGTCGGAATGTCTGTGGTCTCTGCTCAGGAAGAGAAAGCTTTACCTTGCATTGAACCTATGTTCTATCTGATCTGCACAGGGACAAAGGTTCCATTTTCCAATAATGGCATCCTTATGCCTTATTGAAGGGGAAAAAAACCTGCCCTCAAAAAAGAGCTTTATTTAATTGTTATCATATGTGCTAAATTGGATTTACCAGCTTGTAAGGCACTGTTGGCATGTTGCTCCTTTTTGTCATCTTGAAATTTTAATTGCTTCCTGGACCTACATAGCAGCTATTCTAAGGCAATAAATCTGGCTTGGGAGATTAATTGCAATATTTACCCAGTTTCTGATCAGTGGAAGTTGTTTTTTATGGGGGGGGGGTGCTGCCAGTGCATTTGTGTTGACACATTATGGGGCTGGTTTAGCACACTGGGCTAAATCGCTGGCTTTTAAAGCAGACCCAGGCAGGCCAGCAGCACGGTTCAATTCCCCGAGCAGGCGCCGGCATGTGGTGACTAGGGGCTTTTCACAGTAACTTCATTTTTGCAGCCTACTTGTGACAATAAGTCATTTTCATTTCATTGTTCTGTATTTAAATAAAGGTCGAGGAAGGCATCCACCCAGAAATCTCCCAGCTGCAGCTGGTGGCAAAGCTCTTCTCGGGACATCCATTAGACGTGCGACACATTGGTGCACGGCAGATGGTGAGCAAGTGGCTGAAACCTTGTAAGAAGTTTATTTCTGTCAAGCATCAGTGTTTAAAGTACGCGAGACAAAATTTATGACACAGGTCATGGGAACTCCTTTGTTTAGATAGCAGACACAAGAATTTCACATGAATGTGTTAGGCATTTTGAAATTTCCTGGCTACTTGTCTTTGAACGATGTTTAATTACTATTTTAAATGAAAGATAGAAAAGGAAATGTCACACCCATTAACATGTTCCCATGTTTCAACTGCTGTTATGTTCTTAGAAAATCTTGAGTCAGGTGATGTTCCTCACTCCGCACATGCCTACCTTCATCATACGCCATCGTCTCCAGAGCCACATAATAGAGATTCATCATTTGGACCAAGCTCTAAATGTTTTGGGCGTGCACAACCTGTCAGAGGATGAACTGAAGATTGTGAGTAAAAGAATTGGCAGTGTGAAGCTGACATTTCAACAACAACTTAGACTTAACTAGTGCTTTGAACAGAAGTGCAATCAGGTGAAAATGGAGACCAAGGCAAAGAAGGATATTACTTTTGAGGGGGGTGGATTTTAAAGAGGTCTCGGAGGAAGAGAGGGGCATGAGAGGGAGAGCGATTTCTGAGAGGAATTCCACAGAATGCCTGGAGCCTAGATGGCTCAAGGCACAGCCACCGATGATTGGGTGAATGGAGCGGGGCGTGCACGAGTGGGTTGGAGGAACGCCGAGGTCTTAGACGGTTGTCGGGCTGTAGGAGGTCATAGAGAAAGGGGCTGAATTTGACCTGGGTGACCTACCAGCAGAGTGTACTGGCCAATCTTCCATATCTGTAGTGACAAGGTGGCCATTATTCTGAGGCACTGGCCTCATTAACATCAGGCTATTGTGATGCGGGGCACCAAATGGGCATCCCAGTACAACTCGCAATATCATACAATCCTGGCCACTGGCAAGAGTCAGGGTGACAGCATGCTGATTCCAGTGCAGTAGCAGCCTACATTATTTCTGTGGGGCCCACGAGAAATATTTTGAATTGGAAGCAAATTGTACTGCTTTGTCTCTTGAAGTGTAGTGTAGAGCATGGGGTGGGGGGTAGAAGAGGAGAAATACTTTTTTTTGCACTTTGAAGCTATCGGTTCAAAGTGACTCCGTGAATATAGTTTGTTTTAAATTACCCCGCTATGTCCCTTTTCAAAGTTACGCTCAGATGACATCATGCAGGGAGCGAGGGGTTTTTATTACTGTAAATATGGGTAGTGTCATAAGATTTTCTTTGTTGGCTATTTATTCTTTCGTTCCTCCGCCATGCTGGTAGCACATGACTAACATTATGGAATGAATCATTGCCCTGTTGAATAAACAAGAAACCCGTGTTGAGCACATTAAAACCTGGCCTGTGTATGATGTGTGGTGTGCGCGGCAGTCTTGAATGGATTCAGCTATTTGCAAATCAAATGTGGAAACCAGTGTTGGGTTCAACTTGAGCCTGTCAGTGATGCAAGAGAAATATAATGCCGGTTTGTCTATCTTTTAAAGTACGTTAACCTTCTGAAGAATATCTTTCCCATACAATGAAATGTCATTGTTACAAGGCATTCAAAATTAGATATGAAGCTAAACATGTCCATCACTGGAATAAGGAAATCGGAGTGTCCTACAGTTTACGTACATCCCATGTAAAAGTCCACCCATAATTTTTGGCTTACGATTTCATAATTATTCATATACCACATGTAGAAGTTATCCTTAGTGCAGCATCAGTTCAAGCAGTTCTAAAAAAACTAACATCTCCAGCCTAAACACAATGTGTCTGACTGTGGCAGACTGAACCCAATTAGGTGACACGGTGGTTAGCACTGTGGCTTCACAGCGCCAGAGACCCAGGTTTGGTTCCAGCCTTGGGTGACTGTGTGGAGTTTGCACGTTCTCCCAGTGTCTGAGAGTTTCCTCCGGCTGCTCAAGTTTCCTCCCACAGTGCAAAGATGTGCAGTTTAGGTGTATTGGCCAGGCGAAATCGCCCCTTCATGCCCAAAGATGTGTAGGTTAGTGGGGTTACGGGGATGTGGTGGTGGAGTAGGCCTGGGTTAGGGTGCTCTTTTTGGAGGATAGGTGCAGACTCGATGGGCCAAATGGCCTCCTTCTGCACTGTACGGATTCTATGAAAGATACACCCATCCATGTCATAACAGCAGGCTAGGGCCAGCTAGCCAATTTGTGGACTCCTCTAGATAGCCAATCCATGTACAGGATGCTGTGTGACCTCAAATCAAGCATGTGTGTAAACGTCCTAAAAATATTACTTGTGCAAAACATTGACCCTTGAACATTGTGCCCAAAACATTGGTCTCAAAAATTTGAATTTTACTCCAGTATTTAAGTAATTGCAGGAAAATATTTCATGCTGTTTTATCAATTTTTCCCCCATTTGTCTGGGTGAATATGGTTAGCCTGATCATTGCTTTGTGGTTCTACTTTTAAGGCATGTTATACAAGAGGTCTGAATTCAGTGCACCTGAATGCAGCACAGTGCAAGGAGTGGTTGACCAAATGGATCCAGCTTTCTAAGAAATTAAGAGGTAAAAGAATACAGAGCAAGTGTATTTAACAGCCTCTTATTGCTGACAGTAATTTAACATAACCCATAGAATTTATGGGCGGCATGGTGATACAGTGGTTAGCACTGCAGCCTCACGGCGCCAAGGACCCTGGTTCGATGCCAGCCTCGGGTCACTGTCCGTGTGGAGTTTGCACATTCTCACCGTATCTGCCTGGGTCTCACCCCACAACCCAAAGATGTGCAGGGTAGGTAGATTGGCCACGCTAAATTGCCCCTTAATTGGAATTTTTTTTTAAACCACAGAATTTTACAGTGCAGGAGGATGTAATTCTGCACAACATTCCTGGACTGGCTCTTTGGAAGAGCTACCCACAAAATCTGTTTTCCATGTCCTTGATTTTTTTTTTCTCACAGATTTACTCACCTTTTATACAGATATTATGGATTCTACTTTTGTGAAGGTTTCCAGTAGGGCATTTCTTGACCCCTCATTGCTTTGCATGATTCCATATATAATTAACCAAGATGGCATGGTCTTGAGATGGACTTTCAATCTATAATATCCATTCTTGGATGTAATATCATGGGAATAACAAGTGAAGACCAGGTGTTTCCCCACACGGAGGACATTGAGGAGAGGATATCCTCAGGCCAATCCCGAAGCAGGAAGGAGGCTGCTTGTGTAGTTACCCTATTAGCATGGACAGAAATGCATGGAGGGAGAAACTGCTCTGCCGCATGCAGAAAATGGGATTAGAATAAATTGGGTGGTTGTTTTTGACCAGCGCACATGCGATGGGCCGAAGGGCCTTTTCTGTGCTAGATGACTGTCTCCATTTCTTGAGGTTAGCTTTTTTTTTAAGATTATATACCTGGCTCTTGAGTCTTATTTCTGAATACCAGGTCATGTTATACTTGGTCATTCTATGGTCACTGTCCTCCAAAGGTCCTCTGAATGTGATGTGAATTCCTCTTCCCCCCAGGGGCTTTACTCACCTGTGCACCCCCAATGTGTTCTGATATATAAATGCCTCAATAAAATATTTTTCCATATGGGTTCTGGTTGCCAAGTGCACACTGTGGGCGATCTATCGGATTCGCATTGGTGTGCCCTCACCCCTGATATGCATACTCCAGTTGGTGTAAATGGGAAGTCGGGATCCCTGTTAAGTCATTGGTGGGGACAATTAAGCGGGCAAATCCCGCTGGCATATATTAAAGTGGTTAGTTTTTGTGCAACTGAAATATTTCTACTTTCAGATTCCGAAGCCTCGCTGCTGTTGTATAGCATGGTGTTACTTTCCTCAAATTACCATAATTCCAGAAAAAGCAAGTAAACCGATACAAAACTGAAAGTGGCCAGCTATGTTTACCCAAGACATTGGTGTTGTATTGACAGCGATTTGTTCCTACATTACTGCGAGAGTGAGACTCCAGAATTCCAAGGTGGTCACCACCTATGTATGATGTAATGATTGTACTTGGAGGCAGGTTTCCCCTAATGAAATTCAATGCAAATATCTGAGAGAAAGAAAAAGATTTACTTCATTCTTTACTTAAAGCGCATATATGAATTAGTTAAGAAACTTAATGGTTTTGGACCAATACTTTTTTTAGCGATATGTTATAAATTTTGCAGTATAATCATATGCACATTTTTGGCTGTTGATAGATTTGACCAGTGGTGGGAAGGAAACATTTAAATTGCTGGTCAAAATAACAATGAAGCCAATATTGTTTCCTGTAATTTATGTGCAAATGTCATGGCAACTTCAGACGAGGGCAAATGAGCAATTAAATGCAGAAATCAAATTTGCTGTTGGGTGTGTGTCGTTCTGCTATTTAGCTTTGTAATAAAGTCTGGTCGATGTCTGGCTCATTAGTCAAATTCCTGTACTTGTACTAAACAGTCACTGAATATTTAACTATCAATTTCTACTTGCTCCAGTCTTTTATGTAGCTATTGTTTCACAGTAGAAATACAGAAGGGACGTGGAAAATTCACCTTTTGCACAGTAGGTGGAGCTCAAGACCAGCCTGATGCCTGTGATTCACCCTCGATGCCAGAAATATTCAGGCCAATAACATTGAAACTAAAGCAAGATTTTTACTGAAAATCTGAAGTAAAAACAAAATTTTGAAACCACTCAACATCTTTGGAAAGAGAAATAGTTAATATTTCAGGTCGATGACCTTTCACTGGAACTCTGATGTCAAATGGGGCTTGATCTACTGATTAAACATATTATTGACACTCTCTTGACATTTCATTAATGACCCTATAAATTGGTGTTGGCATATCTTTTATTGGAGAGTTTTATGCATTTGCTTTTTAAGTTTTCAGCTACCTATATAACCAAATACAACGTCATGTGTTTGGCTAAACTGCTGGCTCAGTTGGCTGAGGAATTGGTGTGAGACACTGATTTGAATATTTATCTCATTACAAAAGAAAATATTTTGTTTAGTTAATTATAAAAAGTCTCTGCTGCCCACCTTAATTCCTTTACCAATAGTCGGCAGCAAGGAGTCCAAATTGGTGATAGCTTCTACCCTGTCACACTTGAAATGTTGCTGCCTACGTGCACTCATCTTTTTATATTTTGGGGGGGCACAGTAGCACAGTGGTTAGCACAGTTGCTTCAGCGCGCCAGCGTCCCAGGCTCGATTCCTGGCTTGGGTCACTGTCTGTGCGGAGTCTGCACGCTCTCCCCATGTCTGCGTGCGTTTCCTCCGGGTGCTCCGGTGTCCTCCCACAGTCCAAAAATGTGCAGGTTAGGTGAATTGGCCATAATAAATTGCTCTTAGTGCCCAAAAAAAGGTTACGTGGATACGGTGGAGGCTTGGGTTTAAGTAGGGTGCTCTTTCCAAGAGCCGGTGCAGACCGGATGGGCCAAAAGGCCTCCTTCTGCACTGTAAATTCTATGATATTTTCTTTTAATTGTTTCCACTAATTCTAGCTTCTATTTCATGCTCTGGTTTGTGATGTGTCACCACACTCAACAGAGCAGCAAGATATTAAAGCTGAAAGACGAATTCTAGGAAAAGTAGCTCTATGGAGGGTCATTTCTTTCTCAAATTCAGCACTGACTCTTGCACAGTGGAATCCTGGAAAATTGTTGCCACTTTCCCAATTCAAGTTAGATTTGCATCTCCTAATTTTACCTAAACTTTTATACTGCAATGCTGTGTTTTGAGCAGCTGAAATATAGAAGAGTAGAGTTAGAAATATTTGTTTCAAGGTTGGATGAAAGATGATGGAGGTGATTTTCATCTTCATATGCAGCCGGTGACTGAACAGATTGCCTGCCCAACTTTTATCCATTGAGCCTGATGTCAGTGAAAATGAAAATAACCTGACTGTCCTTTCTAAACATGTGTAACAGGTATTTCCATAGTTGATGCCTGAAGCTGCAACCTTTGTTAACATGAAAATCAACAACTTGAATCGTCTTATGAATTTCGAGTTTAGATTTCTGAATTGTGTACTAACCAAACAGTACTCATGCTTACCTAAATATGCATTTGAATGAACAGCACCTACATTGCACTGATAACCTGCTTGCATGTTCAAGTACGACTGATTCTGTTCATTTTTTCATTGTGCACTGCAGAAGCTATTTTTTAAAAGTTTACTTTGAGTTATTTTTTTAAAAGATGGATGCCTTAATTCAATTAAGTTTTTTTTTATTTTGAGATGTACTGTGAATGGATATATGTTTGGAGTGGAAATGAGGATTCTGTGTATATTGGGCTCAGTTTTGGCTAATTTTAAAGTGAAAAATGATAACTCCTGGGTATGTGAATAAAAATATTTTGTATTCCTTTTGACTTGTTTCTTAATAATGTTTAATAACACAATAGGGCTAAGACCTATAGGGTGACGGGTTTTCAGTTTCCTTGCTGGAGGTCAACAATGGCACATAGTGCCTTCAATGGAGAGAAGTCCCAAAGCACTTCATAGGTGGATAATAAGAAATGGACACTTGAGCTAATGGAGATATAGGGGGGCAACTAATTGATTGGCTAAAGAGGTAGGTCTGAAGGAGGGTCTTGAAGAAGGAGAGCAACTGAGGAAAGGGCAAGATAAGGGAGAGAAAGGGCAGCACGGTGGCCTAGTGGTTAGCACAGCTGCCTCACGGCGCTGAGGTCCCAGGTTCGATCCCGGCTCTGGGTCACTGTCCGTGTGGAGTTTGCACATTCTCCCTGTGTCTGCGTGGCTGTCGCCCTCACAACCCAAAGATGTGCAGGGTAGGTGGATTGGCCATGCTAAATTGCCCCTTAATTGGAAAAAATAATTGGGTAATCTAAATTTTAAAAAAAAAGATAAGGGAGAAAAGATCAGAGTTTTGTACCTTGATGGCTAATGTAAGTCTGCCAGTGATGGTGCAAAGCGAAGGAGGGAAGCACAGAAAGTCAGTCAGAGGAACGGAGAATGCAGGGGGAAGAGGGGATGGATAAGCCTTTGCCATTCATTTCATAATGTGTTGGTTCTCTGGATTTTACCCAGTTTGTGTTGGTCTGAAATGGAGTTAAACTCCCTCCGAGGCTTGTGTTTGAAATGTGTTTCTGGGTTAACATGCCACGTAAAATCTACCTCTTGAACAAAGCTTTTTGGTCACCTTTCCTAACATATCCTAAAGTGGCTGTGTCAAATTTTGTCTGGTAATGCACCTCTGCTGTACGTTTAGGTACCCTGATTCTATTGAGCTTCGAGAATATTACTTCAATTTTGACTGTTCAAATAGTTGGAATTAGAGGCTGGGGTAATTGATTGTATCAGTTTTAAATGAATGAAGTAGCTGGAGTTTTACTTTTTTTTATTATAAATTTAAAGTACCCAATTAAGGGGCAATTTAGTGTGGCCGGAGGGGTGGCACTGTGGTGCAGTGGTTAGCACTGCTGCATCACTGCACCGAGGTCCCAGGTTCGATCCCGGCCTTGGGTCACTGTCTGTGTGGAGTTTGCACATTCTCCCCATGTCTGCATGGGTCTTACCCCACAACCCAATGATGTGCAGGGTAGGAGGATTGGAAAAAAAATAATTGGGTACTCAAATTTAAAAAATAAAATAAAATTAGCGTGGCCAATCCACCTACCCTGCACGGGTTTTGGGAGTGAGTCCCATGCAGACACTGGGAGAATGTGTAAACTCCACACAGACAGTGACCCGGGGCCGGGATCGAATCCGGGTCCTCAATGCAGAGGCAGCAGTGCTAACCACTGTGCCATCCTGTAGCTGGAGTTCTAGTTTAGAATCTTTTCCCCTTTTTGTTCATTTTTCTTCTCTTTGCGATTTGTCAACAAGGTGGCAGATATGCAAGCAAGCTGTTGCACACCTATGCCATTCTCGCCTTGTAAACTGGGAGGTATCGCTATCTTGTTACAGCAGAAGTGGAGAATGGGGGCAGCACAGGTGCAATGGTTAGCACTGCTGCCTCCGATGCCGAGAGCCAGGTCACTATCCGTGTGGAGTTTGCACATTCTTCCCCGTGTCAGCATAGGTCTCACCCCCACAATCAAAAGGCCGAACAAGGCCAGCA
This sequence comes from Scyliorhinus canicula, assembly GCF_902713615.1. NCBI lineage: Eukaryota > Metazoa > Chordata > Chondrichthyes > Carcharhiniformes > Scyliorhinidae > Scyliorhinus > Scyliorhinus canicula. The sequence continues at coordinate 11,493,943 of NC_052173.1, read as the reverse complement.
GCGCGGGTTCAATTCCCATACCGGCCTCCCTGAACAGGTGCCAGAATGTGGCGACTAGGGGCTTTTCACAGTAACTTAATTGAAGCCTACTTGTGACAATAGATTATTAAAAAGATGTGCAGGTGGATTGACCATGTTGAATTGCCTCAATTTGGGGACAAAAAAATTAGATACTCGAAAAAAATTTTTAAGTGGGGAATGGACCGACATAGACAAGCAATGCCCATTTCTATATCTGATTCTAATAAAAATCAGGCCATCAATCTACAGGAGACACACCTGGCAGAAGAACTTGCAAAAACAAGCCAGCACAGTCCTGAAACGGAAATGCTTTATGATTTAACTGAAGTCTTCAAAAATAATGGGGCCGATTTTAACTTGGGCAAGCTGGTGTTTGCTACTAATGCCCTCAAGTTGTGATCGGTAGACTTTCCTCTCCATTGATGCAAACACCCCAAACACTGCCATTTTTATAGGGGCCTTCCATGGGTGGCCAAAACACCTGCCAGGCAGGCCCAGTACTAGGGGTACTATTAACCAACTAAGGTGGCCCATGGTGGCCACCATCAGTTATGTACTGCACCCAGACTTATTTAACTGTGGCAGCAAATGTTTTGCCCCTCTCAGCCTTCTTAAAGATTTTTTACCCTTTTAAACATTTTCATTATCTTCAATAAAATCTGCATACGTTTCTGTCCCCATTTATTCTGCCACTTGTCTTTACTTTTCTCACAAGTTAACAAAGGGAGTGGCAGCACAGTAGCATGGTGGTTAGCACAAATGCTTCGCAGCTCCAGGGTTCCAGGTTCGAATCCCAGCTTGGGTCACTGTCTGTGTGGATTCTGCATGTTCTCCCCGTGTGTGTGTGGGTTTCCTCCGGGTGCTCTGGTTTCCTCCCACGGTCCAAAGACGTGAAGATTAGGTGGGTTGGCCATGATAAATTGCCCTTAGGGTCCAAATTGCCCTTAGTGTTAGGTGGGGTTACTGGGTTATGGGGATAGGGTGGAGGTATGGGCTTGGGTAGGGTGCTCTTTCCAAGAGCTGGTGCAGATTCGATGGGCTGAATGGCCTCCTTCTGCACTGTAAATTCTATGAAACAACAGCCTTTTAAAGGTTATATTTAATTTCCTATGCTCCTGCTGGGTAAACCTCCAGTGCCTGCTCCAATATGGGCCAGGAGTTCTCATGTATATTTCCGAATATAGGAAATCAACTGACTACAAGAAGGCCTGTTATACTCAACCTTTAGCTGAGGCTGGGCAAGGAGTGCTCAAGACCGCCAGTTTGGCATGATGCCAAAGTGAAGAAGAATCATCATTTATGTTCAGTTTGAAGTAAACTAGAGTTTTCTTTTCGATTTCTAAAGTGTAGCCATCTGGGATGGCAACTTACAAAGGATCCCGGGAAATATGGCCACCTGCAAAGGACCATGGGAAATATGGTCACCCCAGGACTCAGAGCTTATGTATATCAGCAACTCAGATAACTAGACGCTATCGAAACCCCCAGCTTCTTTGCATTCTAATGGTCCATTTCCCCAGAACGAAAGACCTAACAGATACAGAAACCGACTCATCGGCACCACTCCCTTTGCTCAGGGAGCCCAAACAGCCAAGGTCAATGACCGCTCAGGACACGCCCAACCATCAAGGCACCTGCTCCTATATTGGCCAAAATCAAAGGCAGTAATCGAAGCCTGCCGAATTATTGGGTCCAAAGCCAAGGACCGCCCAAAAGAGCGCAAAACCCCAGAAGGATAAAGCGAGACACTGCCATGTGTTTAGTCTCTCTTGGCCCCGACCTATGCCTGAAACCAAGTGCAGCATTACGACCAGAAGACAAGTTCAAGACCAACGATCGCTACCAGACAGATGAGCCCAGCAGAAACAAAGTCACTTCTCCAGACCCAGCCAGGCAAGATCCGAACAAAGGCCTTGTTCCTCTGCATAAAGCCGGGTGCCTGAAGTTAAGTACAGGTTGTTGTAGTGTTAGGTGTAATTTAGCTTGTAATGTTTTATGTTGCACATCAAAGTAATTCTTGTGTGTAAATAAACTATCATGAAACTTGAACTAACTAACTGGTTGTTGGGTCTTTGATCGATATCCGGTTAAACCTTGTGGTGGTATCATTTGATACCTGGCGACTCTGAAAAGCAATATTATCATTAATAACTGTCATATCAGTATCCAGTTAAAAAGAGCAACATTATTAGTGCCTCCGGTGCAAATTGGCAACAAAAGCAAGGAATCTGATTACTTTTGATAAAAGCAAAATACTGCAATGGTGGGAAATTTGAAATAACGGAAAATGCTGAAAAAACTCAGGTCTGGCAGTATCTGAGGAAAGAGAACAGTTAACATTGAGTCCAAAATGACTTGTCTCCATAATTCTTCTTTGGTTCCAAAGACATATCGGACTTGAAATGTTAATTCTGATCACTTTTAATGCTGCAGATTAACATACAGCCAGCAGATTTTATTCATCGGGTTAATTTAATGAACCAAGGAAAGAAAATTCACAGTAAAGATGGTTCATTGTTCTCAATGACACATTTACACATGTATGTGAAATATTATATCTGATGTACTTCTGCAGCACTCAAGAGTCAACTTTCATTTCATAAAGATTGGCGCAGTTAAGCACCTGAAGCCAGATTGGACCCCCCCCCCCCCAGTACATATATGCAGATGTTACCCATCTCCTGGGAGCAAGGGCTGCCACTAGCCAAGCATGCAACAGTATTGGCAGTGGCCACCTAGACAGCCTAACCCTTTTGTCCGAACTGCTAGTCTAGTGTGGAAGACGAGATGATTTTGCTACGATTTCACTTTCAATGCATCAGATGCTGACCAACCAAAAAACGGGGGAAAATAGCTTTCTGTATCTTTTTTAAACCAAGGATGTGGCCCTTTTCAGTATTTTACATCGGGTGGAGTGAGTTTGTGTGACTGAAGAGGGAAGAAATGAGCAACATGACCCATGTGCAAATGTGAGCCCTGACGTTCACAAACAAATTCCAAACAGTTTTTTCTCTGGGGTCGTAATCCTGCCACATCACAGATAGCACCACAAATCTAATCAAGGAGTTTCTGATGCCAAACTTCCAACAATCTCAAGCTCAGATCCTAGCATCGCGATAATCATCTTTAGTCCTGGTGTGCAATAATATAAAAGGTTCTAAGAAACCATGACAAATGGTCACAGCATCTCAGTGGGAGAGGTTTCCATCAATCAATATTCACAGAATCCCTACAGTGAAGAAGGAGGTCATTCGGCCCATCGAGTCTGCACCGACCTTTTGAATAAACACTACCCCGCCCTATCCCCATAACGTAACCTGCATATCCCTGGACACAAAGGGGCAATTTATCATGGCCAGTCCACCTAACCTAGACTGAGAGGATACTGGAGCACCCGGAGGAAACCCACACAGACACGGGGAGAACGTGCAGACCCCGCACAGACAGTGACCCAAGGCCAGAATTGAACCTGGTCCCAAGCGTTCTGAGGCAGTAGTGCTAGCCACTGTGCCGTGCCATATATAAAAAATTGCAGCTGTCCATCACATCTGACCTCAGGTTGACCTGAGGAGCTGCAGAAATCAATCTCTAATTGATCCAAGGAGCCATGACGATTCTACCTTGGACCCTTAAAGGGACACACCACACTGCACACAGCTGCATTTTGGCAGCAGAACAATATCTTTTTTATTGTCAGGAGACATGCTGTCAAAGTTTTTTGTCCTGCAGTCAACAGTTCAGTTCACAAGAATACCAATAGTAAAAGGAACAACAACCTACACTGCAGAAGAGTGCTGATTGGTTGGCAAGTTGAGTTGATCGGTAGAGGTGTTGCCATGGAGAATGCACCAGGGAACATCAACTGCCAAGTTTTTGTTTAAATTCAAACCAGGCAGGTCGACTGATTGGTCAAGGCACCAGGCAATAACTATCCCAAGCACTTGTTTAATTGAAAAAGGCATAATATGTTGACATTCTCTTTTTGGCTGCACAGGACAGGGTCTTGTGTGTGAATATATGTAGCTTTAAGCATGCATAAGTGAGCCACACTACGAGCCTGACTGATAATCTTTCATTGGTTTCCAGTGTAATTCTTAGCACAATCAGGATTGATTGATGGAGAAAGTCTACATAGTTCATAGAATTTACAGTGCAGAAGGAGGGCATTCGGCCTATCGAGTCTGCACCGGCTCCTGGAAGGAGCACCCTACCCAAGGTTAACCCCTTCACCCTATCCCCATAACCCAGTAACCCCACCCAACGCTAAGGGCAATTTTGGACACTAAGGGCAATTTATCATGGCCAATCCACCTAACCTGCACATCTTTGGACTTTGGGAGGAAACCAGAGCACCCGGAGGAAACCCACGCACACACGGGGAGGATGTGCAGACTCCGCACAGACAGTGACCCAAGCCGGAATCGAACCTGGGACCCTGGAGCTGTTAAGCGATTGTGCTATCCACAATGCTACCTTGCTGCCAATTGTGCCTTGTTCAACTAAACAAAAGCGTGGGGAGAGCCATTCCCCATGACAATGCCTTGGCCAACGTCGACCTGCCTGGTTCAAATCTGAACAAAGGTTTAGCAGTTAACTAGCCCCTGGTGCATTATCCATGGCCACGTCTCTACCAAAGAGAGTCCACTCGCCAACAAATGACCACTCTTCTCATGCGGTATAAATTGCTGTTCCCTTTACTATTAATGCTCTTGCTATTCTGATGTGTGCGAGTGCAAGATGAAAAGCTACAACAGCATGTCTTTTTCCAGTAATACTCAAATTCTGTACTACCAATGGTTTTAATATAAAGAGTATTTACTTTTTTGTAATTGAATATTTTTTTTTTTTATTTATTTATTTTTTTTTTCTTTTTATAAATTTAGAGTACCCAATTATTTTTTCCAATTAAGGGGCAATTTAGAATGGCCAATCCACCTATCCTGCACATCTTTTGGGTTGTGGGGGTGAAACCCACGCAGACACGGGGAGAATGTGCAAACTCCACACGGACAGTGACCCAGGGCCGGGATTCGAACCCGGGTCCTCAGCGCCATAGGCAGCAATGCTAACCACTGTACCACCGTGCTGCCCATTGTAATTGAATATTGACAGCCTTGAAAGGGATACTAAGTTGAGGAAATATATAAATAATATTTTTAAATCTAAATTCCCACTGTGTTGCATTTATATTGCTTGATTCAAATAATTATTGGATTATTAATTATTTGTGCAAAAAATGACATTGGAGCAGTAAATTCCATTTTGTTTTAACACTTTTTTTAGTTTTTAAATATTTTTTCCAACTCAGGGGCAATTTAGCGTGGCCAATCCACCTACTCTACACATGTTTGGGTTGTGGGGGTGAGACCCACGGGGAGAATGTGCAAACACCACAGTGACCCGGAGCCGGGATCAAACCCGGGGCCTCGGCACGTGATTTAACACTGGCTGTGCAGTTTTTTTGGCAGCGCCATTAAGCATCTGTAAAATGTATCCAAATCTCAATCTAGCCAGTCACAGTGGTTAGCACTGGGACTGCGGCGCTGAGGACCCAGGTTTGAATCCCAGCTCTTGGTCACTGTCCGTGTGGAGTTTGCACATTCTCCCCATGTCTGCGTGGTTTTCATCCCCACAACCCAAAGATGTGCAGGGTAGGTGGATTGGCCACAAGAAATTGCCCCTTAATTGGAAAAATAATAATTGGGTGCTCTAAATTAAAAAAAAATAATAATAAAAGCAATTGGTTTGTGCCTTAATTAGCAACTCACCCCACATTTCCATATAGGTCTGTGACAGTCAACCAATAAAAAGAAGAGATTTTAATGAGACAAAGATTTTTGCAGATCATGGCTTGAAAGGTCAGAGAACACTTGTAGGATATCATTTAAAAGAATTCAGAAGTGGTATATTTTTAGACTTAAAATCAAGAAGTGCAGTGTTTTCACTCTTTTCTAAATGTTGGCAGGCATTTCCCTGTTCTCAAGTGCCTCTGCGGCCTTTTAACTGTTGATAAGACCTGACTGACAAATACATTAGCAGTGCTCAGTAACAAATCATGAGCACATAAGGAAAATCAAGCTTGGTATCGATTGCAAAATTAGCAGCGAGGCAAGATTATTTAGTTTAAGGACATCAGGGTCTTTATCAAACATTAAGGCCTTTGATGGAGAACAAGCCTTTTCATGAAACAAAAGGAGTCTACGGACTCAAAACATTAACTCGATTTTCTCTTTCCCCAGATGCTGCCAGACCGGAGTTTTTCCAGCATTTTCTGTTTTGTTCCAGATTCCAGTATTTTGCTTTCATTTTAGCCTTTTCATGAGTTTGATTTGATGGAAATTATAGTTAACTGTTCGTTCAATGCAGGAACATGGGATATCACAGGGCCAGAAAAGATGTTACAAACCATTGCACTCAGCCCAAAAACAAAACATGCTTCATCATCCAACAAATACTTTACAATTCTTTAAATTGGCCAAAGAAGAACCAGGCAACGTGCCTCAGCGACTTCGGCCTTGACACCGATCGGAATTAAGTGCTTTGAGAGGCTGGTCATGAGACATCAACTCCATACTCCCAGAATGCTTTGATCCACTGCCATTCGCATACCGCCATATTCGGTCCACAGCAGACGCCATCTCCCTGGCCCTACACTCATCCCTAGAGCATCTCGACAACAAGGACTCCTACATCAGACTCCTATTCATTGACTACAGCTCCGCCTTCAACACCATAATCCCAGCCAAGCTCATATCAAAGCTCTAAAACCTTGGACTTGGCTGCCTCCTTCTGCAACTAGATCCTTGACTTCCTGACCTATAAACCACAATCAGTAAGAATAAACAACAACATCTCTGCCATGATATTCCTCAATAACAGGGGCCCGCAAGGCTGCGTACTTAGCCCCCTACTCTACTCCCTGTACACACACAACTGCGTGACAAAATTTGGCTCCAACTCCATCTACAAGTTTGCTAACAACACAACCGTAGTGGGTCAGATCTTGAACAACGATGAGTCAGAATACAGGAGGGACATAAAGAACCTGGTGGAGTGGTGTAACAACAATAATCTCTCCCTCAACGTCAGCAAAATTAAAGAGCTGGGGGGGGGGGGGCAGTACGGTGGCGCAGTGGTTAGCATTGCTGCCTCACAGAGCCAAGGTCCCAGGTTCGATCCCATGTTTGCGTGGGTTTTGCCCACACAGCCCAAAGATGTGCAGGCCAGGTGGATTGGCCACGCCAAATTGCCCCTTAATTGGAAAAATCGAATCGGGTACTCTAAATTTATTTATTTTAAAATGGGATGTGGGCATTGCTGGCTCTGCCAGCATTCATTCTCCATCCCTAATTGACGTTGAGATCATGGTGGTGAGCTGCCTTCGTGAATTGCTGCAGACCGTGCAGTACAGGTACACCCACAGTGCTGTTAGGAATGGAATTCCAGGATTTTGATCCAGTGGCAATGAAGGAACAGCATATGTCCAGGTTAGGATGGTCGGGGAGTGGGATCTTCCAGGTGATGGTGTTCACATGAGTCTGCTGCCCTTGTCCTTCCAGATGGTCATGGGTTTGGAAGGTGCTGAAGGAACCTTGGTGAGTTCCTGCCATGCATCTTGTAAATGCTACACACGGCTGCCACTGTGCGTCGCTGGCCATAAGACCATAAGACATAGGAGCAGAATTAGGCCACTCGGCCCATCGAGTCTGCTCCGCCATTCATTCATGGCTGATATTTTCTCATCCCCATTCTCCTGCCTTCTTCCCCCTAACCCCTGATCCCTTTATTAATCAACAACCTATCTGGGTGGCACGTGGCACAGTGGTTAGCATTGCTGCCTACGGCACTGAGGACCCGGGTTCGAATCCCGGCCCTGGGTCACTGTCCGTGTGGAGTTTGCACATTCTCCCCGTGTCTGCGTGGCTTTCACCCCCACAACCCAAAGATGTGCAGATTAGGTGAATTAGCCACGCTAAATTGCCCCTTAATTGGAAAAATAATAATTGGGTACTCTAAATTTAAAAAAAGAATCAAAAACCTATCTAACTGTCTGAAAGACAGTCAATGATTTGGCCTCCACAGCCTTCTGTGGCAGAGTTCCACAGATTCACCACCCTCTGGCTGAAGAAATTCTCCCTCATCTCAGTTTTAAAGGATCGTTCCTTTAGTCTGAGATGGCGTCCTCTGGTTCTAGTTTTTCCTACAAGTGGAAACATCCTCTCCACGTCCACTCTATCCAGGCCTCGCAGTATCCTGTAAGTTTCAATAAGATCCCCCTCATCCTTCTAAACTCCAACGTGTACAGACCCAGAGTCCTCAACCGTTCCTCATACGACAAGTTCTTCATTCCAGGGATCATTCTTGTGAACCTCCTCTGGACCCTTTCCAAGGCCAGCACATCCTTCCTTAGATACAGGGCCCAAAACTGCTCACAATACTTCAAATGGGGTCTGACCAGAGCCTTATACAGCCTCAGAAGTACATCCCTGGTCTTGTATTCTAGCCCTCTTGACATGAATGCTCACATTGCATTTGCCTTCTTAACTGCCGACTGAATCTGCACAATCACCGTAAGAGAATCTTGAACAAGGACTCCCAAGTCCCTTTGTGCTTCTGATTGCCTCAGCATTTACCCATTTAGAAAATAGTCTAGGCCTAAATTCCTCCTTCCAAAGCGCATCTCACACTTTTCCACATTGTATTTCATTTGCCACTTCTTTGCCCACTCTCCTATCTTGTCCAAATCCTTCTGCAGCCCCCCCCCCCCCCCCCAAACTTCCTCAATACTACCTATCCACCTACAGATCTTTGCATCATCTGCAAAAAGGAAGGGAGTGAATGTTTGTGGATGGGTTGCGAATCAAGTGGGCTGCTTTGTTCGGGACGGTATCAAGCAACATGAGTGTTGTTGGAGCTGCACACATCCAGGCAAGTGGAGAGTATTCCATTACACTTCTGACTTGCCTCATCAATGGTGGACAGGCTTTGGGGAGTCACGTGGTGGGTTACTTGCTGCAGGATTCCCAGCCTCTGACCTGCTCTTTGTAACCACGGTATTTATATGGCTGGGTCCAGTTTAGTTTCTGGTCGATGATAACCCCTCAGATCTTGATAGTGGCATGGAATCTTTAGTATTTACCCAAGTGAGCGAGAGGACATGCTTGAATATCTCATCCGAAAGACAGCATGTCTCCAACTATCAGCCTAAATTATGTGCTCAAGTCTCTGGCATGGGACTTGCACTTACAATCTTGACTTAGAAGCAATGAAAGGGAGAGAAAGACACATTTCATCACACACAAAACAATATAAGGCTGTTTCACCGAGGAAGCAGAGCCCATACCCGAGTGTGCCAGGTGATCACCTTGCTTTCGCTTTGCGCTTCATTTTATGTGGAACCCAGTCAGTAACATTTTGACAAGACAGAAACCGGACTCGTGTTGAAGGAAGTCAACTTTGCCATGACGGTTCAAAGAGTGAGAGACTTTATTTAAAAACGTTTTGCAGTGTTTGCCAGCCGCTGAACTCAACGTTGCAATTTGCGTCAAGACAACAATTTTGCGACACACTGGATGCATTGCGATGGAAATGGTGCAGAGAGGTTTGTGCGCTTTCATGCCTGGAGATGGTTTGAAGGGAGAATGTGACCCCTTTACATTTGCGCGAGAGAATAAGGTTGAGAGAGAAAGAGGAGGGATTACAACCAACACAATAACAAAAGCAGAACAGTCAGAAAGTAGCAACTTAGATATGAACCAGCTTGCAGTTGTTCACATAACGCACTTTCTTGTTGGTTGGTGTATAATGGGCTGCCGATGCCCATACTGCATTAATATTACAAGCTGATTGCCAATTTATATCTCCAACACTACAGTAGTTTGTGGACGGTCACATTGTGATAGCTGGCGTAAAGATACGAACTTTAAGCAACTAACTTCAGGAATATTTTCAGAGAGACGCTTTCCAGTTGAGCCACATAAAACCTCCCCAAAATGAAACACTCAATTCTGACCCACTAGCCCCGACAGCCTTTTTACACCGAATCTACTGTAATATAAATCACACATCGGTGCATCTTTCTTCTTTACAAATAAGCAACTGGTACAATGTGGAAGATAGTTACAAAAAAAAACTGAGCAACTTATACACGTGCTTTACAGTAGCTTCAGGTGCAGAACTCTTTGGATGTTGTACAAGTAATGTGGCATTGATACAATATGCTAAGTTCTACCTTGCGGCATATTTTGATGTTTGTTGCCCGAGTAGTGCAATCATTGCAGTTCAAAGTCCTTGAGGCGTTGAGGATACAGTGTTGTGAATGACATGTCACTTTCTCCACACATCTGCTAGAAACTTAAAATACTCCATACTCCTGCCCTGATTCCCCGCCCAGTTAGAAAGAATACTCGATTGTAAAGCTGGGAAGCAGCATTTCTAAATCCTTCTGATGAGCCACCCATCCAGCTTTGAGTCCTGTTGCGCCACAAACGCAATTCACAAAAGAAAACCAGGTTTTAACGGCTGTGCAATGGCAGGGGTGTCTGGGGATTGAATTTGTAAGCCACCCTGCTAAAGTTCTGCAGCACAAAACAAAATGGCTTCAAAGTTGATGCAGAAGGAATTTCAAAGTGTTACAACACAGTGAGGCGTGCAAACTTGCAGACTTAACTCATTCACCAATTGCGAGCCTTTTCACTCGTTGTCATCTGGAAGATTTAAGGTTTTTTTGTCTCAATGGGTGTTGCTGGAGTATAATTGTAATATTGATTTTCCCATTTGGGGGCAGCAGTGGAAAGATTCTGTTCCATACAGGCCCGTTTGCACTAATCTGGTCATAAGGCCACTTACACAGTAGTAACATCTGTTGGCAGAGAGCCACATCATTCGAATTTCCTTATTCATTTCACCTCATTTGTTTAAAAGAGTTTATTAAAAGTTTACTCATCACTGGAAGAGAGTTCTTGATCCTTCCTCAGAACCCAGTGCAGAACATTTTTCATTTTGTGCACCAGTCTGTGTATCAAGCATTCACAAAGTAGGTATAAGAGATTTAAACGCAGGATCAACATTTCGTGACTGTATCTTGACAATGTACTTTTAATTAAAGTTTCAGAACTGCACCAATTGCACCACGTCTTCTAATTGTCCCACATAAGCCAATTGGCCTTCAAATGAGACTAGGCCTGAGGCGCCACCATGTCCTTTTGGTCAGTCAGGCTTATTTTTCAACCATCTGTTGTCACTTCTTTGTTCTCTTCTTCCTATCCCAACTTGCAAACCAGACAGCTGAAATCCACTTGTCATGACTTTCAAGGCATGTGGCTCCTTGGCTATACTTTGTTGCATTCGATTCACACTTTCCCCCTCACAAACATGATACCTGTTCAGCTTCAAACACGATAGTGGCTCACACATGCAATTTTGCTTTTTTTAAAAACAAATGATGACCCTACACAGTAATACTCACTACATTTAAAACAGAGCTCCATATTCAGCTGTTTCTAATATTTCTTTATGTGGCGGGGGGGTCTAGCTGGTGTCAAGTGATCCCAGGACATGCCAAGTTTTAAATATTTTGATATTTAATTCAGTAAAATAACAATTTAAATAAAAATGCTCCCCGCATATCAATCTGGTTTGCCAAACAGGTAGGATTCCACACATGTGGTTATCAGACTACCTCCGTCAAAGAGTCAGTAATTTAAAAATAATAATTAAATAGGATGCGTGATTATTTACTTCAGATTTTTGTTTTTGAAGTACAAGTGCCCTTTGGGAGGGGCTGGATGAAACATCCAGGATTTTAAAACAATGATTGATAGCAAAGTTGGCCAAATAACAGCCCACCCTACATCATCAGAAAATGGCAGCGTGAAGCATAAATCCTTTCTGTGCAGGTTTGCGCTGTACGCTTACACCCATTGGGAATTGGGCAAAAATTAGTTGAACGAATGTCGCATGCAGCCCTTAAAGTCGGCAGACAAGAGACAGATTCCATCAATCTTCATCAGATGCAATCACATAATGAAAGGGCTGTGCACTAATCCTTCTGAACCACTTTGTCCTCAACTACCACTTGTCTGAAACTGCCCTGACATCAGGCAGCAGATCTCTCTGTCAAGCAGCATATCACTCAGTGGCTACACATTGGCAACTCAAACACCAGTGCTGTAGGCTGATGAGTTGGAAGGCTTGTGACCAAAGTTCATGCACTGGCAAAAGGTACAACTATCACCCTGTACAATGGCACCGGGCAAGCACTGGGAGTTTAGGCTCCAAGGAGAGGAAGAAAAAAAAAAAGAGAGAAAAGATCTGTGGTATACCCACCTGCCCACATACACTGAGCAACTGCCAAAACAGCAGTCAATCTGGAAAAAGAGGGAGTTAGGAGGAGAGAACATCCATTTCTCGTACTAAATAAAACAGCACCTTGTTAAACAATAGCAAAGGCAGAACGTTAAGCAACATAAGCAAAAATGTAAAGTGTTTTAAAATGAAAAAAATACATTTAATCATGATGCAGATTAGCTCCAATCTCTGCTGTAAACCAGTTGGTCATTAGGGCAATAGATAGTTCTCTGGTGGTGGGGATTGGGAGAAATGGTCATTACACATGATGGCAACATTAGTCATGGTTTCTGTAATGACATGTCACTTCAAAAATGTGTACGTGAGTGCACTCACTTATAGGTCACACAGAAACCATTAAAATCCAATTGTTCAAAAATGACAAATACCGATTTTGATATGTGAAACCTGCAAAACATCCACCTTAGACACCAATGGCTTTGAAAGAGTCGGAGTTGTGTCAAGATAAAAGCACTGAGAAATTACACTGCAAGAGCTTAACAGGTCAATCTCCTGAAATAAAAGACATTTTACAGAAAGCACATCAGCCCAACAGGGCAACAGACAGAGAGAAGCACTTCTCAGCAGACTGGACTTTAAAACTGAACAAAAAAGATTAATTAATTGTTATGAATGGTGAATTTTTGATTCTACCTAAATTGAAAACAGTCTCTTTGTTAGTCACAGATCAACATGTCTTGCTTTGAAGGTATATTTTAAAAAGGCGATTTAAAATAACATTTACTAAATCAAATGGACATTTTGTTCTGGCCACAGTTTTTATTTTTTTTAAATTTAGAGTATCCAATTTTTTTTTCCAATTAAGGGGCAATTTAGCGTGGTCAATCCACCTACTCTGCACATCTTTGGGTTGTGGGGGCGAGACCAACGCAGACATGGGGAGAATGTGCAAACTCCACACGGATAGTGACCCAGAGCCGCGATCGAACCTGGGACCTCAGCACCGTGAGGCAGCAGTGCTAACCACTGTGCCACCATGCCACTCTGTTCTGGTCACAGTTAAGACCACAATATGATCAGCTACGATCTTATCGAATGGCAGAGCAGGCTTGAGGGGGAAAAATGGCCGATGACTGGCCCCTGATTTTTGTCATCTAACGCCTTACACCTCTACCAAAGTGGTGTTTCACAGGCGCAGGTGGACTGAATGTAAGAGTTTACATTTGTTTGCGTACCCAGGAGAACACGAAGTGTGTGCAAACCAATGATGGGAACACACACACACATACATACACACAAGCACACAGATGCTCAGGCATGTGGATGCACACAGAGGTATGCGCCCAGACATGCAAAACACACACATACACGCGTGCCGCTCGCAGATACACCCACACAGCACAAACACACGTGCGCTAAGCACCGACACACACATATGCATAGACATGCACACGAGCCATGTAGTCACACCTGTGCACTGTGCATACACACGCATGCCATGCACAGACACATGCGCGCACGCCCCCCACAAATGAGCGCCAGGCACAGACTGACACACACGTGCCACGCAGACACACATGATCCATGCACAGACACACCTGCATGCCGCGCACAGACTGACACGCACTTGCAGGCATGCGCACCGGCACACGCAAGCATTGGCACATGCAGGTGCAGGCACACATCCCTATTTGCAAAGTTCCATAATAAGGTAAAACTGAGGAATAGATAAGCAATTGGTAGTTGTGAAGGAAGTGATGGCAGAATTGAGGGAAGGGTTGAAAAATATGCCACGTGTGGTGCCACAGGATCAATGTTGGGACCCCTGCTTCAAATTCACAACACAAACCTGGATTCTGAAACAGTGCGATTTGGTCAAATTTGCAGATGGCACTCAACTAAGGGGACAGTTTAATTTGAAACAGCAACAAGGTGCTACAAACAGGGTTGATAAATTCTAAATGGGTGGATAAGTGGCAAATGGAATTTAACGCTGATAAGTGTAAATAAAGTAATACATGTAGAGAAAAACTATGCCCTGAGAATAGTCTCAAAATAGTTATGGATGAAGTTGAAAGAGATTTAAAGATTTGAGAACACTCGGTGCTCAGCATAATCAGCCATTGCAAAGCAGCAGTCAATAGTACATTCAAGTGCTTGGAGGGATGAGTCACAAAGCTGAGGGCAGAGTATGAGAAAAGATGGGTGAAACTTGGGTTATTTATCCTTGAAATGGAGTGACCAAAAGAGAACTTGCTCGATACATGTGAGCATGACTTCAAACTTTCTGTTTCTGTGAGGATAGCATGAAAGCTTGGCTACATTGAATTGCCTGACTATAGTTAGCTGAGCTCCCTCAGCAGGGCCCTCAGTTACTGGCTGGTTACATATTACATTTCTGAAATGCTTCTGTTATTTTTGCCTCTGATTACTCAAGTTTTCTTTTAAAGTCTTGCTTTGAGGAGGGGGGGGGGGGGGGGGGGGGGGGGGGGGGGATAGGCAGGAAGAGGCTGATTTGTGCTTAGGCAGCACAGGCCGAGGAAAGAGATAAAGATGTGCAGAGCAGTTGAAACGTTACAGCTATCGTTCAAGCCAGGAATGCTACAGATATCAGGGAGTTATTTGTAAATGTGATCATTTCATCCTCAGTTTTTAACTTGATGCTGATCAGATTTGGGCAGCTTTATATAAGGAAAGACAGATTTCTCCATTAGGCTTGATGCTGGGACAGGTTGATGAGTGCAGCTTAATAATCACCTCCCTTTCACCCACATTCACAACCATGTGCACTACACAAGGGGTCCAGGCAAAAACCTTTTTAAAAAAACACAAGCGGAAACCCAAGTGGTTGACGAGGCCTATTACACAGGCTGACACCGGGATACTGCAAAGATATTTGTTACAAACTACCCAAGAGATTTGGGAATGGCACAAATAATTACTTTTGTTTCCCGAATAGGGAGTGACAGAAAAATGAAATCTGATGAGGCACATGATACAAACTTTCACATCAACCCCCCTCCCCTTTCACGGCTGAAAGTGAGAATAGGTTTTAAGCAGTTGATATGGAGGTTTCACTAAAGCAGACCTGTGAGGACTGCAGCACTTGTGTGGATGTGTATTTAGCTTCCGTGCAACTAAAAACCAAATTTGACGGGAAGGGGCACTCTCTACGAAAAAGGTTCACGACCAATACTTTTTTAAAAAATCACTAAATGCACAAATGATATAAAAACACAACACAGCACTTGTACAAAATTTGATATTAGTGGCTCTATCCTCCCTTCCCAAAAAATGTTGTCAAATATTTTTAATAAAGACAATGCCCCTTTTAAGCTGCAGCCAATACAAGAACTCATTAGAAAGTGTTCCAATATTAATTGTGATTAGTGCAAGAATCAACCTCTGTAAAATTTGTGACGCTTGTCGGTGCATATTCAATGTGGGAACAACCAGACCCAGGATTTATTACGGAAAGCAAACACAGTTCACTGTTGCTACAGGACTGCACAGCTCCAGCTACTTTGGACACCCCAAATTGGCCCCACATTTCGAGCTGCCAGTTCTTGCCTTGCAAGATTTCGGTCCAAGATCACACGTCCCCTTTGGGGAAATATCTACTCAAATTACTCAATCTGCCTTGGAGTCTAGAACAATGCCGGCTCTATCTGAGGCCACAGCTCCCTACACAGTATGTAATACCACAGGGATACGAGAGATTGTACTGATGGAATAAAACTGATGGAGTCAGAGTTACAGATTTGAAATGCTGACAACACAAAACGGAGTCTGAAGTATTCCCTGTACAGAAGTGAACCATTGCTCTGTTTGTGCACATACCTATGCAACAAAGGGGCAGCTATAGTTGGAAAAAATTAAAAGATAGTTTTTTAAAAAGACATTTTAGACATCGATTCTGCCCCAGAAACTATAGATCAAGTTGCTGTGGCTTAAAATTATCTCCCACCTCCGTCTCCTGTGTCCGATAGGTTTATCGCCAGAAAAATAAGATCCCCCCCCCCCCCACCCCCATCTAAACATTTTCCACCTTTTTTTTTTTAAAGCCCTAACTTCAGTTTTCAGCTACAAGATTTTTTTTTTTGAAATTTGTATTTTACTACAAAAACATCCTAAATAAATAGACATTTAAATCAGCAAAAAGCTATAAGCAATTGTGCAAACTGGCTGCAGAAATGCGTTACAGAGTTACTGTGTTTGCTGCAGGGCTTTCCTCTAGGGACCTCTGACCTTCAGACTGGGAACACACATTCTCCACAGTCAGCTCAGGCACACAAAGGTTCCGATCAGAGGCCCTGGAGAGGCCATCTTGAAGCTTTGAATGCAACTGGAACTCCTGCTTAGTATTTTCAGCATATACATTAGTACCATCTACTGAAGAATTGCCGTCTTCTATTGAGGGAAATTGTACATCAGTGGATTTAGAGGTCCCTGTGTTTTCAGAAAAGTGCTCTGTGGCAGGCACGTAAGGTGCCAAGGAGCTATTGGTAGCAGCAATTAAATTTTCTATAGTGTTTTCCTTTGTGTAATTGGATTCTAATCCTGCTTTGACATAATTGGTCTCCCTATCATTGCAGTTCACATCTACAGCACAGCTCTGGTCTATTTGATAATATAACACTGTGGAGTTGTTTAAATATGTCTGTTCCTCAGGCGTTGAGTTATTTTGAATGGTGCTGTCAGCAAAACACAACACAGGAGAAACAGGAGTCACTTCTGCTTGGATCACAACAGGTGTTGCTAGGCCTTCACAGGCCTCATCGGGCCCAGCCACTGGATCTCCTAATATACAGACTTCGAGGCTTTCTACACTGGTATCCATGGTTACACTAGAACTGGTTAAATCATCCTCTTCCTCCTTTTTCCTGTCCATCTCCTCAGCAGACTGTAAGTGCATAACTGCAGTTTCATTCTCCAAGTCATAGTTTTCTGCAGTGAATTCCTGGTAATCCTGTACCTCTGTGTGTCTGTCATTGGAGCAATGGGAGATGGCAGGCAGCAATTGCTGATGATGGTCGTGCTGTTTATTCTCCAGTTCCAGCTTCATGATCGTGTGCAAGTAATGAGTTCGTACGCGGATGGGGTTAAATTCAATCCGGCCAGCCGCATTAGCGCATCCATCCTTAGAGCACCCACAGGGAAAGGACATCCTGTCCACCTGAAGGAGAAGAGATTTGTATTAATAATATGGGCACAGTAGCATAGTGGTTATGTTACTGGACTAGTAATCCAGAGGCCCGAACTAATGCTCCGGAGACACGGGCTCAAATCCCACCATGGCAGCTGAGGGAATTTAAATTCAGTTCATTAATAAAATATCTGGAACAAAATACTGGTGTCTCTGACTCTTAACTGCTCTCCGACAGGCCTGGCAAGCTCACCACCACCTGCTCAAGGACAGTAAATGCTGGTCTTGCCAGTGATGCTCACACTTTTAAAATGTAACTTGTTACATTGGTATACCCTCACCCTACAGATATCCTGTCTGAAAGTGAAGGATCAGTCCACAATAAACTGCATTACTCATTGAATCAGCTATGGTTCACTGGCAGCACTCTCGCCTGAGTCAGAAGGCTGTAGATTTTAAGTCCCACTCCAGAGACTTGAGCATGAAGATTTCACTGACACTCAAATGCAGTATCAAGAGTGTGCTGTGTGGTCACAGTTGCCGTCTGTCAGATGAAACATTAAACTATCAGATGGACATAAAAAGATTCCATGGAACTCCACATTTGAACCCTTCCAATCAGATTTCCGCCGCTGCCACAGGGCCAAAGTCACAAATGATACCCTCTGTGACTGTGACAAATGTAAACTTTCCCTTCTCAACCTGTCTGCAGCCTTTGACACGGTTTGACTGCACCATCCTCCTCTAATGATTCTCCAATCATCCAGCTGAACAGGACTGCTCCCACCTGGTTCCATTCTTATCTATTTAATCAGAGCCAGAGAATCACTTGCAATGGCTTCTCTTTCTGCTCCTCCACTGTTACCTCTGGTGTCCCCCAAGGACCTGCCCTTTGCCCCCTCCTATTTCCCATCTACATGCTGCCCCCTCAACACAGCATTAAGCTTTCACATGTACATTGACGACACCGACCTCTACCTCACCACCACCTCTCTTGACCGTTCCACTTTTACAAATTTATCCGACCGCTTATCCGACATCCGGAACCGGATGAGCAGAAATTTCCTCCAATTAAATACTGGGAAGGCTGAAGCCATTGTTTGTGGTCCCCATTTCAAACTCCACCCCTCTCCCTGGCAACAGTCTGAGATCAAGCCAGTATGTTCACAACCGTGAACCGTTAAGGGGCAGCAGGGTAGCATGGTGGTTAGCATAAATGCTTCACAGCTCCAGGGTCCCAGGTTCGATTCCCGGCTGGGTCACTGTCTGTGTGGAGTCTGCACGTCCTCCCCGTGTGCGTGGGTTTCCTCCGGGTGCTCCGGTTTCCTCCCACAGTCCAAAGATGTGCGGGTTAGATGGATTGGCCATGATAAATTGCCCGTAGTGTCCTAATAAAAGTAA
Source organism: Scyliorhinus canicula (assembly GCF_902713615.1). Lineage (NCBI taxonomy): Eukaryota > Metazoa > Chordata > Chondrichthyes > Carcharhiniformes > Scyliorhinidae > Scyliorhinus > Scyliorhinus canicula. The sequence goes on along the minus strand of NC_052173.1, from coordinate 11,475,066 downwards.
GGTTAAGGGGGGTGCTGTTGGGTTACGGGTATAGGGTGGATACGTGGGTTTGAGTAGGGTGATCATGGCTCGGCACAACATTGAGGGCCGAAGGGCCTGTTCTGTGCTGTACTGTTCTATGTTCTATGTACTGTCGCCTTTGACCCAGAGATGAGCTTTTAACCTTAGCCATCACTAAAATCGCCTTTTCCACCTCCATAACATTGCCCAACTTCATCCCTATCTCAGCTCAATTGCCGCTGAAACTCTCATCCATGCCTTCCTTACCTCTAGACTCACATATTGTCGCACACTCCTGGGAGGTCACCCACATTCTTCCCTCCACAAACTTGAAGCCATGGACAATTCTGCTGCTCTTAACTGGCAGCAAGTTCCATTTCTTGATCACCCCTGTGTTCGCTGACCTACACTGGCTGCCGGTCAAGCAGTATTTTGATTTTAAAATTCTCATCCTTGTTTTCAAATCTCTTCATGGCCTTGCTCCTCTACATCTCTGTCATCCCCTCCAGCTTCATATCCCTCTGAGAGATATCTGCACTCCTCTAATTCTAGCCTCCAGTACATTACCGATTTTAGAAGTTCCACCATTGGCAGCCATGCATTCAGCTGCCAAACTCTGGAATTGCCTCCCTGAACCCTTCTACCTCTCTCTCTCTCTCCTCCTTTAGACACTCCTTTAAACCAACCTCTTTGACCAAACTTTTAGTTATCCAACCTCGTATCTCCTTGCTCAGTGTCATATTTTGTTTTATAATGTATGTTTTTATGGTTCCTGTGAAGTGCCCTGGGACATTTAATTACATCAAAGGCATTATTATGAATGCACGTTGTATTTCTAGAGCAAGGGAGATTATCCCTAGTGTCCTGGCCATCATTTTAACCCTCAATCAGCATCACACAACAAAATCATCTGATCATTATCACTTTGCCATTTGTGAGGTCTTGCTGTGCACACATTGGCTGCAGCACCTCCCAACAGTACAACAGAGACTACACTTCATATTTAATTGGTTGTAAAGTACTTTGGAGGCTGTGAAAGGCACTATATAAATGCAAATCTTTTTTTTCCTCATGGACATTTGAGTAACTTACAATTGGATACATTTCCCTGATTACATCTAAATGTTACCAACAGCCTTCAGGAGCTTCCTCAGTTGCAATGGGAATCCCATATGCTGAAACACAGAGCAACTGGTCACTCACTATGTTCACAACCACTGCTGAAAACCAGATGTTGTGGGTCCCAGCAGGGTTCAGACAGGGGAATATTTGATTCAGGCGGGTCTCCTGTAACCAGAAACCTCGGCCATTGTGCAAGACATCTGCATTTTCTCTGGGTTCTCAAATGCTAGAATGGCATGGCAGCTAGGTGGATATTAAAGCCAATAATACAGCTGAAAGGGCAGTACCAACTTTAGGCACCCGCGGATATGTTACTACTGGAGGTCATGATGACCCATGTTTCCTGACAGCCTCTTGGGTCTATACTGATCTCTGACTTATGTGAAGTTTGCTTCTCACCCCTGTGTAACTGCGCTCGTAAATCACATTGTGAAGCGTTTCAGTCAGCTGCACCGGGACTTAAGCATACAGTCCCAGTCAAAGGGACATGCTTTTGTGAGCATTTAATGTAATGTTCAAGTTGATCTACTCTCAATATAGGAAGCAGGAAATTAAGATATTGGGAAACCACCTATATTTCAAGGGTCGTGGGAGGTAGTGTCATGTCCCAGGTCCTGCTTAGGAAATAGTTTGGACAAAGGACGAGCTGGGCTGAAGATTTCCTTGGCTTCACACCAGTTTACAGTTCCTTTGATACAATTAGCTACAAGCAGTAATACCCAGGACATTTGAGGGCACCTACATTATCCCTATAACAGGTTTTAATGTTTAATTATTTAGTAACCCAATGTACTAAATGAAACAACATTACCTCTAACACACACCTCCGATTAATCGGAAGTAAAAATCACCATTTAAAAACTGCAAATGCATTGCTTCTGAAGTGGCTTTTCCTGAGCAGACATGAAAGCATTCCAAGTGCAGTCAGCCTCATCGGCAGAGCCAGTCTCAGGTCAACCTCTGACAACATTCACTTCTGACTAAAGGATCACAGCTTGTCCACAATCCAACACCGACCCTGTGATTAAAATTTATTACTGGCTGTAAACAGTGAGCAGATAGGGTTAAAATTGGGGCTGTCCTCATCAGGACAATCAATAACATGAAGAATGTGTATTTATATAGCACCTTAACGTCCCAAAGCACTTCACAAGACTGACTATCAAACAAATCTCAGAGACCTATAAAATTCTGACAGGACTAGACAGGTTAGATGCAAGAAGGATGTTCCCAATGGTGGGGGTGTCCAGAACCAGGGGTCAGTGTGAGGATATGGGGTTGACCATGTAGGACAGAGATGAGGACAAATCTCTTCACCCAGAGAGTGGTCGGCCTGTGGAATTCATTGTCATTATCGCAGGGAGTAGTTGAGGCAGAAATATTGCATGTTTTCAAGAAGCAGTTAGATATAGCTCTGAGGATCAAAGGATTGGGGGGGGGGGGGGGGGGGGGGGGGGGGGAGAGAGGATCAGGCTATTGAAATGGATGAGCAGCCATGATCATAATGAATGGCAGAGCAGGCTCGAAGGGCCAAATGGCCTCCTCCTGCTTCTATTTTCTATGTTTCTAAAACTCAACACTGAGCCACATGAGATATTAGGTCAGATGACCAAAAACTTCATCAAAGAGGTAGATTTTAAGAAGGCTCCTAAAAGAGGAGAGGTGGAGAGGTTAGGGAGGGAATTCCAGAGTTTAGGGCCCCAGGCAGCTGAAGGCACAGCTACCAATGGTAGAGAGACGAAAATCAGGGATACACTAGAGGCGAGTTAGGGCAAGGGTAGAAGAGCTTTGGATAAACTCAATTTATGGAGGGTAGAAGATGAGATGGAGGAATGAGCAAGGACCACAGATATCTAGTTTATAGCTGGAGCTACTTTGCCTAATTGTACTCAAAGCACCAGCAAAATTAGAACCAGCGCGACTTAATTTTCAATATGCAGAGCGAGCAGGTGTCTAGCCTGTGGTTACAGAGAGCAAAGTCCAGAGCTATCAACAGTGCCATTCGGACTGCTGTATGGCCTCAATATATGGAAAGGGCCTGCTTGCATATTATTTAAGCCCTGCACAGGAAACCCGTTCAGATACCCAGATTGAACCCATGTCCCTGTTTGCTTTAATGTCACGAAGCAAACTGTCTAGTTTCGATGCTGGAGATTTAAAAATGAGAGAATAAAGTCTTCAGCCTAAGTGAGGCTCAACAGAAGGGCTTAAGCCGCCAGTTTACAACAGTCAATTATTTTCAAGAATCGTTGCTCGTAGTTAAATTCTTACCTGTAGAACTTGTTAAAAACTTTTTATTATATCCCTGGTCTGCACAAAGCAGATCTTAGCCACAATAGCAGTGTGGTGCTACAATTTGCTATTGTGTTCACAGGTCAAAGAGAGGAGGAAAAAACAGCCATGATTCCTGGCCACTATTCAGTGGGCCTTGCTGGAAAACACAAACGCAGGGATATTCGCTGAGATGACATTTAGGATGTCAACAACTCACTGAGAGCCAGCTACCAGGGATACCAGAACTGCGGCCCAGCAAGAGTAAGTGGGGCTGATACTGTTCACTGGCGGCACCTCAAAGCCATAGCGAATTGGCATTCAGCTTTACGTGGTGCCAGATTTGCATTTTTATTGTGTTTGGGCTGTTTTGTGCTGCCCATGGTGCCAATTTCTCAGCCTCTTCAGAAGAGGGAAGAATTTGAATTTTTAACTCTTACAAAGAGATGGGATGAGAATTCCACAGAAGACAAGCAATTTCACCGTGGAAGTATTATTTTTAAGAGGTATACCCAAATGTGAGATTTTTCTTCTACTAATCTTTAGATGAACAAAGGGTGTTAAACAGCGTGCAGTCACCAAGTTCCTTTCTCAGAAAAGGATTTCAAATTTGTGCTGTAGTCTTAAGAATTTATTATTTGGACAATCAGCACCAGCCATTTGATAGGAGACTTCTCAACACAAAGGGTTTACATAAAACAAAAGCTGAATGGATCTCCTGAGGTAGTATAATAGTCATTTCTACTGGCCATAAACTTTGACCTTACCTGGCATTTGATTCCCGCTTTCACACAGGGGCACACTTCAGGATCACAGTAAAACCTACAGTCGCACCCGCATTCCTCCCTGGACGAGCGAATGGCTCGCAGCTCATGCTTTTCCTCGGTATCAATCCTGTTGACGCCCGATGCACGTAATAAAGCTCTTCGCCTTTTTGTGGGTAGTGGTTGTAAAAAGAAATAGTCATCTACCTCAATATTGTCCACATCAATGTCATCATCAGAAACGTCATCAATGGTGAGTACATTGGCTTCCTCCGACTCAATTGTACCGTTTTTGGTCAACTGTTGAGAAAAAGTTAGAATGGTTTATGGTCAGGTATCCATGGTACAAATAACAAGACCTATATTTTATATACTCGTGCAATACTTCCACCATCTCTCATCTTACATTGCTAGGGTTGCAAACAGTCATTGGATGTATTAGAACACAGTACAGGCCCTTCGGCCCACAATGTTGTGCCGACCATTTATCCTAATCTAAGATCAACCTAACCTACATCCCTTCAATTTACTGCTGTCCATGTGCCTGTCCAAGAGTCGCTTAAATGTCCCTAATGACTCTGACTCCACCACCTCTGCTGGCAGTGCATTCCACACACCCACCACTCTCTGTGTAAAGAACCTACCTCTGACATCTCCCCTATACCTTCCTCCAATCACCTTAAAATTATTTCCCCTCGTGACAGCCATTTTTTGTATTCTTGGAGGTGTCGTCCCAGGATCTCCTCCGTGCAACTGTCCCGTCCCACATTCCCACCAATGGTTGCACAACATGTCCATTCTCATGACATCACCCCTTCCCACAACCAATTGGAAAGAGAACAGACTCATTGTCCGATTGGATGATTCTTGACAGTCAATCGACTGCCTTTTCTTCAAAAACTCTTGAATTTTGAGAACTTAAATAAAATTACTGGAAGGAAATGTTTTGTTTTCTAATGCCCTTGTGATTTTTCTTCTCTGCTGTCCTGGAGATTAATCTTCAATTCCTGGAGACTCCAGGATAATCCTGAAGGATTGACCACCCCATGTACTACCAATGCATTCATACCGCAAACTATGGTGTCCATAACCAAGTAAATTCACTGAACGAATTGCTGATGTAGATCAGTAACTGCAGTGGTTCGGGTGGCACGGTGGCAAGCACTGCTGGCTCACAGGTTCAATTCCGGCCTCGGGTGACTGTCTATGTGGAGACTGCACGTTCTCCCAGTGTCTGCGTGGGCTTCCTCCAGGTGCTCCGGTTCGTCCCACAGCCCAAAGATGTACAGATTAGGTGGATTAGCCATGATAAATTGCCCCTTAGTGTCCAAAAGGTTAGGTGGGGTTACTGGGTTATGGGGATAGGTGGGATGCTCTTTCAGAGGGTTGGTGCAGACTCAATGGGCCAAATGGCTTCCTTCTGCACTGTCGTGATTCTATAATCTATGATTTTAAGACAGGCTAGGAGAGTGGGCAAAGCAGTGGCAGATGGAATACAATGTGGAGAAGTGTGAGGTTATGCACTTTGGAAGGATGAATGAGGGCATAGACTATTTTCCACTGGGAAAAGGCTTTGGAAATCAGAAGCACACAGGGACTTGGGAGTCCTTGTTCAAGATTCTCTTAAGGTTAATGTGCAGGTTCAGTCGGCAGTTAGGAAGGGAAATGCAATATTTGCATTCATGTCCAGAGGGCTAGAATACAAGACCAGGGATGTACGTCTGAGGCTGTATAAAGCTCTGGTCAGGCCCCATTTGGAATACTGTGAGCAGTTTTGGGCCCCTTATCTAAGGAAGGATGTGCTGGCTTTGGGAGGGGGTCCAGAGGAGGTTCACAAGAATGATCCCCCGAATGAAGGACTTGTCACATGAGGAGCAGTTGAGGACTCTGGGTCAATACTTGATGGAGTTTAGAAGGATGAGGGGGGAATCTCATTGAAACTTACAGAATACTGAGAGGCCTGGATAGCGTGGACGTGGAGAGGATGTTTCCACTCGTAGGTAAAACTAGAACCAGAGGACACCATCTCAGACTGAAGGGACGATCCTTTAAAACAGAGATGAGGAGGAATTTCTTCAGCCAGAGGGTGGTGAATCTGTGGAACTCTTTACCGCAGAAGGCTGTGGAGGCCAAATCACTGAGTGTCTTTAAGACAGAGATAAATAGGTTCATGATTAATAAGGGGATCAGGGGTTATGGGGAGAAGGCAGGAGAATGGGGATGAGAAACATATCAGCCATGATCGAATGGAAGAGCAAACTCGCTGGGCCAAATGGCCTACTTCTGCTTCTATGTCTTATGGTCTTATGATACAGCACTGGGATCCCAACCACATGACTCAGATTTGAAAGCTCATCTCATTAACTGAACTGTGTCACTCAATGACAATTTTAGAACACGATACTAGACAGAGAGGTTGAGGTCTAATCTTTGGTAAAAACATGGAAAATGAAGTGACCGAGACCGAGTCCTCTTCAGTAAGGGTGCTATCAGTCTGCAGATTACAGCCTTGGAGGCTAACAATTGGTGAGGGAGGGGCATGAAGGAGCTCGATCAATACCGCCTACAATCCTCAGGATCCTGAAATAGCAGCCTCCACCTCGTCAATCATTTAGGCCTCCAAAATGAAAATGACTCCATCATAACATAGTGGCCCATCCATTCAATTCAAGTTTCGGATGGAGAGCAATAAGGTGGAGATGAAATTGCAATGCATATTACAAAGTGGTTATAAATCATACCTCTCCTGCGAAACTATATCCACGGCAATCTGGTAACCTAGCAACAGCTAGGGGCAGCATGGTTGCACAGTGGTTAGCAATGTTGCTTCACAGCGCCAGGGTCCCGGGTTCGATTCCCAGCTTGGGTCACTGTCTGTGCGGAGCCTGCACGTTCTCCCCGTGTCTGCGTGGGTTTCCTCCGGGTGCTCCGGTTTCCTCCCACAAGTCCCGAAAGACGTGCTGTTAGGTGAATTGGACATTCTGAATTCTCCCTCTGTGACCTGAACAGGCGCCGGAATGTGGCGACCAGGGGATTTTCACAGTAACTTCATTGCAGTGTTAATGTAAGTCTACTTGTGACATGATAACGATTATTATTATTAGCTGGCCTAGCCCCCAAAAAGCTGATAAACTCAAGAACAGCCTTGGATATCAGCCTTTGACGCAAAAGAACAAGCAGTCCTGAGTTGGACCTTAAACTCAAGGTACAACAAACATTCCTTCACCAGTATTGAAGGAACAAAAACATGAAGTACTTACGGACTGGAGGGTGAAATACAAATATCAAAGGTACATTTATCTTCTAAGCGAGCCTGCAAGAATGCTCCCTCCAAAAACATACTGGTTTCCGACTCAACCTGGTACAGTATTTTTGGGCATGAGCATTGCAATTCTTTTTTTTTTTAGTCACTGAATTTATTGAAAACTGCTTGCTATTTGCCATTTCGGAATGAATTGTTTCTCTTTACATTTTAAAACTTCTTTCTCCCAATGGAAGGGAATCTATAATCACAAGAAAGCTGGAATTTTTTTTTTAAAATAGAGGATTTGTAGTCATGACCTGCAAAGGCAAACTTAGAATGTGCACACCAGGTCCAAATATAGCCCCCCCCCCTCTCCCCACACAGGTGCAGTTACCTATCCGCTGTGTGGGGACACTAATAGCAGCAAATTCTAGTTGATTTTACATCTTTTTATCCTACACAATTGATCAATCTTTGCTCTTTTAAAAAACAGGAAAACCCGAGCAGCAATTCAGTTTTCAAAAGACCAGCCAAACCATAATTTCCCCTAAAATCATCCCAGTCAATCACTCGCCCACCTCCCCCACCACACCACAGTTTACAGATGCACTGCCCCCACTCCAGAATCCCAGTCTGCTTGCACCTTCCCCAATCCTTCCAGTCCAAGTTGGTACTCTTATTCTATTTCCTTCCCGACAACATTCACACAGGCATTCTTCCCCCATCTATGCACTCCCAATCCAGCTGCCACCCTTCCCGTCCACTTCCCTTAGTTCAAACTGCTCACGCTTGCTCCCCTCATCTGCTTTCCCCTTAATTGACCCCTTCGAATGAGATGTTAAACCGAGCCCGATCCCATGGCGTTAGTTTGAAGAAGAGGAGGGGACTTCTCTTCTGAGGAGATGAGGGAAATAGCTATGGCTTGTGTCAAGATTAAACAGCGTGTGGGCAGCACGGTGGTGCAGTGGGTCAGCACTGCTACCTCACGGCGTTGAGGTCCCAGGTTCGATCCCGGGTCTGGGTCACTGTCCGTGTAGAGTTTGCACATTCTCCCCGTGTTTGCGTGGGTTTCACCCCCACAAACCAAAGATGTGCCCAAGATGTATTTGGTCATCCTAAATTATGCCGATTTTAAAAGTTCTGTTATGATTTGCAGAACCTTAATCAATGTCAAAAATCCTATCAGAGAAATCCTATCTTAGGAGTCTCAGCCATGCTGACAAAGAGAAGCCACCAGAACTCATTCATTTCCAAGGTGCTCACAGATTTTTCGAAATTTGTAGGAGGTCATTTTAAAAGAGACAAAGAGCAGGTAGAAAATGGAAAAGTATCAGAAAACGTGACCGAGGCTTTGTAAAGTGACAAGACGCTAATGAGCTCAGCTCCTCCATTTATTATACAAAATGAGCTGAGAGATCCATTCTATGTTCTATCTGCTGTGTGAAACTGTAACATTTTGTTCTGTACAACAACACTATTAAAGAACAATCAGGTCTTCAAACAATTACAAACAGCCAGGGCAAAACGAGGAGCAAACGTGCCAAGATCTCACTGAAAAAATATTCAAAAATCTCCTGTTTGATGCTGGACTCCGTGCATGCAGCCGTCCCATTATATAACTCCATTGCTGAGGTACTCTGTGTCCTAAAATAATTCCCATTTTGTGGTGAAATCAGCCATGGGTCAGAAATGTGAGCAGCTGCCAGAACTCCAGCAGTGTACTACTTACACCTCACTCCACCTTGCCCTCAATCCACCTTCTAAGATTGAAATGAAAGCAAATTACTGTGGATGCTGGAATCTGATATCTATATTGGAGAGACCAAACGCAGACTGGGTGATCACTTTGCTGAGCATCTTTGGTCTGTGCGCATTCAGGACCCTACCTTCCCATTGCTCGCCATTTCAACAAAAGATCCTGCTCCCATGCCCACATGTCTGTCCTTGGCCTGCTGCAATGTTCCAGTGAAGCTCAACGCAATCTGGAGGAACAACGTCTCACCTTCCGGTTAGGCACGCTACAGCCTTCCGGTCTCAACATCGAATTCAACAACTTCTGATGATTAGCTCTACCCCACCTAGACCCCTTTGATTTAATCCCATTTCATTTTAACTGTCTTTTACCATTTCTTTCTTTTTCGTCTTTCTTAATATATATTTAAACGCACCCCCCATCTTATCCACCTTTCCTTACCCTTTCTCCTCTTTGCTTCCCCCTTCCCCTCCCCCCACATCTACAGTTCACCCTCTGATGTTAGTTTCTCTTCTGTTTGGCCTTTCACATCTTTTGTCCTCTCTGGGGGCTGCCATTAACACTCTTTCCCCTTGGTTTCTATGGCCATTAGCACCCCGTTTCCCTGGGTTTCTGTGCCAAGACTCATCTTTCATTCTCACTCCACATTATAAATATTTCCCACTTTCTCTGTCTGTTAGCTTTGGCAAAGAGTAATTGGACTCGAAACATTAGCTCTTTTCTCTCCCTACAGATGCTGCCAGACTTGCTGAGATTTTCCAGCATTTTCTCTTTCGTTCTAAGATTGAAAGCAAGGACCTTTCATTCCATTCAATAAAAATATATGAATAGGCCAAAAACAGTCCAAGAGAACAGGCTGGGGTTCCATGGCATTTCTGGGAGTGGGTTGTGTTGTAAGCAAATAATCCTAATCACATTTACCCACCCTGTCCCCATATCCCCCTTTCTGTCATCCACTTATCACCATTCAGATTCGGCTGGATTTTATTTCAGCTTCCATGAACCACTAATACTCGAGGTGCAATCTGCAGCTTCACAAACATTCACAGCATTTAGCTATCGGGAGGAGTGCCATTTAGTCTTCTTCATACGCTAGATTACTTGCAAAAAATCCTGTGTCAGCCAAGGCACTTGAGGCAAGGGGAATCCAACCTTCCAGTAGAATGCCCTGAAGGCATTCTCCCTTAGAAGGCCATTTCTTTGGTCCCAGTGTGGACTCGAACTGTTATCCTGATTTGATTTGATTTATTGTCACATGTACCGAAGTACAGTGAAAAGTATTTTTCTGCAGCCGAGGGAACGTACACAGTAGACAAAAAGAATAATCAACAGAGAACATTGACAATGGTACATCGACAAACAGTGATTTTTAAAGATTAATTCTCAGAATGTAGACATCATTGGGAAGGTCAGTACTTCTGAGCAATCTGCTTAAAGTACTCCAAGAGGTTTGGTACAACAGAGTTGTGTGCTAGGTCATTTAGAGCAGTGCATCTCAAGCTATCTGATGTGGTGTACCGGCAGTTTTTTTTTTCAATGTGCCAGGGACCGGTAAGTGAAACAAGCCAATCCAGGATTACTGTCTCTTTCTTTTCTGGAAACACTCCAAGTACCGGCAGACGATGGCTCGCGTACCGGCACCGGTACTCGTACCACACTTTGAGAAGCACTGATTTAGAGGGCAGTTAAGCACATTGCTGTGGGCCTGGAGTCACATATAGGACAACCAGGTAAGGACAGCAAATGTCCTTCCCCAAGGGATAATCGCGATCCAGGTGGCTTTTTACAACAGTTCTGTAGCTTCATGGTCATAGTTACTGATGCTAGCTTTTTAAATCTAGATTTGTCGGCTGTCAGGGTAATATTTAAACTCATGTCTCTAGATTATTGGCCCAGGCCTCTGGATTATTAGTCCAGTAACATAATCACAATCTTTTTGAACATGAAATAATTAAACTAAATGATGTCAAGGCTTTGTGTGGCCTAGAATTACTCCATTACATTGCTGCAAATTTGGTGAAGGAACCTTTGAAGTTCTGCAAGAGCAGCTGTGAGGTTCCATTTAATCCAGAGTTACAATTAGTTATGGAATTGTTAGTCACCTGTAATTACATTTAATTCAACTCAAAGGGCTGGGTTATTCCAAAGGATTATACATCGGAGGAAATTTTGGGAAGAGAACAGAGGAGGGAAACCCACCCACACACCGCCAACAACCCAAAACAGGCAAGCCCTTTTACCTTCATTTTCCGCACATTGAGTTTCTCTTCCTTCAAGTGGTCTCGGAGCATTTCCCGATGCAGGTGCTCCTGCTCCTGCGCAAACTCGCACAGCGTGTACCTGCGGATGCAGTTGTGGCGCCTGGCCATGCCCAGGGAGCTGCCTCCCTGGCTCGGCACGCTAGTGAAGCCTTGGCGGCGTGTGAAGTAGTAAACAGTGACCTGGTCGAAGCGAACGTTCTTGGTTCTCAGCCGCTTCTGCTTCTTCAGGATTGAAGTTGCTGAAAAGGAGTTCAAAAGTAGTCAATGACTGCACTGCACTGAAATCAGATCAAGCAGAAACATTACTGGGAGTGAAGCAAAAGTGTAAATACTTCTGTAAAGGCCACTCATTGCAGTATAATCTGTCCACTTTTAAACTCCTTTGTGGAAGCTTGCTGTGCGCAAATTGACTGCCATGTTTCTGACCTGACAACAGTTACTACACTTCAGACTTTAGGATGATAGAGAAGGACATACGTATGATGAAAACCAAGTTAATAGAGATTGCAGAGAAGCTGATTTTGAGGGGCTGAGAATAAGATAAGAAATAGGAGGAGTAGGCCATGCGCCCCATTTAGGGTGCTCTGCTACTCAACAAGATCACAGCCAATCGGACAGCATATGGGTTAGCCCTGCTGCCTCACAGCGCCGAGGTCCCAGGTTCGAACCCGGCTCTGGGTCACTGTCCGTGTGGAGTTTGCACATTCTCCCCGTGTTTGCGTGGGTTTCGCCCCCACAACCCAAAAGATGTGCAGATTAGGTGGATTGACCACGTTAAATTGCCCCTTAATTGGAAAAATTAATTGGGTACTCTAAATTTATAATAAAAAAACACCACAATCTGATTGTGGCCACTTTCCCGCCTGTCCCCCATAACCCTCAACTCCCTTGTCGATCAAAAATCTGTCTAACTCAGCCTTGAATATATTCAATGACCCAAGCTCCACTGCTTTCTGTGGAAGAAAATTTAAAAGGTTACTGACCCTCAGAGAAAAAATTCTTCTTCATCTCAGTCTTAAATGGGAGACCCCTTATTTTGAAACCTGTTCTAGATTCCTCCACGAAGGGGAAACAGCCTCTCAGCAGCTACCCTGTCAAGGCCTCTCAAAATCTGATACGTTTTAATAATATCACCTCTCATTCTTCTAAATTCCAATGAGCATAGGGCCCACCTGCTCAACCTTTCCTCATAAGACGACCAAATGTAATATTTCCAAAGTTGCTGATAACTCAAACCTTGGCGGGAATGTGAGTTGTGAGGTGGATGTTAAGAGGCTTCAATGCGATTTAGACAAGTTGAGTGAGTGGACAAATACATGAAAGATGCAGTATAACGTGGATAAGTGTGAAGTTATCCACTTTGGTAGGAAAATCAGAAAGGCAGAGTATTATTTAAATGGTGATAGATGGGGAAATATTGATGTACGAAGAGACCTGGTGTCCTTGTACACCAGTCGCTGGAAGCAAGTGTGCAGGTGCAGCGAGACAAATGGTATATTATCCTTCATTGCAAGAGGACGCGAGTCTGGAGCAAGGATGTCTTACTGCAGCTGTACAGGGCTTTGGTGAGACCACACCTGGAGTAGTTTGTGCAGATCTGGTCTCCTTAGTCAAGAAAGGATATACTTGTCATAAAGGGAGTGCAGTGCAGCAAAAGGTTCATCAGACCGATTCCTGGGATGGCAGGATTATCGTACAAGGAGAGATTGAGTGAACATGGCCTGTATTCACCTGAGTTTAGGAGAATGAGAGGGGATCCTATTGAAACGTATAGAATTCTGACAGGGCTGGGTAGACTGGATGCAGGAATATTGTTGTCTCTGGCTGGGAGGGGGCCTTCAGAAGACTGTGATGGCCAAGTCACTGAATATATTTAAGAAGGATATTGATACATTTCTAGGCTTGAACGGCATCAAGGAGTATGGAGAGAGTGCGGGAGTATGGTGTTGACATAGAGGATCGGCCATGATCATATTGAATGGCGGAGCAGGCTCGAAGGGCTGAATGGCCTACTCCTGCTCCTATTTTCTATGTTTCATCTCAGGAATCAGCCAAGTGAACCTTTCTGAACTGCTTCCAAAGCAAGTATGTCCCTCCTTACTTAAGGTCACAAAACTGTCCACAGTACTCTGGGTGCAGTCGCACCAAAGCCCTGTACAATTGTAGTGAGACTTGCCTACTTCAATACTCCATTCCCCTTGCAATTAATGTCAACATTTCATTGCATCCTAACTACTTGAAATGCTGTACTTGCATGCTGCCTTTTCGTGATTCATGTACCAGTACACCCAGATCCCTCTGTACCACAGAATTCTGCAGTCTCCATTCTAACAATATTCGGCTTTGCGATTCTTCCTGCCAAAGTGGACAACCTCACATTTCTCCACATACTCCATCTGCCAATTTTTTGTCCGCTCAATTAACCTATCGATATACTTTTGCAGACGCTGTATTCTCCTTTGTATAGAACTTGAGAAAATAAAATGGGCAACCATTCTGTCAAACATATGTGCAACAACAATGGGAAACATCTAAAATAGTGTTCAGGGTGCAGGAAAAATATATTCCTGCTTGAAGAGAAGAACAAACTAAACACTAATGGGACCTTGTAGATGATTAAAGAATTAAGGGAACAATTGAGGGTTAGTTAGGAAAGAGCCATATATTAAGTACATGTGGAGCAGAGGAGTGCATGATGAAAGAAAAAGTAAAAAAACCAATGATGAACGCAAAGAGGAACTATGAGGTTAAATTATCAAGAAACATCAAACAAAACAGCAAAATGTTTTACAGGCAAATCAATAAAAGGGAAAGCTGCGAGGGGAAATAAGACCATTAAGGGATAGACAGGCAACAATAAAGGGATGGCAGAAATTCTAAATACTTATTTAGCTTTTGTACTTACCGAAGTGATAGAACAGATGGACATGACATTGAATGATGAGATGAGCAATGAGAGGAGTACATTTGAAATTTTAAAAAACGGGATGTATTGAATAAATTCAAGGAGGATAAAAACCCTGGTCCAGATGGATTGCATCCACATATTTTAAAAGAATCTAGGGGAGAGATAGCAGAGGCATTACTATTTATATTTAATAATTCATTAGAGAAAAGTGTAGTGCCAGAGGACTAGCTAAAAGCTACAGTAATTCCTATATTTAAGGGGAACAGAACATGTCTCAGCTTAACGTCAGTGGTGGGAAAAATAGTGGAATCATTTCTAAAGGAGAGAATAGAAGAACACCTAGAAATTATTTTCTTTTTCTATTCATTCATGGGATGTGGGCATCGCTGGCAAGGCCAGCCTTTATTGCCCATCCCTAATTGTCCTTCAGAAGGTGGTGGTGAGCTGCCTTCTTGAACCACTGAAGTTCATATTGTGTAAGTACACCCACAGTGCTGTTAGGGAGGGATGTCCAACGTTTTGACCCAGTGACAGTGAAAGAACAGTCAGAATGGTGTATGAATAGTTCCAGTCAGGATGGTGTATGAATTGGAGGGAAACTTGCAGTTGGTGGCATTCTCATGTATCTTCTGCCCTTGTACCTCAAAGTGGTAGAGGTCGTGGGTTTGGAAGGTGCTGCCTCAGGAACCTTAGTGAGTTGCAGCAGTGCAACTTGTTGATGGTACACACGGCTGCCACTGTTCAATCAGTGGTGGAGGGAGTGACTGTTTAAGATGGTGGATAGGGTGCCAATAAAGTGGGGCCATTTTGTCTTAGATGGTGTTGAGCTTCTTGAGTGTTGTTGGAGCTGCACTCATCCAGGCAAGTGGAGAGTATTCCATCACACTCCTGACTTGTGCCTTGTAGATGGTGGACAGGCTTTGGGGAATCAGGAGGTGAGTTACTCGCCGCAGTATTCCCAGCCTCTGACCTGCTCTTGTCGTCACAGTATCTTTTTTTTTTGAGTACCCAATTTTTTTTTTTCCAATTAAGGGGCAATTTAGCATGGCCAATCCACCTACCCTGCACATCTTTGGGTCGTGGGAGTGAAACCAATCTGGAAACGGGAAGAATGTGCAAACTCCACACGGACAGTGATCCAGGGCTAGGATTCGAACCCGGGTCCTCAGCCCTGTAGTTCCAGTGCTAACCACTGTGCCACATGCCACCCTGTCACCACAGTATTAATATGGCTAGTTCAGTTCAGTTTCTGGTCAATGGTAACCTCAGGTTGTTGATAGTGGGGGATTCAGCTACAATAATGTAATTGAATGTGATGGGGAGATGGTTAGATTCTCTCTTGTTGGAGTTGGTCATTGCCTGGCACTTGTGTGGCATGAATGTCACTTGCCACTTGTCAGCTCAAGCCTGGATATTGTCCCGGTCTTGCTGCATTTGAACATAGACTGCATCAGCATTTGAAGAGTCACGAATGGTGCTGAACATTGTGCAATCATCAGCAAACATCCCTCCTTCTAACCTTATGATGGAAGGAAGGTCATTGATGAAATAGTTGAAGATGGTTGGGCCAAAGACACTACCCTGCAGAACTCCTGCAGCGATGGCCTAGGACTGAGAAGTTGACCTCCAACAACCACAACCATTTTCCTTTGTGTTTGGTACGACTCCAACCAGTGCAGAGGTTTTCCCCTGATTTCCATTGACGTCAGTTTTGCTAGGGCTCCTTGATTCTGCACTCAGTAAAATGCCAAGGGCAATCACTCTCACCTCATCTCTGGAGTTCAGCTCTTTTGCCCATGATTGGACCAAGGCTGTAATGAGGCCAGGAGCTGAGTGACTCTGGTGGAACCCAAACTGAGTGTCAATGAGCAGGTTATTGCTGAGCAAGTGCTACTTGAAAGCACTGTCGGCAATACTTTCTCTCACATTATTTTTTTTAAAATTTAGAGTACCCAATTATTTATTTATTTTATTCCCAATTAAGGGGCAATTTAGCGTGGCCAATCCACCTACCCTGCACAACTTTGGGTTGTGGGGGTGTTATCTCACGTTACTGGTGATCAAGCATAGACTGATAGGGCGATAATTGACTGAATTGGATTTGTCCTGCCTTTTGTGTACAGGACAAACCTGGGCAATTTTCCACATTGCTGGTATTGTAGCAGCACTGGAACAGCTTGGGTAGTGGAGCACAAGTCTTCAGTACTATTGCGGGGATAGTGTAAGAGCCCATAGCCTTTGCAGTATCCAGTGCCTTCAGTCATTTCTTGATATCACATTGAGTGAATTGAAATGGCTGAAGACTGGCATCTGTGATGCTGGGGACCTCAGGATGAGATCGAGACAGATCATCTGTTCAGCACTTACTGCTGAAGCTGATCGCAAATGCATCACTGCGGATGGGGATATTTGAGAAGCCTCCTCCTCCAGTGTGTTGTTTAATTGTCCACCACCTTAAAAGGGTGACCAGCAGCATCATGGGATTTGTTTGGGCGCATGGCACCCCGAGGGTGAAGAGGGTCTTCTTGGAGCGGAGTAGGTATGGGGGGGGGCTGGCGTTGCCCAACCTCTCGGGGTATTACTGGGCGGCCAACGTGTCGATGGTGCGTAAGTGGGTGATGGAGGGGGAGGGGGCAGCATGGAAACGGATGGAGAGAGCGTCCTGTGGGGATACAAGCCTGGGGGCCCTGGTAACGGCGCCGTGGCCGCTCCCTCCCACGAGGTATACCACGAGTCCGGTGGTGGCGGCTACCCTCAAGATTTGGGGGCAGTGGAGGCGACATAGGGGAGAAGTGGGGGGCTCGATGGAGGCTCCGTTAAGGGGGAACCATAGGTTCGTCCCGGGGAACATGGATGGGGGATTTCGGGGATGGTATAGAGCGGGCATTAGACAGCTGAAGGACCTGTTTATCGACGGAAGGTTTGCGAGCCTGGGGGAGTTGGAAGAGAAATTTGGGCTCCCGCCGGGAAACATGTTTAGATATCTGCAGGTAAAGGCATTTGCTAGACGGCAGGTGGAGGGATTCCCTGCGCTCCCCGCGAAGGGGGTGAGTGACAGGGTGTTCTCGGGGGTCTGGGTCGGGGAGGGGAAGATATCCGATATCTACAAGCTTATGCAGGAGAAGGAAGAGGCGTCAGTAGAGGAGCTGAAAACGAAGTGGGAGGGGGAACTGGGGGAACAGATCGAAGACGGGACATGGGCTGATGCCCTGGAGAGGGTAAATTCTTCCTCCTCGTGTGCGCGGCTTAGCCTCATCCAATTCAAGGTGCTGCATAGGGCCCACATGACTGGGACGAGGATGAATAGGTTCTTTGGGGGTGAAGACAGGTGTGCCAGGTGCTCGGGGAGTCCAGCGAACCATGCCCATATGTTCTGGGCATGCCCGGCATTGGAGGAGTTCTGGAAGGGGGTGGCGAGGACGGTGTCAAGGGTGGTGGGATCCAGGGTCAAGCCAGGATGGGGACTCGCGATCTTTGGGGTTGGGGTAGAGCCGGGAGTGCAGGAGGCGAAAGAGGCCGGTGTGCTGGCCTTTGCGTCCCTAGTAGCCCGGCGAAGGATTTTGCTACAGTGGAAGGACGCGAGGCCCCCAAGCGTGGAGACCTGGATCAATGACATGGCAGGCTTTATTAAGCTTGAGAAGGTTAAATTCGCCCTGAGAGGATCGGTGCAAGGGTTCTTTAAACGGTGGCAACCTTTCCTCGACTTTCTGGCTCAACGATAGGGTACTGGGACAGTAGCAGCAGCAACCCGGGGGTGGGGGGGGGGGGGGGGGGGGGGGGGGGGGGGGGGGGGTGGGGGGGGGTGGCGTTGATTTATGTTAGCTTATTTTATTTAATTTGATTATCTAATTTTAATTTATGGTTAAGTTCTTCTTGTTTGGGGGGGGTGGGGGAATGTGTGATACATGTGATGTTACGGTATGGGGGGAATTGTGGGTGTTATGGGGCTGTTAGTTGCATATTACTGCTTTTTGCTATACTGTTTGTTATATTTTCTGCAAAAAATTCCAATAAAAAAAATTAAAAAAAAAAAAAAAAAAAAAAAAAAAAAAAAAAAATTGTCCACCACCATTCATGGCTGGATGTGGCGGATTTAGGGCAGCACGGTAGCACAAGTGGTTTGCACTGTGGCTGCACAGCTCCAGGGTCCCAGGTTCGATTCCCGGCTTGGGTCACTGTCTGTGCGGAGTCTGCACGTTCTCCCCGTGTTTGCGTGGGTTTCCTCCGGGTGCTCCGGTTTCCTCCCACAGTCCAAAGATGTGCAGGTTAGGTGGATTGGCCATGAAAAATTGCCCTTAGTGTCCAAAAAGGTTAGGAGGGGTTAAAAGGTTACGGGGATAGGGTGGAAGTGACGGCTACAGTGGGCCGGTGCAGACTCGATGGGCCGAATGGCCTCCTTCTGCATTGTATGTTCTATGACTGCAGTTTATAGATCTGATCCATTGGTTGTGGGACCGCTTGATTCTGTCTATTTCACGCTGCTCCCACTGTTTGGCATGCAGGTTTTACAGCTTCACCAGGCTGGCAACTCATTTTTCGGTATGCCGAATGTTGCTCCTAGTATGCCCTCCTGAACTCTTCATTGAACCAGGGTTGATCCCCTGGCTTGGTGCTAATGGTAGAGTGGGAGATTTGCCTGGCCATGAAGTTATAGATTGTGGCGGAGTACAATTCTGCTGATTTCCCACAATGTCTCATGGATGCCCAGTCCTGAGTTGCTAAATCTTTTCAAAAGCTATCCCATTTAGCACTGTGGCAGTGCCACAAAACTCAATGGCGGGTATCCTCAATGTGAAGATGGGATTCCATCTCCAAAACAACTGTGCGATGATCACGACTGCTAATACTGTAATGGACAGATGCCTCTATGACAGGTAGATTGGTGAGGATGAGGTCAAGTAGGGTTTTTATTTCCTCTTGTTGGTTCCCTCACCACTTGCTTCAGACCCAGTCTAGCCACTATGGTAGCTGGTAATCAGCAGGAGGTTTCCCTCACCATGTTTGACTTGATGCCATGAGATTTCATAAGGTACAGAGTCAATGTTGCGGACTTCCAGGGCAGCTCCCTTCTCACTGTATACCATCGTGCTGCCACCTCTGGTGTGTGTGCCCTGTCAGTGGAACAGGGATGGTGATGGTGTTGTCTGAGACATTGTAAGATATGATTTTGTGTGTATGACTGTTGCTTGACTGACAGCTCACCCAATTTTGGTACAAGCCCCTAGATGTTAGTAAGGAGGACTTTGCAGGGCTGACAGGTGTGCCATTGCCGTTTCCAGTACACAGATAGATGCCACGCGTCCCGGCTGGTTTCATTCCTTTTAGACGTCATAGTGGTGATTTTGAGCCAAGTGCCTGAACTGCTCGGTCATTTCAGAGGGCATTTAAGAGTCAAATATATTGCTGTGGGTCTAGAGTCCCATGCCAGACCAGGGAAGAACCACAAATTGCCTTCATTAGTAAACCAGATGAGATTTTACAACAATCGACAATGGTTTTGCGGTCACCACTAGACTAGCTTTTAATTCCAGATTTATTAATTTAATTTAAATTCCACCAGCTGCCATGTCCCCAGATCAGTAGCCTGGGCCACTGAAATACTGGTGCAGTGACATTATCGCTGCACCGCTGCCTCCCTATGAATGGATTTCAAAAGGGAAAATCTTGCTTCAACATTATTGAAAGCTGTGAGGAGGTAACAGGGAGAGTAACAATGGTAATACAGTGAATGGAATTTATCTGGATTTTCAAAAGACCTTCAATAAGGTACCCCATAATAGACTAAAGAATAAGGTCAGAGAATGTGGAGTCAGAGCACAAATGGCAGAATGGATTGCTAGAGAGAGTGGGAGTGAAGGGTAGTTATTCAGAGTGGCTGGAGGTGGAAAGTGGGTGTTCAAGGATCAGTGCTGGGATCACTGCTGTTCACAATTTACATTAATGATTCGAGCTTTGGAATCAGAAAAAATAATTTCTAAATTTGCAGTGGATACCAAATTCGGGGGGGGGGGGAGACAATCATGAGTAACTGCACCAAATTACAGGAAGACATTAATAAACTTGGAGAATGGGCAAATAATTGACAAATGAAGTTCTAGACAAATAAACGTGAGGTAGTATATTTCAAGAGGAGGAATAGGGGGGTCACCAATTCCTTGGAAGGTGCAAATCTAGGTGGGGTAGAGGAACAAAGTGATCTTAGAGTACAAATACATCAATCACTAAAACATGTACCACAAGTTAGCCATTAAAACAGCAAACCAAGCACTAGGCTTTATTTCTGGAGGAATAGTATTGAAAAGTAAGCAAACTCTGTATCAAGTCTTGGTTAGGCCACATTTAAGAGCAGTGTGTGCAGTTCTGGTCACCATATTATAAAAGGATATGGAAGCACTGGTGAGAGTGAGGGAAGATTTGCAAGGACGATACCAGAAATGTGTGGGCTTACATGCCAGGAAAGGATTGACAGGCTCCTCCCTTGAAAAAGACAGCTGAGGGGTAGAGGTTTTTTAAATTCGGAAAGGTTTTTGATAGAGTGGTTAGAGAGAGAATGTTTCCTCTTGTGGGGAAGAGAACCCTGGAGACCATCAAGATTGGATATTTACGGGCAGCACGGCGGCACAGTGGTTAGCACTGCAGCCTCATGGCACCGAGGTCCCAGGTTCGATCCCGGCTCTGGGTCACTGTCCATGTGGAGTTTGCACATTCTCCCTGTGTCTGTGTGGGTTTCACCCCCACAACCCAAAGATGTGCAGAGTAGGTGGATTGGCCACGCTAAATTGCCCCATAATTGGAAAAATGAATTGGGTACTCTAAATTGATTTTTAAAAAGAGAGGATATTCACCAAGAAATCCAATCGGGAATTCAGAAACGTCTTTCACCCAGAGAGTGGGTAGAATGTGGAACTCGCTACCACAGGAAGTGGTTGAAAGTGAATAGTACAGATGTATTTAAGAGGAAGATAGGCAAGTTTGATGGTAAAGTTAGATGAGAAAGACAGGAGGAGACTCAAATGGAGCAGAATCAACAACGTGGACTGGTTGGGCCGTGTGGCCTGTTGGTGTCCCATGTCCTATTTAAGCCTACGTAGCTTAAAAAAAAAGACAACATTGGCTATAAAGCATCATGATAGGTTGTGAAATGCAAGTCTTTATTTTATAAATAAGTGTAAGGGCTGGTTACAGGCCCTCAGCAGCAGAGCCAGAAATCTAGGCAAACTTCCTAGATTCCATAAACCTATGTAGATTTTACTGTGATCAGAACCCAAGTTACTGATCATTAAAAGCCCACCACGGTTAAAATGCTCCAACTGATGCAAAGAAAACACTTTCAATCAAATAGCAATCATGAACCCAAAGGTCAGTGTCAGCACAACTAGTTCTTCAGGGTCCATCAATCAGTTCAAGCACTACGGAAGGATTACATAAAATAAAGTGGTGTGTCCCTTTGTGAAAAACAGACAGTGCCTGACTAAGGGAAATGGTCTGTGAAATGTCGTTAAAATTGAACACAGCATTTGAGAGACGGGAAAACAGCATTTATGAGAGCACTGTTCCCAACATTGGGGGTTGGTGAGCTCAGTTGGCGGGACGGCTGGGTTGTGATGCGGAGCGATGCCAACAGCATGGGTTCAATTCCCGTACCAGCTGAGGTTATTCTCAAGGTCCCACCTTCTCGACCTTGTCCCTCGCCTGAGGTGTGGTGATCCTCCGCTTAAATCACCACCAGTCAGTGACTGTGGTGACATTTACATTCAGGGAATAAACACCATCTCGCCAGTTTAAAACTATAGCTGCAGGTGTCGCCCACTACATAGCTACTGTTCAGCTCCAGCTAGTTGAAAAAGCAGCCACTTAGCTCTTTACAAGCAACTGGTATCTATCACTCCATCCTTCAATTCAAATGCCTCGTCCACCTACTCATCTGTGCTGAAAGGTCACTGTGAATTCTTTGTCACTAGCATCCTCTGATTAAAGTTCAAGTGAAGCAACTTGCAGTTACTGAGCAAACCCCAATCATTAAACAACTATAAACCTCTCCCCAGCCTGGTGCACATTGTTTCCAACAAGCTTAGCTTTGGCAAAGATGCTAAACAAGTGGTATTGCATTGGACACCTGGCCCACTTGATAGTCCGTTCCACTGAAGTCAACCAAACAGGGAGTTGATACAATATTGCCCATTTTGAATACTGCCCTTGGACAATGTGCAGCAAAAAAGCAATTAAAACAGGCCCAAGTATCATCCGATAGGATTATTAGTTACTTCAAGCAGCTCAAAGAGCAAAGTGCATGGTTCCCAGTTTTGCTATTCTGAAAGCATCTCCTTATATGCATTTACCAAGGTGAGGACAATTCAAACAGGTGAATAGAACACGTTCACTTTCAGAACTCTAACGGGTGAAACTGGTCTATGCTAGTAGCGTAAAACATGCTACTGGTTTACTATGACCATGTTTGACACTACAGGTGTAGGAGATGCAATATTTCCACAGGAACAGAGAAGGTGGAGGAGATTTAATCAAGGTTTTTAAAATCAGTGAATACGGAAAACTTATTTCCTGTGGTTGGGGAGTACGAGACAAATGGTTATCAATTTAGAATTATTAGAAAAGATTGAGAAGGGTGAAGTTCATTGTCAAGTGCCACCATTGATTAAGTCAATGTGAAAAGCAATACTCAGTGGATGGATAATGTGATGAGAGATGTATTTTTGCAATTTATTTGGGGGATAATGTTAATATTCTCTGTAGGTAAAGAAAACTGTGTGTGGGCCCAAGGTTAATTAAAATGAGGGCAGGTTATTGGAGATAGGCTGTCTGTGAGGTCTAAGAGATGAAAGGTTCAAGGTGTTTGGTTGATGCATTTATAATGAGAGGTTACGGTGAGTTTGAGTTACAATAAATAAGTTGGATGTAAAATTTGCATTGTGAGCGAAGTGAGAAACTTGGTTTTTCAGCTGTTGAATTTCAAAAGGGAGTTCAGAGATTTTGTTTTATAAATTTAGAGTACCCAATTTTTTTTCAAATTAAGGGGCAATTTGCATGGCCAATCCACCTACCCTGCACATCTTTGGGTTGTGGGGGTGAAACCCATGCAGACACGGGGAGAATGTTCAAACTCCACACGAACAGTGACCTCGGGCCAGGATTCGAACCCGGGTCCTCAGCGCCGTAGGCAAAGCAATGCCACTGTGCTGCCCTGGGGAGTTCAGAGATGACGAGGAACATTTGCATCTTTCTAAGGTCCCATGAGTAAATATGGAAATGAATATTCAATTTTATTAACCCCAAACAGTTTGTTTCTGAACCTCCTTTTGGAAGTCCTGAGGTGTACCTTAGTAAAGCAACAATTCCTTGACTTGGACAATATTACTGGATTTTTATGGTTAACAGTTTATAAGGGGCTGTTGTCAACAAGGTAGTTCACGTATGCAGCACGGTAGCACAGTGGTCAGCACAGTTGCTTCACAGCTCCAGGGTCCCAGCTTGGGACACTGTCCGTGTGGAGTCTGCACATTCTCCTTGTGTCTGCGTGGGTTTCCTCCAGGCGCTCCGGTTTCCTCCCACATGTCCCGAAAGACCTGCTTGCTAAGTGAATTGGACATTCTGAATTCTCCCTCTGTGACCCGAACAGGCGCCGGAATGTGGCGACTAGGGGATTTTCACAGTAACTTCATTGCAGTGTTAATGTAAGCCTACTTGTGACAATAATGAAGATTATTATACTTTTGAGCAGGCACGTTTTTTGGACTGATCTGTAAGACTGTTCTAACTATGTAACTTTAACCTTGTATGCTTCTGTTTTTTGCTTTCCAAAAAAAACTTCAAATCTTTCAAATTCGAACAGTGTTACTGAAGTTCTAGCTTTTGGGATGAGGCGTCCTTCCGCCTCACTTTTACAATAAAAAAAGGTTGATGATCGGTGAAGCAGAGGTCACTCTGGGGTCTGGCTTGCTCAGTAATAACATCTACTGTGGTCGTAACAATAGAGAACTAGACCGCAGACTGACCTCTGCCTCATAATGCGTTTGGCGGCTTGAAGAATATTCCAGCAATGAGATGCGTGAAGCCATCAACTGGAAAATGCTGAACATTCATTTACTTCAATTGGTTTTCTTGGCCCCTCTTGGCTTATGAAGGCTGAAAGGGACCAGGTTTTGACAACACTTCAGACAAGGGTAACTATAGAATAGGAGGACAGGTGAGGGCCTGTTAGTTCGCTTCCATTAATTCTTTAACATAAAGGTTAGTTAAAACAACCTGGGAAGCTTAGTGATTTCGGATCCAGGGATAGCCACAAATAAGTTGCTTGCACATAAATCTTAATAGGGAGTCATAAGGAGAAGAGAAAGTGAATCTGAACTTTGGCAAGAATTGGCTGATAGCTCTGGAAAGGCTGGCAGTCCCAGCTGTCTTCTAACCTGTTGCTGCACTACAAAGAACTGGTGCATCACCAAAGGATGCAGCTTGCTTTGAGGCAGATCTTCAGCTGTCCTACTTGTCATTTCATTGTCAAGCAGACGTCTCTGCAGCTAATTGCAAAATTGGGCTGGATCCTTCGGCTGCGCCCACCCAGCGACCCGCCCGCAGTGATCCATTGTGTACGGTGTTGTTATTTTCCTATATTTGAAGACTTTTTCTTAAAGGATACAAAATCTCAGCAACAACAGGGACAAAGTTGCATTGAGTTGGAAAGGTATTCTGCTTTGCTGAATATTGGCTTCTTGGACCCCTGACTGGGGATTGATGTCTAGTGACACAAATATCCAAAATGGAGGGCATCACAGATGATCCAATATTTTTTTTTTTTCCAATTAAGGGGTAATTTAGCGTGGCCAATCCACCTAGCCTGCACATCTTTGGGTTGTGGGGGTGAAACCCACGCAAACACGGGGAGAATGTGCAAACTCCACACGGACAGTGACCCGGGGCCGGGATTTGAACCTGGGACCTCGGCGCCGTGAGCAGCAGTGCTAACCACAGCGTCAGCATGCCACTCCTTTGATCATCGAATATAATCCACAGTCTCTGTCCACACACATGCGCTTTTCAGACGAGAACGTCAGGAGTACTGTACTTTCCCCTTCTCTGCTCTGAGAGATGCAAAGATGAATAAGTGCCCCCCCCCCCCCCCCCCCCCCCCCCCCCACAAAAAAAAACAACCAAATGGCAAACAAACCTCAGGCCTTCCAGGCTCAGGCATGCATGAGATGGCGCAGGAACCGATTGAACAATTAACGGGTGACCAAATTGAAACATTTCCATTAGTGGTAGGTTGATTTTTTTTTATAAATTCAGAGTACCCAATTATTTTTTTACAATTAATGGGCAATTTAGCATGGCCAATCCACCTAACCTGCACATCTTTGGGTTGTGGGGGTGAAACCCACGCAGACATGGAGAAAATGTGCAAACTCCACACGGACAGTGACACAGAGCCAGGATCGAACCTGGGACCTCGGCGCCGTGAGGCCACAGTGCTAACCCACTGCGCCACCATGCTGCCCCAAGTGGTAGGTTGATTAAACACAATATCAAGCATGATGTGGGCAGGCTGTCTGGGACAAGTTACACTGTAGGAAATCAGAACTCACGTATTTGCCGGATCAGTGGGATTTAGAATTTCCCGGCCTAGAGCTGGAGTTGTTCAGAGCAGGTGACCAGGGCAAGAACCACAGATTAGTAATTCAGACCTTGTTTCACTGTGGAGCTGCCAACATTGCACAATTTACCAACACAAATATCACACTTCATGGGAGCTGCTTTTATACTGGCACTCGATCAAATTGGATTTCAGCAGACCAGTGTCCACGATTTAGCTCTCAATGTTCACACTGCTGAATCAAAGCCCCTCAACTCAGACCCACACAAAAAAAACATAGGGCACATGACTCAACTGGTAAGGGAGGCAAGATTTAGTCATCGGATTGCTCTTACACAATTTATCTGAAGACACAAAGCATTCCCTCCCAGCACGATCACACTCAGCATTCCAGAGAGGTATATTCTAAGGCTTCTCAACTTCCTTATCTGCTCACTGTCCCTCAGGAAGATTTTATTTTTCTTCCATAAAGATATGTAATAAAACTTATCTTGCGCCAGTTATGCACTATAGTCAGGATTCCAAAATGAAAGCCTGTCTCTTTAGTTGCCTTAAACACTTACGGCTCAGCTCCCTGGAGGTGGGAGGGTTGAGGCTGTCACAGCTGTCTGCACTATCACTGCTGGAAATGTCATCATCCGACTCCTTGGGTGAAGAACACAATGACGAACCGTCTACCTCTTCGAATTTTCGCTTTATGCTCCCACTGACAGCCATCTCCATTTCTCACCCTGTTGAAGAGAACAAGTACATGACTGGAAACTTCAAATACAGTTATTAATTTGAAAAGGAGCACTTCACTTACCACCTCAGCCAACCGACATCTCTGCTATGAAATGAAGAAAAGCTAACAGTACTTCAATTACCACCTTCACAGCTCTCCCACATTACAATAACCTCCCAAAGTAAAAGGAAGTAAAGAACTTGCATTTATATAGCACCTTTCACAACCTCAGGGTATACCAAAGCACTTAACAGTACTTTTTAAAAGTATAGTCGGTTTTAAAACTGGAAAGGTGGCAAATAATTTGCACACAGTTACAATCCCACAAATGGCAATTAGATAAACGACCAAATAATCTATTGGATTTAGGGGTAAACATTGATAAGGACAGCAAGGATAACGCCCTAACTGCACTTAGAATAGAGCCAATGGATCTTTTACGTCCACCATCAGTTTAGTATCTCGTCGGAAAGATGTCACCTCCAACAGTTCCCTCAGTACTACACCGGAGTGTCAGCAATAACTCAGGACTGATATACTGAATGAAAATACAAAGTATTCTTTGCATTTCATTGAATCTTAGGCATCTCCTGGTCCTTTTGGGTAGCTTGTATGTAGCACAGTCCCCCCCCCCCCCCCCCCCCCCCCCCCCACCTACCCTGAATGGTTTCCACCAATAAATGAGCTTTCCTGACCAGTCATACAACACTGGAATGTTGGCTCTAATTGATCACTCAGTATTTCCAAGTCACCTAGGATGATACCATACTTTTCTTCCTTTTTCATTTGTCCCTCACTCTTATTCCCACCCCCAAATAAAGCAGCAGCTGCCCTCCACCTCAGACCATCCGTTTGGCCCTGTGCATCCACCTGAGTCAGAGGTTGTGGGTTCAAGCCCCAAGTGTGTAATCTAGGCTGATAATTCAGTGCAACTCAGGGTGTGTTGTATTTTCAGAAATGCCGTCTTCTGGTGGAATTATACAATCCTATTCCCATATTTGAGTGGGTGTTCTCACTGTCCTGGTCATCGTTCCTCACTCAACCAAACACCACAAAATACAGACAAACCAGTCGCTCATCACAGTGCTATTTCATGTGGTCATGTAGCACACAAAATGGCTACCACAATAACTTTGATTCAAGGACACCTATTCAGGATTACAGGTTTCTGCCACAGGTTTTCATTGACTGAGCAGGTCGATTCTTGACCACAGATCTTCAAGAACACGGGGCTGGATGTCCCATTAGGCAGTGGGACCAGAAGTGCAGGATTTGCTTCCCTTCTTTCCTCTCTCTTGCTGCCCTGCCTCATTGTTTTTTTTTATATAAATGTTTTTTTATTGAGTTTTCATATTTTATATATGACAAATTACAAGTTATTAGAGAGAGAGAAAAAAGAAAGGAAAACACAAAAATTTTACATGAATATTTACAGGTAAGCATCTTCATAACAATAATTGTGGCCGCCCCCTTTAGCCAGCATACATATTTTACATTCCCCAATATGGCCGAGGCACATGTTTATAGGCATTTATTTATAGTTTGGTTTTGGGCCTTGGCTTGCCATCAAACCCCCATACCGAGCCCGTAGCCCCCCCCCCCCCCCCCCCCCCCCCCCCCCCCCCCTCCTACCTTCCCCCGATTCCCGCCCATTTTCCCCTGGTTCTTGGCCACCCGACTATTCTTCCTCATGTACGTTGGCCACAAACAGGTCCCAGAACAGTTGCATGAATGGCTCCCACGTTCTGTGGAAGCCGTCGTCCGACCCTCGGATGGCGAATTTGATTTTCCCCTGCCTCATTGTTAAGATGTTTGGACACGAGGCCTGATGCAGCTGGATGGGACAGGTTGTCGCCATTTTGTATGATTTGGTAGCAAGCTCCTCCCAGTTAGTAATTTCAATACTGCCGTATTTTCAAGGAGAGCTTCAGAGTGTCTTTGAAACATTTTCTTTGTCTTCCCCTGGAAGGCTGAGAGTTGAGACTATAGGACCTGGTGGTAAAGACACTTTGCGGTCATCCTGTCAGCGTCTAGTCCATTGAAGTTGATATTTCAATAGTATTCCCGGACTGCTTGTGGAGCTGGCTTCAAGAAGTAAACTAACGTTTCTTCGACCATCTTCCCATTGAATCTGGAGGATGTGGGAGAGGTATCACTGATGAAATTTCTCTAGTGTTCTTACGTGTTGCTGATATACAGTTCAGGTCTCACTGTGGTGTCGACAATTCAATTGCTCTGTACATTAGGACCTCTGTGACCTGCTGAGGTCTTTGTTGTTAAACACGTGTTGCCGTAGCTTGCAGAAGGCTGAATTCACACAGCTGATCCAGTTATGGATCTCCTAGACAATGGTGGCCTTTTGAGCGAGGTGGTTGCTAAGGTATGGGTAAGTGCTCAACATATTCCAGAGTCTCTCCTTCAACATATATGGGAGCTGGAATGTTTGACTGACAAGATCTGGGTGATAGCAGTTCTGTTCTGACAACATTCAAGGACTGGCTGAGTTTCTTGTATATAGAGTTGAAGAGATTGAGAGTGGCTTGCAAATCTGGTGCAGGGTGGACAATGACCGCAGTCATTTGCGAACCATTTAGATCATGCATGTCTACGATGGTCAGTTTAGTTTTGGAACGGAAGCAACGGAGGTTAAAGAGTTTTCCCTCCAGGTGGTATTTAATACTGTACTCACACCAGAGGGCAGTTGTCCTTTGATGAGGTGAATAGCCACTGTCATGTAGATTGTAAATAGAAGGGAGCTATCATGCAGCCTTGCTTGACACTGGTCTGGAATTTGAAGGTGTCTGCTTCAGATTTGTTGCTCAAGACAGTAACAGTCATCTCAGCATGAAGCAACTGCAGGATTATGAAGTAGTTTAATGGGCATCCAAATCTTTGGAGTAGAATTCACAGTCTCGCAATTTACTGAGTCAGAAGCTTTGGTGAGGCCGGTGAATGCAATGAATTCCTGGTGTTGTTCTCAACATTTTTCTTGGATTTGCCTGGTAACAAAGACTATGTCAGAGGTTCCTCTGGAAGAACACAGTGTCTCTTCAGCCACAGGAAGTAGATGATTCAGGAGAATGCATGTCAGTATCTTCCCTGCAATGGACAAGAGGGAAGTGGAAACACAAGAGGGAAGTGGAAACACAAGAGGGAAGTGGAAACACAAGAGGGAAGTGGAAATACCTGGGGGGTGGGGGGAGGAGGAGAGAAAAGAGAGAGACAGGAAAGGAGAAGAGGAGAGAGAGAGAGAGGAGAGAGAGAAAGGAAAAAAGAAATGGGGAAGGGGGGGGGGAGAAGAGACCTAAAGAAACAAGGGAGAGGTCAGAAAGTGGCCGACACAAAGAGCAAAGGGCCCAATGCAAGACCACACGGAAGAGAGGCCAGGCGATAGTGAGGGGAGGGGGGGGGGGGCACAGCCCACATATGAACACCAAGACAACTACCCATGGTGAGGTAAAGGGCCAAGGAAAGGAACCTTACACAGTATAAGAAGGAAGTGTGATAGTTTTATTCTCCTCATTTTGTCCCATCTATCTTTAACGAATGCACAGTGTATAAAATGTAATACCTGAATAAAAATATTTCAAGAACAAAGCATCTTAATCAGAGTCAAAGATTGGGGCACAAGCTCCAATGACAGGTGGTAGATTGGTTGCAGCTGAGCTCTAATTGGTGTCATGAGTTTTTCATTTGTACATTGGCAGAGTTCTGGCAGTGCATCCAAGATTCTATTCCGGATCGACATGGACATGAGGGTCACTTTCCAGTGGAAGATACATTCCCCAGTTTGTTGCTTCGACTGTGCCTCCCCAGGAAGATGGGTCTCACTGAGGCTAGGGATGTCAATTTGAAGCCTTGATAGCTCATGTGACACGATTACAGTTTTCTTTCCGGACGGTCAGTCCTGAGATTAGCCACAAGTGTTTTAACATTCCAAGTTGCAAAATTTAAAGATTTCTTTCTTTGCCCACAAAGATGATGCTCCAGGGTGTGGTTTTCCCAGCTAGGAGGATGTGGGACAGTCTATTTTTCAGGCACTTTTGTAGCCCCTTCCCCATTTATGGTGAGCAGAGGATCTCCTGAAGAGGACTGTTCCAGCCACAGATGCTGTTGCCCAAAGACACCTCTGCCCAACACATGCGACCAGGACCTTGATTAACCTGTTACTTGTGCACAAATTCTTGACTACAGATCCCAGCTTCACAGCCCTGACTCTGTCTCCAATCCTCCATAGAATTTACAGTGCTGAAGGAGCCATTTGGCCCATTGGGTCTGCACCAGCCCTTGGAAAGAGCCTAAGCTCACGCCTCCACCCCATCCCCGTAACTCCAGGACCACAGGACCTGGCTGATGGACCCTGGTAGAAGCCGGTGTGTGACTTTGCTTAATATAGAGACCTTGGGGCACCACCATTGTCCACACGATCTTGATGGTGGCCAGATTTCAGTGATGTGTTGCACTAAGATGATTGGGATCACCTTGCCACTGCAGCCTTCGCACATTCTTCCTTCGCCTGTTCTGTTATGGAGGACTTTTTGGACCTGACTTTGTCTGACACCTTCCCCCGACTTTGCCCATGGGTGGCCCTACCTGGAGCCAAAATCTCCTGACAGCATTGCTGAAAGAATTGGAGTGCATAAGCCTCTCCACCACATCAGTATAGTGATCCACGTTAAGTGATTGTGGTTGTGGTAACAGCAGAGCCACAACTGCCAGCAATGTTAGCAAACTACTACAATGAGGCAGCACGATGCTTTGGTCCTCTCCCAATTTTCACTCATGCACTTTCCAGCAAGTGTCACTCGATAGCAATCATGAGTGGGAGCCTTACCTGATGTTTCCTCCCAGTTACCCACTGCTCCATTTTAAGAGGCATTTTAAGGTGTCTGTCTCTGTCACCCAATTATTCAATGCAGAGAATACAACTCAAACATTTGGAACTGTACCGTGGCCTGATCAGCACAAAAAAACACATGGCGGGCAGCACGGTGGCGCAGTGGTAGCACTGCTGCCTCATGGCGCCGAGGTCCCAGGTTCGATTCCGGCTCTGGGTCACTGTCCGTGTGGAGTTTGCACATTCTCCCCGTGGGTTTCACCCCCACAACACAAAGATGTGAAGAGTGTGTGGGATGGCCACACTACATTGCCCCTTAATTGGAAAAATGAATTGGGTACTCTAAACTTAGAAAAATAAACACATGGATTTGGTTTATCAATTGCAATTTAGGAATTCACCAAGGCAGCAAGACCAGAGTTTTGATCCCCCTTTAACCAAAATCTAGAGATGTTTACTACAGAAAGTATAAATGAAGATTTAAGATCCAGTCGAATCTCGGTTCTCTTTGGAAGAATTCTCCATGCAGAACAAAACAAAAACAGATTTTAAATTGCTTCGATTTTTTTCTTTTATTTGAACTGCAGACACCCATTTGAACCGAACTTTCATTTTCCTGGCAAGAAAAATGAATGCAAATTTCAATTCAATCAGAGAAACTGGAACAAGACTCTCAATTGGTGAACTGAGACAATGCTGCATGTCTATCAATGCCTTTTGAAGTAAAATGGAGGTAGCTGGGAGGTAGGGAAGAGCAATAAATTTAGTTTGCCCAGGGAACAGTTCAACTCTGTTTATTGCACCAATGAAGTTGTTTATGTTCAGGTCAGTTCTTTCACTGGAAAACACTCTACACCTCAAGGGCTATTAGCTTGTGGGCAATTTAAGGCAGCACGGTAACATTGTGGATAGCACAACTGCTTCACAGCTCCAGGGTCCCAGGTTCGATTCCGGCTTGGGCCACTGTCTGTGCGGAGTCTGCACATCCTCCCCGTGTGTGCGTGGGTTTCCTCCGGGTGCTCCGGTTTCCTCCCACAGTCCAAAGATGTGCAGGTTAGGTGGATTGGCCATGATAAATTGCCCAAAGTGTCCAAAATTGCCCTTAGTGTTGGGTGGGGTTACTGGGTTATGGGGATAGGGTGGAGGTGTTGACCTTGGGTAGGGTGCTCTTTCCAAGAGCCGGTGCAGACTCGATGGGCCGAATGGCCTCCTTCTGCACTAAATTCTATGATAATCTATGATAATTTGTCCAGTTTGCTGGTGGTTTCCAGATGGAACATTTCATCCCTACATCTCCAATACAGACGACATGGTTGCCACTTTCCTCTCCGTAATTCGGTAACTTCAAGACATTCAAACAGAGTACTGTTCAGGAACAGGGTCCAATCTCAGTCTCACAATTAAGAGTGAAGTAAACTTATTTTCTCCATTGCAAAATGTAATCGTTTCTCATTCAAAAGGAGTCTTTAACATTATTAGTAGCCACACAACTCACTATAGATCACCAGTAGACAACTCTTAGAATTTTCTGAAAGATCCATTTTCTTTGAGATTTGTCCTTATGTTCTCCACCATTGGCAGTCTTCATGTTTTATTTTTGGCTGACACACAATAATAAACCAATCTGTTTCCTCTCTTCACGCGATGTGTCCTTGGGCATCTGCTCCAAACAGATGTTATTAGCTTTGTGATATAGGGAATGGGTGCCCCTAGCAACCAGATCACATGCTTCTCTACACCAGTCAGTCATTATGTTCTGCACTTAAAGGCCACTTCAGAACCTAGTGCTGAATACACATTTAATAAATACATATGCAGGACTAAGGCTAAAAATATGAGTGTTGCTGAGGTGATTTGCGTTCCCATCATTCCAGCATCTTGCATAACTTAGGCGATAATTAACAACAGTGAAAGGACGATACTGAGGCCAAGGACAGAAGCTATGACACTTCGATCTAGGATTCCATCCTCGATTCCACACAACTGAAAGGGGAGTGAATGACTGCAAATCCATTGCATCAAAGTCCTCTTTTTAAAAATAAATT
This sequence comes from Scyliorhinus canicula, assembly GCF_902713615.1. Taxonomy (NCBI): domain Eukaryota; kingdom Metazoa; phylum Chordata; class Chondrichthyes; order Carcharhiniformes; family Scyliorhinidae; genus Scyliorhinus; species Scyliorhinus canicula. The sequence continues at coordinate 11,441,535 of NC_052173.1, read as the reverse complement.
TAGAGTACCCAATTGATTTTTTCCAATTAAGGGGCAATTTAGTGTGGCGGGCTAGACAGCTGGTTTGTGAGACAGAGCAAGGCCAGCAGCACGAGTTCAATTCCCGTACCAGCTGAGAATTCTGAATTCTCCCTCTGTGTACTTGAACAGGCGCCGGAATGTGGTCACTAGGGGATTTTCACAGTAACTTCATTGCAGTGTTAATGTAAGCCTATTTGTGACAATAAAGATTATTTATTAATATTATTATTACTTTGCACATCCTTTTGGGTTGTGGGGGTGAGACCCATGTAGACACGGGGAGAATGTGCAAACACCACAGGGACAGTTACCCAGGGCCAGGATCAAACCCAGGTTCTCAGCGCCGTGAGGCAGCAGTGCTAACCACTGTGCCACCGTGCTGCCCGACCAAGTTCTCTTTCAGAAGTTTTCTTTTCAAATGAACTCTGAAAAGGCTCAACAAGGTCTAATTTCCGATGAATTAGAATTTTGAAGTCTTGCAAATCACAGTTGACCAGCAGCGTCCTACAATCACCAAGATTCTCTAGTTTTATGGAATTGACTCAGTTTCCAAATGTGGTCAAATGTGCCCCACTTTCACCCTTGATGGATTTCTCCTCCCTCTTTCTGCCACCAGCGAGAATCCTTTCATAACATGACTGTTTAAGTGGCCAATGTTCCATTTGTTGCAATGGTAACCAGTGGCGTGGCTGCGGCGACACCAATGTAGCCCCATGCACTATTAGTAAACATCTTACACTCATTCACATGTATATAGGGTGAAATTCTCCCATCGGGAGACTAAGTGCCGACGCCAGAGTGAAAACCGGAATGTTTCACTCCGGCATCAGAGGCCATTCCACGCCCCCTATTCTCCCACCCCCAGGGGGCTAGGAGTGGCGCAGCGTAAATTACGCGGCCGGCGTACATGACGTCACCCGCACATGCACAGGTTGGCCGGCGCCAACCCGCGCATGCGCGGTTGCCGTCCTCCCCGCGGGCGCCCCGCAGGACATGGAGGATTGATCTTGTGGGGCGGCGGAGGAAAAGAGTGCGTCCTTTAGAGGTGCCGGCCCGCCGATCGGTGGGCACCGATCGGGGGCCAGACCCTTACTGAGTGCCCCCCTGGTGCTCGATCCTCCCTCCCCCCCCACAAGCCGCACACACAGCGTTCGCGCGCTGTTCACGCCAGTAGCGACCAGGTGTGGTTGGCGCAGGCGTGAACCCGTCGGATTGGGTAGGCCGCTCGGCCCATCCGGGCCAGAGAATCTCCGAACGGCCTGTCGTGCAATGCGGCACGCCGTTTTTTTTTTGGGGGGGGGGGGGGGAGAGAGAGAGAGAGAGAGAGAGAGAGAGAATCGCGTGCGGGTGCCAGGGCGGCGTGGCGGGACTCGCCCGGCACTCCCGCGATTCTCCCACCCGGCGTGGGGGTCGGAGAATTGCACCCATAATTTACACATATATACTTTCACAACAAACAGCTACCACCATTCAGTACCCAAATAATTAAAACACTCAATGATCAAAATACACACATTCTTAAGTTTCATATCATTTTACCAAATGTTCATCAGGGTTATAGTTCACATGTATACACTGTGCGAATAAGAGTACTGAGATCACAGGCCCAACAAGGGTCCTTATTACTCAATTTTTATTTACTGATCAGCAATAAAATTAGCCCAATTGAGAATTCCAATGAGCTACATGCGGTTCTTGGCAAACGTTTTGGCTAATGCTTATTAATTAAAATTGATCTTTGGAATGTGGCGCAGTGGCTAGCCTCATAGCACCAAGAACCCGGGTTCAATCCCGGCCCCCTGTCCGTGTGGAGTTTCCACATTTTCCCAGTGTCTGCGTGGGTCTCGATGGGTGGGGTGGAATGGCAAATTTCCTTCAGTTGATACTTTCAGCCTCCAGTGCTTCCATTCATTTCCCCACCTCTAACAAAGGCTCCAACCTGGACTGGAGCACATTTCCACAGGCACGGGAAAAGCAAGGAGGAAAAAGGCATGGTAGGAGTGCCATGGCTGTTCATACTCTGCAAAGAGCACCTTCTAATGGCTGGTTGCAGTACATCAGCAGAGAGCTACCCTCAAGCAGGCGGCATTGAAGGAAAAGAGCCAATAAATTATGCAAAGAGTTAGAGGCGATGTAGATTAGTTTAAACATTGATCGAGCATCCTATATAGGCACTGCACAGTTTCATAAAAAGAGCTGAAGTAATTTTGAAAGTCCAGCATATCGCTAGGTACTCTGTTATCTGCGTGTAACAGAATGTTGTTTTTTTTTGGAAGGTTACAAAGAGTGGTGGTTGGAGCAACCTTGAATCACAGCAATGCTAGTGCCCTCAAACGCACCCCTCCCCCACAGCAACCCAGTCCACAAGCGAGGTGGTATTCTAATTAAGCTTTATCTAGCCAGTCCTTGGAACTAACCTTCACAAGTAGCTGTAAGGGAGCCCTACATCCTGTACGAGAAGCAGCATACTGCCAATTTAAATTCCCCAAAACCTGAACTCCCGAGGATTGTCACAACTGCCCAGCACCATCAGCAGTCCTTTCGAAAGGATAAGGAGCTTTCCATAATAGGTTTGGTTCCACTTTGTCCCCTGAAAACAACAGAGTGGAATTTCAATACTCCAGGTTAATGGTTCAGACCAATCTGAAGATGATTTATTGATAAAGTACTGTATTCATATACAACTAATTTCCCTGCCTGCAGAATGTCACAATCATACTTTGCTTCCTCCAACCCTGAGCGCCTTGTATTCTCTGGGATAAATTCCTATTTGTGGCCTTGATCTGACACAAGTCTATTTCTTTCTTTCTGTAAATTTAGAGTACCCAATTATTTTGGGGGGGGGGGGGGGGCTGCACTGGCAGAGGTGCCGTCCTTCAGAAGAGACATTAATCTGAGGCTTTGTCTTCTCTTTTGGATGGGTGTAAAAGTTTCCATGGCACTATTCAAAGAGCAGGGAGTCGTCCCCAATGTCCTGGCAAATATTTATCCCTCAACCAAAATCACTGAAACAAGTTATCAGGTCATTATCAGATCGCTGCCTGTGGGAACTTGATGGGTGCTGCTTTTCCTACATTGCAACAGTGACTGCACTTCAAAAGTGCTTAATTGGTTGCAAAGCACATTCTGACGATTGTGAAAGGTGTTATCCAAATGCAAGGTTCAATTTAAATTGTGCATGAGCATAGTTGCTGTAATCAAAGTCTTTAAAGAACGGAAATAAGGATCAATACTATTCAATTCTTTAATTATATTGTTGTGATTGTGTAAAGGAGAGACTGGAATCTTCTCGGATTGTAGGGTTTCATTTCGTTGCTAAAATGGCCGCATTCACATTCTTTAAATACAACCATTTAGAAGCAGTCATGAGACAGCCTTTGCGAAATTGGGAGATGGATACAAAAGTTGATAATAAGCAATATATAACCTACTGAGTGAGCTGTAAATCGGAGATATTTCTTCAGAGAGAAAAGGGTTCATTGTTGATTGCCACGGTGGTCATTCTTTTCCTTCTCTGGGTACATTTATCGGCCATCACTCAGGATGCGGGTGAGCAGCCGGAACAGGAGAAGGGGTGGAGTGTGTGGGTATTTAGGCTAGTTTTGTCCTCGCCATGTTCGAGGAAAGCCCCCCCATAGTTAGAGTTCATTATTTGTTCTCCCTTTGGCTGCGCCATTTTCCACTTCAGGTCCAGGTGGACTATGTATTATCCTGTTGAGGACTGGGATTTGTTCAATTCCTCTTTAGGGAGGAGTCGGTTGTTTCTCCTGTAGCGCTTCTCCCTCTTTGTCTGATCTAATTGCTTTTTCTTTTTTCTATGGGAGACCCTGGGCTGAATATTAAAGCTTGGCATACCCAGTCCTCACTTTGTCATTTTGTAGTTACAGGGTGGCTATCTGTCTTGGCCTGGGTCTGGGGAAAGACTTTAAATTGCCGTGTAAGAGTTAGTCAATTTCCCTTTAGCACTGGGGTTCTCGGGCTATTGTTTTCTTGTTCTATCATTTGGTTTTGAAGCTATGGGTGCGATGAAGGTCTGTAATGTCGCCTGTATCCTGTTTGGGTACAGATGGGTCATTGATCCGTGGAAGGAACTTGTTGGGAGATTTTGTCCCTGATTCATCTAGTCTGGTTGGCTAATGATTATTGTTTTGTGCTGCGTTTGTTGTACATTGATACCTATAGCTATCTTTCTGCTTAATATTTGTTTTGAGGCAATCTTGAAAAAAAAATCAGAAATGTCATAAATAAACATTTTTTGTGAAGAACTTTTGAATGACTTACATCAGCAGAGACTGCATTAAAAAGAAATGGGGCAAAATTATACAGCGCTTCCCAGCAGCAGGATCTTCCAGTCCTCTGAAGTCAATGGAGTTTTGAATAGTTCCCCACATTTTCCGGCCCTGCTCCCATCCCCTGTCCAATGTGGCTATACAATTCTGCCAAAGGAGTGAAGCAGTTAAAAAATATTGTTTTTAAACTCATGAGCAAAGCTGTGTGCAGTAAACGGTCTAAGCAAGAGCTCCCGGACTGTTGGCCTTCAATTACACAACAATTTAGGAAAAAAGCATCCATTCCAATGCACAACCCTTTCCTCCACTGATGGAGAGTTGGAGGCCTGTTTATTTTTACACCTGGAGATTTTTAAATCTTGTACACGGAAAAAAAATGTCACTTGCTTCTGCAGCTGCTTGAGATTCGGCATCAATTCAACACTCAGCACACATGTTTGTTGTTCCCAACAAGCCACCTGCCAAGTGTCTACCTGGAAAACTAGCTGAATAACCAGTGAAGGGTTGAGCAGACAGACTTCCATTCTTTATACACAAGAAATGTTCCCCATCCCTTTTGAGTTAGGGAAAAGAAATTAGGAACATGAGTAGGTCCATTCAACCCCTCAAACCTGTTCTGCCATTTGATTCCATCATGGTTGATCTGCGCCTCAAGCCCATTTACCTGCCTTTTCTCCACATCCCTTGATACGTTTACCATCTATAATTAACAGAATGTCATTTAAAAAAATATTTGACAAAGAGGATTCAATAGATTTTGTGGGGGATCCTTTGTGCAAGGGATGGTAGCCCTGGACAATGGAGCACTTCCAAGCGAGCCATCAGATGTCATCCTTCAGATACGACACTGAGGCCCCATCTGCCTGTTTAGGTGGATCTCATAGTGCTATTCAAAGAGGAGCAGGGAGAGCTCTCATGTGCTGGGCCAATATTCCTCCCTCAATCAATATCAACGAAAACAGATCAAATGATCACTCATCTCATTTGTAGCATCTTAAGTATAATAATAATCTTTATTATTGTCACAAGTAGGCTTACATTAACACTGCAATGAAGTTACTGTGAAAAGCCCCTAGTTGCCACATTCCGGCACCTGTTCGGGTCACAGAGGGCGAATTCAGAATGTCCAATTCACCTAACAAGCATGTCTCTCATGACCTGTGGGAGGAAATCGGAGCACCCGGAGGAAACCCACGAAGACACAGAGAGAACGTGCAGACTCCGCACAGAAAGTGACCCAAGCCGGGAATCGAACCAGGGACCCTGGAGCTGTGAAGCAACAGTGCCAACCACTGTGCTACCATGCTGCTGATTTGTTTAACCAGTTACCACATGATAACCCGTTGTCTTTGAGGTGTGATGAGGCCGTATGCAAGGATAAGTCTTAACTCCTTTCAAAGAAGATTGTTCTTAATACTGAGGGAACAATTTGGAAAAATACAGTCAGAGACCCAAGGGGAAGATGACATCAGCCCAGTCAATGGAACCTCCAACCTCACACACCCAGACCATGTAAAATCATAATTATCCTCTGTATTATCCAAATAGCCAATGGAAAATATAAAAATAAACCGGTCATTTAGTTTATTCTGTTTGGATTTCACAAGACATAGCCTTGCTTGCAATGAGCTCCCTTCAGCACAGGCTCTGCAAGCAAATGAATGTTACCATGGAAACACTGGGCCACAAACTATTTAAAAACATGTCACATGCTTTCTATTCCAACTTCCCTCCAGGTCAGGTCACTGTGTATAATTTACAAATGTTTGAAGTCCAACAATAAATATGTAAATCTATTAGGCTACTGTTTAAATGTATCCAGTTTCAGATACTTCCTAACAATATGGTAAATTCCGAGCTTCCTAACAATATGGTAAATTTCGAGCTTCCTAACAATATGGTAAATGTCGAGCTTCCTAACAATATGGTAAATTTCGAGCTTTCCACTGCCTTTCAAGTTTCGCACTTGAAAGCAAGCCTCATTTGGTTTTTAAAATGACATATTTTAAACATATGTCACATTGGGTGGAAAAATCTAAACACAGCTCCATACATTTTAGATGAGTTTGCAATCTGTCACTATTTTTGATCTTCACACAACGCTGACAGCTCGGGTTGGATAGTGATCGCTCCACGCAGGTTGAATTTAAAAGACCCATTACTAAGGGGAAAGTGCTTTCATTGTAAAGACACATCAGCCCCAAACCCATCCCAAAAAAAAAGACAATTTATCTTTGAGAAAGTGTGTGTGCAGGAGGGCAATCCTCACCAGTACTAATCTTCTGAATGGCATTGTTGAATCACCATTCGTGGCCAGGCCTGGAAATGGCAGCCAACTAGAGGTGCATTACAAGAGGGTCTTTTCCAATAAACCGCATTACAATGAGCACAATTGAAATGCTTCGTTTCAGCTAGGAAATATTCATTTTTTATTTTTTTTTTAAATAATTTTTATTGAAAGAGTTTTTCCATACAGACATTTACCCCTACTAATTTTTAAATTATTTACAACACAATCCCTCTAGGCAAGCTAGGAAATATTCATTGTTGTTGGTTTTAGGTCATGCCTGGGGAGTAGGGAGAATTTAACGGCAAGGAGCCCTCTTCAACCCTTGAGGTTATTGGAGACCTCTTATTTGCATAAAACCATATTAAATGAAACAATGCTGTTATCATTTTGCTGGTATTAATTAGGGGAGGCAGTGGCGCAGTGGTATTGTCGCTGGACTAGTAATCCAGAGACCCAGCGTCATGCTCTGGGGAAGCAGGCTCGAATCCCGCCATGACAGATGGTGAAATGTGAATTCACTAAGAATCGGAAAGTCTAATGATGACCATGAAACCATTGTCGATTGTTGTAAAAACCCATCTGGTTCACTAATGTCCTTTCGGGAAGGAAATCTGCCGTCCTTATCCGGTCGTGCCACCCTATGTGGTTGACTCTTAAATGCACTCAGGATGAGCAATGCTGGTCCAGCCAGCGATGTCAACATCCCATGAACAAATAAAAGAAAATACTCATTTTCAGCACGTCACGTTGGCGCTGCTGCCTCACGCCGCTGAGGTCCCAGGTTTGATCCCTGCTCTAGGTCACTCTCCGTGTGGAGTTTGCACATTCTCCCCGTGTCTGCGTGGGTCTCGACCCCACAACCCAAAGATGTGCAGGGTAGGTGGATTGGCCACGCTAAATTGCCCCTTAATTGGAAAAAAGATTAATTAGGTACATAAATTTTTTTTAAAATTAATTCTCATTTGCCTATTATTTTTGTGCTATTTCACCATCAATATATTAGCTATTCATTATTTTGGGAACATTCCACTTAGAAAATGAATATTTGGTTGGGCTGACGAACTGGTTAACCCACGAAACAACAAGATGTCATGATGCCGAAAGTGAGTTTTATATACAGAAATAGTTTTAATAAAGAAATCATACTAAGGCTAAGGCTACAGGTTATGGAGGTTGAAACTTTCCCTCATTGCTTTTCACAGAATCACAAAATTGTTATGCCGCAGAATGTGGCCATTTGGCCCTGTGTCTGCACTAGCTCTCCAAACGAACATTTTGACTTTGTGCCACTCCTCTCAACCCACATTTTTCAATGTGATTACTAGTTCTATCCTAATTGTTTCTAGAAGCTTCCCCGCCAGTGAAGTTAAACTGACTGGTCTGTAATTGTTGGATTTATCCTTACAACCTTTTTCGAACAAGGACGTAATGTCTGCAGTTCTCCCGAGTCTCGGGAAGCCTGAACATTTATGGCCAGCGCCCCTGCAGTTTCCACTATCACGTCCTTCAAAATCCTTGGGTGCATCTCATTCAGCCCCGGTGCCTTGTCAATTTTCAATACCGACAGTCTATTCATCACTTCCTCCTGATCAATTTTAAACCCTTCTACTGACAAGAGTTCCTCCTCTGTCACCATGTCCTGGGTAGCAGCTACCTCCTTGGCAAAGACAGATGCAAATTATTCATTTAATATCTCAGTCATGCCCCTGGCCTCCATGTACAAATTTCCTTTTAGGCCCAGAACTCCTCCTTTTACCACCCTTGCTTTTCTCAGAATCCCTCTTCATTTCTCAAATATGCTTTGTCACCTCCTTTCTAAACCTTCCGTATTTCTCTTGGTTCTCAACTGTATTTTCCACTGGGCATCTGTTATAAGCACACTTTTTCTTCTTTATCTTTATTTCTAACTCCGTTATCATCCAGGGGGCTCTGGATTTGTTTGCTCTATCTTTGCCGTTGAAGGGAATATATCTTGACTTTACCCAAACCGTTTCTTTTTTTGAAAGTAGCCCATTGTACAGCTCTGTTTTTTCCCGCCAACCTTTCAGTCCAGCCTATCGGGCCAAGCTTAATTCTTGCCCCGTTGGAAATGGGCTCTCCCCCAGCTAATTTCTCTGGGTTGCCCATTATTCCATTTGACTATCATCCTAAACCTTAAAATACAATGATCACTGTCTCCTAAATGTTCCCCACTAACACATTATCGACTTGGCCCACCCCATTTCCAAGAACCAAGTCCAACACTGCATCCTTTCTTGTTGGACTGGACACAGATTGGTGTAGAAAATATCTAGGAACTTTTGCACCTCTCCACCCGAAGTCTACATCCATGTAATTAAAGTCCCCCATTATTTTATTTTTTTTTAAATTTAGATTACCCAATTAATTTTTTCCAATTAAGGGGCAATTTAGCGTGGCCAATCCATCTAGCTTACACATGGCACAGTGGTTAGCATTGCTGCCTCACGGCGCCGAGGTCCCGGGTTCGATCCCGGCTCTGGGTCACTGTCCGTGTGGAGTTTGCACATTCTCCCCGTGTTTGCGTGGGTTTCACCCCCACAACCCAAAGATGTGCAGGGTAGGTGGATTGGCCACGCTAAATTGCCCCTTAATTGGAAAAAAATAATTGGGTACTCTAAATTTATTTTTTAAAAATCATAGTTATCACAATTAATCCAACAAAAGTAGCACATGGAGACTTTGAAGGACTGGAAAGTGGACTGCTCACTTTCAATGTTGAGACAATGCAGAGAAGCAGAAAAAAACAAAACCTTTGAATTCCAGGCCAAGTAGAGCACAAGAGGACAGTCACTGCTTCTTCTGTCCTTTTCTAGCAACCAGGAAGTAGATTGAAGAGGAGAAACTCAAGAGACTGTGAATAAAATTACATGGGAGGGTCACATTTGGATGGTCCACAACTAATCAGCTTATTGGACATTTATAAGATAAAAGCAAATTACTGCAGATGCTGGAGTCTGAAACAAAAACAGAAAATGCTGGACAATCTCAGCAGCCTCTTTAGAGAGAGGAGGGAGCTGGCGTTTCAAGTCTGGATGACTCTTTGTCAAAGCCATTTATCATACCTGGAAGCTGGGTACCTGCCCACTTTCAGCAGCAGGTGCCAACCTGGGCAGACAACGCAATACATAGAATAGTTCAATAATAACATTTATTTTAAATCACTGCACAGGGGTAATGGGGGTGGGGGTTGGGAGTGAAGTGGCTACCTTCTGAGCTCCTCTGTCCCAACAAACCCATGTGGTTCCACAAAGCAAGACACCAACTTCTGGCAGGCTAGGTTCATGTGACATGTCCAGGTCCCATCATTGGTAATAACTAAACAAATGGTTGGAGTCATACCTGGCACAAAGGAAGATGGTTGTGGTGGTTGGAGGTCAATCATCTTTGTTCCAGGACATCACAGCAGGAGTTCCTCAGGGTAGTGTCCTAGGCCCCAACCATCTTCAGCTGCTTCATCAATGACCTCCCTTCCATCATAAGGTCAGAAGTGGGAATGTTCACGGATGGGTTCACAATGTTAGGCACCATTCACAACTCCTCAGATACTGAAGTAATCCATATGCAGCAAGACCTGGATAATACCCAGGTTTGGGCTGACAAGTAGCAAGTTACATTCACACCACACAAGTGCCAGGCAATGACCATCACCAACAAGAGGGGACCTAATCATCACCCCTTGACATTCAATTGTATCACCATTGCTGAATCCCCACTATCAACATCCTAGGGGTTACCACTGACCAGAAACTGAACTGGACCCAGCCATATTAATACTGTGGATACAAGGGCAGGTCAAGACTGGGAATCCTGCAGTGAGTAACTCACCTCCTGACTCCCCAAAGCTTGCTCACCATCAATAAAGCACAAGTCAGGAGTGTGATGGAATACTCTCCACTTACCTGGATGAGTGCAGCTCTAACACACTCAAGAAGCTTGAAACCATCCAGGACAAAGCAGCCGACTTTATTGGCACTCCCTCCACCAGCGATACAATGGCAGTGTGTACCATCTACCAGATAGTTGCTGCACTGCAGAAACTCACCACGGCCACTTCAATACCACCTTCCAAACCCACAACCTCTGGGAACACCACAACTTGCAAGTTTCCCTCCAAGCCACACACCATCCTGACTTGGAACAATAACACTGTTACTTCACTGTCGCCAGGTCAAATACCAGGAACTCTCTCCCAAACAGCATTGTCAGTATACCTACACCACAGGGACAGAGAAGGCAGATCAATACCACCTTCTCACTGGCAATTAGGGATGGACAATAAATCCTTATTGAGCCAGCGACTTGACCCTGTGGACAAATAAATTTAAAAATCAGCCTGTTGTCAAGCATGAAGCTGGGCCACCAGCACATCGTTTAGTTTTTTCTAAATTTCAACATTGATCAAAAATTTGGTCGACATTTAAAAATGCAAATGCCACAGTAACACAGTATTCATCTGAAAGCACTTAAGATCATAAATTTAAAACCAGGTAAAAATAAATGCAAGGTTCAGCTTCTGAGCCAAGTACTCTCTTCTGTTCTGTCCCTTGTACTTCACTGCAATGTATTGCTGTGTCATTATCAACATTTATTTCTTCAGCAGTTGGTCCATTGTAAATAGAACGTATCAATTGTCAATTCTGGTGGCCTATTAACGGAATAGAGCACTGAAAAATTCCTGACTGAAGTTCTGGAGACAGCCAGAGATCTGAAGTGAGAGTATGGTGCTGCCTACAAGCCAATAGGGTGGTCTGTTCAGGATTCAGGGAGCACTCCAGCCTGTAGAGAGACATGTAAAAGGAGCTGTAGAGACACTCCCTCAGTCAGATGATCATGTGATACCTTCCTCTTAGGCAGTCCCTCAGGATCGAAGACGACTTGCTTCCACTCCAGTCGATGGGTTCTGGGATGGTTGATAAGTCCAATGAGCGATCTGCAGGCTTTGCCACATATGGGCAGGTGGTGCTTGAAGGGTCAGGTAGATGGGTTGTTTGGAGGTTTGTGTGCTCTCTCCTAAAGCTCGGCTTCATCGATGCATGTTCCCGACGAAGTTTCTCAATTTGTTTGATGCCTTCTCCATTTTAGTCGGTCAAAAGCAGGGTTTTCCATGACTTGGCGGGGAGTTTGACCTCTTCAGGAATGCTCTGAGGACATGCCTAAAGCATTTCCATTGTCATCCTCTGAGTCTGCTCCATGACCCAAGTTCTGAGTAGAGCTCGGAGGGTCTGGCGTCAGGCATACGAACCTGTGTTCTGCCGAGCAGAGCTAGTTTTGAGTGACTAGCGCCTTGATGCTGGGCACGTTGGCTTGGGAGATGATGCTGCTTTTGGATCCTCTTTCTTGCCACTGCATTTGGAGGATGTTATGAAGGCTCCGTTGGTGGTATTTTTCCAGTGCTTTGAAGTGCCTGCTGCAGGTTGTCCAAGTCTTTAATGCACATAGGAGCATAGGGTTCACTGCTGCCCAATATGAATGAATGTGGTATTCCCTCCCACCCTGATCTCTATTCACTCTGCCGAGTTAGCTCATTTCAAAGGCAGGAGTGGGGGAGCTACAATTGGTATCAGCACATTAAACACCGGGTTCCTGCTTCCGATTACTACCCAGAAAACTGTCCTGAAATTGGTCAAACATGGCTGTTGGGCAAGAGAAGATGGAAAGGACAGAAATTGGGTATTTGATGTCAGATCTCAGCATTGGCTTGTCTCTTGAAGTTCAGACATGTTGGGAAAAGAGAATTTGCCATGTCATCCATGCTACACCCTTATTGAAAATGTCTCTGTCATATAGTCCTTTGTGATTATTTAGCATTTAGTTAGAAATTTAGTTAGAAATGTATTTAATTAGAAAATCCATGTCCAGCTATTCGCTGGACCACTCCTCAGAGCAATGCCTTGACCAGAGTCAAGCTGCCTGGTTTAAATTTTCAAACAATGCTTGCCTATTAACTGTCACAGTCACCATTAACTGGTGCATTTTCATGGCAACGCCTCGACCAACCAGAATCCACTTGCCAACCAATCAGCACTCTTCTTCTCATACAGTATAAAGTTGTTGTTTCCCTTGACATTGGTATTTTTGCGATTGCCCTGAGTTTTTTTCAGCAATACTGTACTACCAAACAACTATTTTCATGACATATAGTTCAATTTGGTCTGTGCGTCTGGGCTACATTTCCACAGTCCCTGTTGGGCCTTTTTTCCCCAGCTGCACTAGCGAGAAACTAAAGCATTGCAATGTGTTAAAATCTGAACTTAAATGATCCACTTCCATGTATAGCCCAACGATAGCTGTACTTGGAAATGGCTCAAGAGAAATAACCTTCAGAGTATGAATTTTGAAAAAAAACACTGCTCACATGCTTTGTTTACCAAGTGAATAAAAGTAGATTTTAAAATTTACATATTTGACAAAATACATCATTAGAGGCCCGGTCCACTTTCACATGACCTACTGTGATTAAGGCAAGTGTAGATGATCATTCACACATCGTAAGATTAACATTATTTAGCGCATCATAGCGATGGGAATAATGTACCATCCATATGAATTGCCCAAGTCAGAAGCATATTGTTTCAGCTAATTATTTGAATGCAGCGATTCATCACAGCAAGTTTTCCTTTAGCCCAGCCTATCAGCAGCAGAACCATCACTGAATAAAATAGTACAAGGCAGCTGAGAAATGACGCACTTCACTCCTTCAGTGCTATCTACTTTGTACCACTTAATAATAATGTTTATTGTCACAAGTAGGCTTACATTAACACTGCAATGAAGTTACTGTGAAAAGCCCCTAGTCGCCACATTCCGGCGCCTGTTCGGGTCACAGAGGGAGAATACAGAATGTCCAATTCACCTCACAGCACGTCTTTCGGGACTTGTAGGAGTAAACCGGAGCACCCGGAGGAAACCCACGCTAACACAGGAAGAATGTGCAGACTCCGCAGAATGACCCAACCCGGGAATCGAACCTGGAACTCTGGTGCTGCGAAGCAACAGTGCTAACCACTGTGTTACCGTGCCTTTCCTTTGATTCTTATGGAACCATTTACAATGAAAGGCAAAACACCAAATGCAACACAACAAGGGCGGCACGGTAGCACAGTGGTTAGCACTGTTGCTTCACAGCTCCAGGGTCCCAGGTTTGATTCCCGGATTGGGTCACTGTGCGGAGTCTGTACGTTCTCCCCGTGCCTGCATGGGTTTCCTCCGGCCGATGCGGTTTCCTCCCACAAGTCCCAAAAGACGTGCTTGTTAGGTGAATTGGACAATCTGAATTCTCCCTCTGTGACCCAAACAGGCGCCGGAGTGTAGCAACTAGGGGATTTTCACAGTAACTTCATTGCAGTGTTAATGTAAGCCTACTTGTGACACGAATAAAGATTATTACCCTCTCCTCCATTTGTTTGATGGAGATGCTTGCACACAGTAACACCACTATTCCCAGGCACAATCATAGAATCACTACAGTGCAGACGGAGGCCATTCGGCGCATCATGTCTGCACCGACCCACCAAAGCCCCCATCCCACCTAACCTTTTGGACAGTAAGGGGCAATTTAGCATGGCCAATCCACCTAACCTGCATCCAGGTCACTTACCACGTTTAAACAATAGAGACGGCCGACACAGTCGCACACATGGGGGGCAAGGTGGCAGTCGTTAGCATTGCTGTCTCACAGCACCAGGGACCCGGGTTCAATTCTGACCTTGGTGACAGTGTGGAGTTTGCACGTTCTCCCCGTACCTGCATGGGTTTCCTCCGGGTGCTCCGGTTTCCTCCCACAACCCAAAGATGTGCAGTGTAGGTGGATTGGCCACACTAAATTGCCCCTTAATTGGGAAAAAAAATAATTGGATACTCTAAATTGAATATTTTTTTAAAATAAAAGGCCCACTCTACCCTGAACTCATTGGCTGACACTGTGGTGGCAACACTCACTTCATTTTATGCAAGACATTCCCGTTGTTAGTCAAACACAACCTGTCATAGATAAGTTAATTATATTAGACAGAATGCCCTAGAAAGGGGATTCCTGTAACTGACCCTAACTTTTACAGGTTGGGCCTCTCTAAATACTTAAGGAAATTTATTGAAACCATAAATCGCAGCAAAACAAATGTTAAAATAATATAAAAGCATTGATGTTAAAATTCTGTGGCGGCAGATGTCATCATCAAAAATTAGGAACAGGATATGATTAATTGTTCAATAAGTATCCAGTATTCACTGAGACCCTGAATAGAATGGTCAGGTATAGAATGTGCAACTGACTGAGGAAGGGAATTTCACACTGACAGCTCGGTTTTGGTACTGTGTTAGCCAGGCTATAATACGTAAAGAATTGTTTGGGGTCCGCTTAACACAACACACTGCTCCTTGTTTTTACTTTATTCAAGAGAGTGTCTTGCCATCATTGTACAGTATTAAGAAACAAGCCATTAATGAGAGAGGGCAGCTGTCATTTCTCTTCACCTCAAAGAGGTGTTTGATTTGAGAGAGGATGTGTTCTAAAGGATCTTGCTGCCCACTGTAACCAGAGGCAAAACTGTTAAACCTGACAAAATAGTCATTTATTAGTCAAAAGCACTTAACCATCCTATTCATTTGTATCCTATTCATTTGTCCATTTTAACGATGGTCTCAAATTGGGAAAACTAAAAGGAATGTAAACTGGATTACAATTATCACTAAGCATGGGTATTAGTTTCTGATGAGACAATTGACACACCGACACAAAAGCAATTGTCATATGGATGGCACAGTGGTTAGCACTGCTGCCTCACAGACCCAGTACCCAGGTTTAAGTCCGGCCTTGGGTCACTGTCTGTAAGCATTCTCCCCGTGTCTGCATGCGTTTTCTCCGGGTTCACCAATTTCCTCCCACATTCCAAAGATGTGCAGGTTAGGTGGATTAGCTATGCTAAAATTGCCCCTTAGTGCCCTGGGATGTGCAAGTTTCAGGGATAGGGCAGGGTGGATGGGGGAGGAAACCTAGGGTGCACTTTCAAAGGGTCGGTACAGGCTCGATGGGCCGAATGGCTTTCTTCTGCACTGTAGGAATTTTATGAACTCTATGATTACCCAGCACCTGATGAGCTGAAAAAGATTCAAATATCAGGGCGACACGGTGGCACAGTGGTTATCATTGCTGCCTACGGCGCTGAGGACCCGGGTTCGAATCCCGGCCCTGGGTCACTGTCCGTGTGGAGTTTGCACATTCTCCCCGTGTCTGCGTGGGTTTCACCTCCACAACCCAAAGATGTGCAGGTTAGGTGGATTGGCCACATTAAATTGCCCCTTAATTGGAAAAAATTAATTGGGTACTCTAAATTTATTTTTAAAAAAGATTCAAATATCACTGAATTGGTTCCTAGGCAATTTTCAAACTTTGATAAAAATTCTTGTAAAAAAAGCTATACGTCGATTGCCAAATAGGGCTCAACACGTGGGCTGAGGAAATGCAACACTATTTGAATAAAAGCAGACTTTCATTTACTGTTTTATTTGTTTAATATGGACAAGGATCATCAGAAAAGACAGAAAAGGTGTGTATAGAGATGTTATTCTTTTATCAGTTATTCACTTTCATTTAAATGTGCCTGACTGCAATATTGAAAGCACCTAACAGTGGAGTCACCTTTTTTCTTGTGTCCAGCCAATATGGGCGAGATCAGGAGAGGTGGACAGAGGCATCACTGAGCTTGAGAATGTCATCCATTGGTGAATAATGACTGTAACTCAATGGTTGCTTATTCAACTCCCTCACACGACCAGGCTCAGCAATGCCCGCAAACCAATATTGATGAGGGCATCAGTGGTTCCTATTAAAATTCAAATGAGCTTTGATGTAAAATGTCAAGGACTCTGAGCTCAAACAGATCAGGAACTATTATATAGCCATCATACTTCTGGTGTCCTACAATACAAATGTGTGGGCTATGCGCAATGGGAAGGGAATATATAAAAGAACAAAGACTGTTATTTGTGACGTAAATACTCTCAAAGAGAAAATACCAAAACCACTTAAGCCTCATTGTTGATCTTTGCATGAATAAAGCAGCTGACTGTATCAACCATTGGAGAAAAACACCTACATGTTAACACCAGAATAGTACCTTGCGTTTCTAACCATGTACTTGTCCAAGGCTGCTTTTAGAGTAGAGTCAATGGGAATAGAACAGATGGGCCCAATGTGCAGCGAGCCCAGAACAGGCATTTTTTTTTTTTTTTATAAATGTTTTTATTCAGTTTTCATATTTTATATTGAACAAATTACAAATTGTTAGGAGAGAAAAAGAACAAAAAAAAAAAAAAAAAAAAAAAACAACAACAAACAAACACGCAAAAATTAACATACATATTTACAGGTAAGCATCTTCGTAGTAGTAACTGCGCCCGCCCCCCCCCCCCCCCAACATGTTTATTTAGTTTGGTTTTGGGCCTTAGCTAGCCATCGAACCCCCGTACCGAACCTGTAGCCCCTCCCGCTACCTTCCCCCGACTATTCTTCCTCTTGTACATTGGCCACAAATAGGTCCCGGAACAGTTGCATGAATGGCTCCCACGTTCTGTGGAAGCCGTCGTCCGACCCTCGGATGGCAAATTTGATTTTCTCCATTTGGAGAGATTCCGAGAGGTCGGACAGCCAATCCGCAGCTCTGGGCGGTGCTGCTGACCGCCAGCCAAACAGGATTCTACGGCGGGCGATCAGGGAGGCAAAGGCAAGGGCGTCCGCCCTCCTCCCCAGGAATAGATCTGGCTGTTCTGAAACCCCGAAGACCGCCACTATCGGGCATGGCTCCACCCTCACTCCCACCACTTTGGACATAACCTCGAAGAAGGCTGTCCAGTACTCCACGAGTCTGGGGCAAGACCAGAACATGTGGGCGTGGTTGGCCGGGCCTCTTTGGCACCGTTCACATCTGTCTTCCACCTCCGGGAAGAACCTACTCATACGGGTTCTTGTTAAGTGGGCTCTATGTACCACTTTTAGTTGCGTCAGGCTGAGCCTTGCGCACGTGGAGGTGGAGTTGACCCTATGCAGTGCTTCGCTCCAGAGTCCCCACCCTATCTCCATCCCCAGGTCGTCCTCCCATTTCCTTCTTGTTGCGTCCAGTACGGTGTCGTCCCTATCTACCAGTCGGTCATACATGTCACTACAGTTCCCTTTCTCTAGGATACTTGCGTCCAGTAGGTCTTCCAGTAGTGTCTGTCGTGGCGGTTGTGGGTACGTCCTTGTCTCCTTTCGTAGGAAGTTTTTGAGCTGCAGGTACCGTAGCTCGTTCCCCCCAGCTAGCTGAAACTTCTCTGTCAGTTCGTCCAGTGTTGCGATCCTGTCGTCCGTGTATAGGTCCCTGACTGTCAGTGTCCCCCCGTCCTGCCTCCACCTTTTGAAGGTGGCGTCAGTCAGTGCTGGTGTGAACCTATGGTTGTTGCAGATGGGAGCCCTGTTCGACATTTTGGTCAGGCCAAGTTGCTGCCGCAGTTGGTTCCAGGATTGGAGGGTGGCTGTCACCACTGGGCTGCTGGAGTGTTTTTTGGGTGGGGATGGGAGTGCTGCCGTGGCGAGGGCCCGGAGGGAGGTTCCCATGCAGGAGGCCTCCTCCGCACGCACCCACTCAGCCTCTGGCTCCTGGATCCATCCCCTTACTCGCTCGGCTGTTGCTGCCCAGTGGTAGAATTGTAGATTCGGGAGGGCTAGCCCTCCCCTGGTTTTTGTTTTTTGTAAGACCTTCTTTGGGATCCTAGCATTTTTACCCCCCCATACGAACGCCATGATGAGTTTGTCCAGCGCTTTGAAAAAGGCCTTGGGGATGTAGATCGGAATGGATCTAAACAGGAAGAGGAACCTGGGCAGTACGTTCATTTTGATCGTCTGAACTCTCCCCGCGAGGGAGAGCGGGAGTGTGTTCCATCTTTGCAGGTCCTTTTTAACTTCCTCCGTCAGGCTGGTGAGGTTCCATTTGTGGATCCCTTTCCAGTCATGGGCTATTTGGATCCCCAGGTAGCGGAATTTATGTCGGGCTTGATTGAACGGCAGCCCCTTTAGTGCTGCCCCCCCCCCCCTTGCGGGTGTACTGGGAAGATCTCACTTTTGCTCATGTTGAGTTTGTAGCCCGAGAAGGCTCCAAACTCTTTCAGGAGCGCGATGATTCCGTCCATGCTGCTTTGTGGGTCCGAGATATAGAGGAGCAGATCATCCGCATAGAGTGAGACTCTGTGCTCTCTACCTCCCCTTCGGATCCCCCTCCAATTTTTTGCTGCCCTGAGCGCGATTGCTAGCGGTTCAATTGCTAGTGCGAACAGCAGCGGGGACAGTGGGCATCCTTGTCTGGTGCCCCTGTGCAGCTGGAAGTATTGGGAGTTGGTATTGTTGGTCTGTACACTCGCCATGGGTGCGTTGTACAGGAGCTTTACCCAAGCGGTGAACCCTGTTCCAAGCCCGAACCGCTCCAGTACCTCTATGAGGTATTTCCACTCGACTCTGTCGAAGGCCTTTTCTGCGTCCAGGGAGACGATCACCTCTTGTGTTCTCTCCCCGGAGGGGGTCATTATCACGTTCAGCAGGCGCCTGATGTTCGCGGTAAGCTGTCTACCTTTGACAAAGCCCGTCTGGTCCTCTGTGACCACCTCAGGTACACAGTCTTCTAGCCTCTTGGCTAGGATTTTGGCCAGTATTTTGGCGTCTGCATTCAGCAGAGATATGGGTCTGTATGACCCACATTCCGTTGGGTCTTTGTCTTTCTTAGGTATCAGCGAGATTGAGGCCTGTGCTAACGTGGGTGGCAATGTGCCCCTAGCTAGCGAGTCTGTGAACATCTCCCGCAGGTGCGGGGCCAGCGCTGTCGCAAATTTTTTGTAGAAGTCCGCCGGGAATCCGTCCGGTCCCGGCGCCTTCCCCGCCTGCATGGAGCTAATGCTGTCCATGATCTCTCCCAGTGCTAGTGGTGCTTCCAGATCCCGTTTTCTGCCCTCTCCCACAACTGGTATGTCCAGTCCGTCAAGAAACCGGTTCATCCCAGCCTTCCCCGTTGAGCCCAGAACAGGCATAAGAACATAGGAAATGGGGGCAGGAGAAGACCACACGGTCAACTCCTTTTTTGGTTATTTCTGGCTAAGTTAACTAATTAAAGGTGTGTGAAGAGCTGAAGATGGTCCATTATTCAGTGGCAAAACTTGAACTTCAAATGTTTGATCCAATTTAGTAGCAAAACCTTTTACATAAATGGCATGGTTTGTCCTTACTGATGAGAACCAATGTGGGCCATGTGATCTCCTGGACTGGTTTCGGTCACCGAAAGTGAATTGGTAAGAAATTTCCCAGCGTATTTTCCTGCCATTATTGGCCTGGGTTCTTCTTGCCTGTCTCAAAAGATTACTCGCTGGCTGTGCAGGGGGGTGGTGGAAAGGAAGTGTTTAGTCATGGTGCTCTGGCCATCATTAGTGTGGAACAGGCAGGCTTGATGGCACAACAGGAGATGGAGATGGGCGATTTTGCTTCAAGTTCTTAAATAAAAGATGCTCGGGCAGAAGGGAGTGCACAATGGTTGTGTCCAGGGCTGTATTAGTTTTTGGGGGGTGGGTGGCCACAACTGTATTCTTTTGTATCTTCCCAGTTTTATTTGTGGAGCAAAAATAAAGTATACACACATTTGTACTATATGATTTTTCGGCTGCACCCAACTCTGACCCAATTACTAATTTATTAAGTTATCATGCAACATCCCTCAACCACGGAGCCAGTCAGTAGACAATGAGCTCTGCCAGTCATCATCTGCTGTGGTGGCTGAATTTGGAACTTAAACAGCCCAGTCATTTTCACAAGCTGGAAAGAAAATCAGAGAGCTTCGGGGGACTAGAATACCCAACACGTTAGAAAGTTCTGACCCCTTAATCTGGTACTTTGTTCAAAGAGTCGGTACAAGCAGGCGGTTTATATTGGCGCACATTGTCTTTATTCAGTAATCTTCTTAACTTGGTAGGTCAAGGGTCATGAATAATTTTCAAATGCTTCCTGGACTGTTGCTCCTCAAGCCATTTATGTGAAATGTTGACTTGCTGCAGTGGATAAAGATTGGATTTCTTTTGTAAATTAATAGAATTTGAAGCTATTTAAAGGACCAAAAGCTTGTGTTGGGGTAGGGAACAAAAAGAATAATCCCTGGTACAGCGCAAGAATTTAAACAGCTACTTGCTTGTGCTTATTGAAGCTTAGATATCTTGCAACAAAACCTCTGGATTTTAGCAAGTGGATGCAACCATTCATGACAATCAGCAGGCTGAACAGCCAGTTTATGCCTTGCATGCAAAGTGAACTATGCGATTGAGAGAAGTGCACAGCAAGAGCTTTTTCTCATCTGCCTAAAGTGGTAAAAGGAAGCCTGTACATTACATTTCTTGTATGGATACGGTGTGCTCTAGGTGACAAACTAGAAACTTTACAATGGGGAAAGTTTGCTGTCTAAGACCTTTCAACCACAGTGCACCAGGGGCTGGAAAATTTGTGGAACCCCTTGGGCTCAAAGGCTGACATGGAATGTATGTTGTAAATATTACAATTGTACAGAGGCACCTCAGAATGGAATATGCTGTATGGAGGCAAGTCAAATTTTATTGCACTGTCTGTAAACTTCAAGTTGAAATGTTTTGAAATGTACTTTTACAGCTTTTATGAATAAAGTATATTGTTTTTAAAAGACTCACGAGTGGCTTTGTATGTTAGGCCAAATGGCGGCAAAGAGTACAATTACTTTACCTGCCCCTTCCTATGACATTCAATAGATAAATAGATGTTAAAACAGACATGGTTGGTGAGGATGCCTTGGTCCTACAAATCAGGTAGGCGGCAAGCTGCAAAAGTGGTTAATTTGCAGTCTTTGTTTGAGGACTGAATACGGACGTTCTCTGCATTCAAACCAAAATATACAGTGCCATTTGTCTTGGTTAGCTATGTGTATGGCATTACGCCTTATTTATTATTTTGGTATGAGGCGCTCAAGCTGCTTCTTCCCAACACTGCTTAAGATCAGCATTCTGCTGCAGAGCATAAATGGTATTAAGGGATCTCTAATTCTTCCTCCTTGGACTGTGCCAGGATACGGCTCAACATCTCCACTGTGGCTGCATAGCTCGAGAAAATTGGCAAGCAAGTATTTGTCAGTAAACACCCACATACTCTTTCTGCACCAAAGCTACATATTGCACCAATTTACTACTTCTGACTCACCTGAACATCATCACATTTCTGGTTCAATGTTTGAAGATACTGATCTCTCCATTTCATTCACCAGCAGATGAATGGAGAAACTTTGAGCAATAGATTTCTCCTAACTGCCAGTATTACCAAATAAATGCAATTTCCCCATCACGTACACAGATGAGGGGTGCGATTTAACCAAATGTCCCATCGCGAGCAGGTTTAGTTGCGTGTTTCCCGGTGCTCAGAGCACCAAGAAACGCAACATTATTTAACGTGACTCCAGTTAGATACGAGGCCTCAGCAGGGAATGTGTGGCTAAGGCCGCACTTAGTCCCATTTCCTGCACTGAGGAGCCGCGCTTACCGAAACTTCTCAGTGCAGGTAGATGGCGCCCCAATCTCTCGAGTTCCCAACGTGACCCCCAAACCACACCCCAAAACTCAACTCACTGTAAAGACGTCCCCGGGCTCCCCCTCACTGTAAAGGGGTATTCAGTCCCCCTCACCCCCGTGCAGGGCACCCCTACCCGATCACCACCATGCACAAAAATGCCAGCTTGACACCTTGGCAATGCCAGCTGCCCCCAAGAGTTCCACCTGGGCACTTTGGCAGTATCCAGGTAGCACTGCCAGGGTGCCAGTAGCACGATGCCCAGGTAGCACCAGCAGTGCCAGGGTACCGCCCTGCCCAGAGGGTATGCACCTGGGGGCCTCCAATCCCCTGGGAGACGCCCCCCCCCCCCATCCCCTGGGAGACCCCCCTCTGCCGAGCGCCATTCCATCTGGTCTCAAGTTTGTGGAGACCAGTACTGAACGATGCTCGCCCGAGGTCCCCAAGGTGAAGGGAATAGATCCCAATGACTTGGTTACCTCAGGGAATTGAATGTTAGAGTAAGACTAGCTGTCTCGCTCTAATGTGCAGATTTGCCAAAAAATGATCCTGTCCACAATGGGCAGGCTTCACATCACAACATCTTGCGAGATCGCATTAGATTTCAAGGCGTGGCCAGCCGGGTAAACCCCAGGAGCAGAGTCCCCTGTCAGTTACCGGCCATGTTGCGGCACGCTGCTTTTTGGCTGCAGTGTGCCGCAACATGGCTTCTCTCCCCTCCTTTTGGACATTCCTTAAATTTTAGATAAAAGCAAATTACTGCGGATGCTGGAATCTGAAACCAAAGAGAAAATGCTGGAAAATCTCAGCAGGCCTGGCAGCATCTGTAGGGAGAGAAAAGAGCGAACGTTTCGAGTCCGATGACTCTTTGTCAAAGCTGAACAATTTGTGCATTTTTAACTCCTTTACCCACTATTGGAGGTCGTGCCTTCAGCCGTCTAGGCCCTAAGCTTGGAAATTTCCTTTCTCTCTCTTCCTTACAACTTACCTCTAACCAAGCTTTTAGTGGCCCTTCCTAATATATCCTTTGATTTCGTGTTGATATTTTGTTTTGACTCTGCCCCTGTGAACCACTTTGGGATGTTTTCCGACATTAAAGGCACCCGAGAAATGCCAGTTGTTGATTTGCAAGCATTCAGCCAGCTCTTTCTCTTTCTGGTTAGACTCTAACACAGAACTGTAATACAAGAGGCAAGTCTACTGAACATAATTTTACTTGTACTGATGGTTTATGGCTATTAAGTCTGGAGTTTAAGAGGCCAGCACGGTGGCGCAGTGGTTAGCATTGCTGTCTCACGGCGCCGAGGTCCGAGGTTCGATCCCGGCTCTGGTTCACTGTCCGTGTGGAATTTGCACATTCTCCTCGTGTTTGCGTGGGTTTCGCCCCCACAACCCAAAGATGTGCAGGGTAGGTGGATTAAACATGCTAAATTGCCCCTTAATTGGAAAAAATGAATTGGGTACACTAAATTTATTTTTTAAAAGTCTGGACTTTAAAAAAATACTGGTTAAGAGTGCCTTGGCGCTGCAGCACATTGTGAAAAATAACATATTGTTTTTTAGGCGAAGGACTAAAATCTACCAGGTGAGAGAGAGATCAATCTCATCTGGACAACTGGACAACCTGTTGCCTCATCTCTGCCAAGTCCAGTTTGCAATAGAAAATCAAGATGCCGATGAGCAATATTTCTTTTTGGGATATGGGCGATGCTGGAAAGGTTGACATTTATCACCCCTCGCTAATTACTCAAGAAGCTGGTGGGCTTTCTTGAACAGCTGCAGTCTTTGTGGCAATGCTGCTCCCACAGTGGGCAAAGAAACCTTCCCATTTACTTACTCAGCTTTCAGTCAGGAAGACAGGAAGCCTTCTGGATTCCCAGAAAATCTACGGCAATTTAGTAAAATTTTATGAATGGCCAGAAAAGGTTGACATGCAAGGTGACTGGTTTGCATTTTTCATAAGAAGGTGGATGAAATTATACAACACAATCCCCACAAGATTGATCAGAAAAATCCCAGTGTGGACGGCACAGTGGCGGAATGGTCGGCGCCACCCTAACTGAAGTCAATCCTGACCTCAAGCGGGCAGCATGGTGGCACAGTGGGTTAGCCCTGCAGCCTCACGGCACTGAGGTCCCGGGTTCGATCCCGGACCTGGGTCACTGTCTGTGTGGAGTTTGCGCATTCTCTCCGTGTTTGCGTGGGTTTCACCCCCACGGCCCGGAGATGTGCAGGGTGGGTGGATTGACCATGCTGAATTGCCCCTTAATTGGGGGAAATTAATTGGGTATTCTAAAAATAAAAAAATAAAAAAAAATCCCAGTGTTTCATGTATTAACATAATTTGATTCATTCATAAACCGGTGACCAATTATAACAAACACTATTTTGTGGACAAATGTTTGGTTTTAAAGGAAGCAGCCATTCAACCTCTCAAGCACATACTGGATTGTTTCAAGAACAATTTAACTAGTCCCATTCTCTTCCCCTGCAATTTTTTCCCTTTCAGGTGCTTACCTAATTTCCTTCAAGACACTTGTTTTCCCTCAATTTTTTAAAATATTAATTTAGAGTACCCAATTCATTTTTTTCCAATTAAGGGCAATTTAG
The DNA here is from genome assembly GCF_902713615.1 of Scyliorhinus canicula. NCBI lineage: Eukaryota > Metazoa > Chordata > Chondrichthyes > Carcharhiniformes > Scyliorhinidae > Scyliorhinus > Scyliorhinus canicula. Next base: position 11,416,715 of record NC_052173.1, on the reverse strand, counting down.
CGTGGCCAATCCACCTAGCTTGCACATTTTTGGGTTATAGAGGCAAACCCCACGCAAACACGGGGAGAACGTGTAAACTCCACACGGACAGTGACCCAGTGCCGGGATCGAACCTGGGACCTCGGCACCATGAGGTCACAGTGCTAACCCACTGCGCCACCGTACTGCCCATTGTTTTCCACTTTTACACCTTAAGCCAGTGACCCTAATAATCATGAGCTTTGAAACCACGAGACGCAGAAATCTTTGCATATAAACTTCTCAAAATGGGGTTCTTTCCTGAACTGTCCTTCACTTTGCTGATTAAAAAATCAGTGTTAGGAGATGAATCTGTGATTAATATTGTGTCCATTTTGTTTCCAGTTGCACTACAACAACTGTACATTGCCCTGGGGCAGGAATCCGTTAACAAAACCCAGCTTTATTAGGATAGCCTGCACAAAATCTCAAACAAGTTCATCTTTCTTATCTAGTTCAGAGCCAACTTAGTCAAGTAAAACTTTTTTCAAACCCAGTTTTGTTAGAACAAATAATATTCACTGCTATATAGGATTGAATGTAAATCATAAAAAATACATCCTCCCTGCAAGACTTGTAAAGCATATTCAGCAACGCCCATAACATTTTTACTATGATTAAAAAATATATTATATATCCATTGCCAGATTAGCTGAATACTTCATTCACACAAGCGCCATGACACAATTTTGGTGTCTTGGCGGGGGGGGGGGGGGGGAAGAAAGAGTGTTGGGAGTAAGACTCCTTGGTATTTACCTACTATCAGTGAATTTGATGGTAAATATGTTACAGAATAGATTGCTGTGGATTTCAATAAAGGCAGAACAAAAACGGACTGTATGGAGAAATATATAATGTACAGGACAGAGTTCAGCAAGCATCAACATTGGATACAAGTTATTCCCTGAATGTTTTACTGTACCATTTACAGTGCCCACACTATATTTCAGTTGGTCCTCTTTACTGTAACTGTGGGTGAACTAGATTTTGGCATTTGATCTGCATAACCAGTAGGTAAAGAGCAATGTCGCTTCAGTAGGGTAAATGGGGAGCGGGGAGGAAGAGATGGTATTTAACAGGACATGATTCATGAACTGCTCACTGGTTCTGACGAAAATTCACCGGCGACTATCCCGGAAACCGCATCATAAACGGTGTCAAGGCTGCTTTCCAGCCAGCCGAATCATTCAGCAGAAAATAACATTCTGCCAGCCTTGTTAATGACGGACCAATGATCATGCACAAACAAGGAGAAAGAAAAAAAACGCATTCCCCTACCTGAAATGTCGATTCTAATCGGCAGTTTTCCCTCCTACTTAAGTGCTGGACAGGGATTTAAATGGCGCTTGGCTGGGCGAGTCCCTTTTTTCTCCCTTCACAACAGTCTTTCATACAATATAATAATCAACCCCCCTTTTTTGTTGCAAACAGATCCGTGTTAAAGAAAGTGTTCTTTTTTTTATGCCGGTGGAGGTGCTTGGGTTTGTTGCAATTAGAGGAGGGTTGGCAGAGGATGGCTTGGGTTAGAGGGTGGTGAGGGAAAGGAGGTGAGCAAAGTTGGTGAAATGGGTGAGGGACTTGCCTCAGGCAGGCCGGCTGGCCTCACAGCAGCTACAATGTACCGACCTGTCTAACAATAGGCTCGGCCGTCCACAGCGCCGCTATTTATAGGCGCGCGACGCCAGCCAGGCTCGCCGCGCGCCTGCGTGGGGCTGCCCACTGCACTCTGGGAGTTGTAGTTCGTTCATCTCCCTCCCATCCCCTTGCTGTCAAAGGATTCAAACCCCAATCCACCCCTTCAAAAAAAACCACATTTAATTATAGCCCTTCTGAAAAAAAGGGACGCTGTCGGTTTGGGGCCTTGTCAATCATTGTCAATGCACCCTCAGAACGTCGAGGTCGATTTTCGAGCCCCCCGCCTCCCCCTCAGCGCGGCGTCAACCCGGGTAAACAATTGCTTATTCATGACACGAAAGGTGTCCAAAACACCCGGGTGAAAGAATTCGCCTCATCTCCCTCGGCCACTGAGGTGGGCAAAAGATTAAGGGGACGTTCATATTAGAACCGTTTAAATGTTTTTTTTTTCTCTCTCCTAATCTCGGTTACTGTGCCCGTTTTTCTTTCCCAGACGGCATGGATAAGAAAGAGGAGGCGAGTGGCCCGGACTCTGAGGTTGTTCTCACACCCAATACAAGCGTGAGTGACCTCTCCACCACCGTCCAACGCGCCATTGGAAAGATTGAGACAGCGCAGCTGGCGAGAGCAAGACAGGTAAAGCCGTCCCTTGGAGAGGGGATATGGGGGGATGATTAGTTAGCAAAAGCGATGGCAGCAGCATATCTTCACACACAAAAATCACTTCGAAAGTCGGTTCCCGGCTGAGTGCTGAAGTCTATTGACATTTCCAACACCCAGTGAAGTTGGAAGCGAGATCATCCCAATTTCAGCACCATCCTGTCACTGTCACTTCAACATATTTAGGATTCTGACCAAATATCTACACCCGAAATATTCGTTTTTTTTTACAAGGGCTGACTGACCTGCTGTAGATTTTTCGCATTTTCTGCCTTTATTTCACGCTTCCTCCTTTTTTCATTTTGTCCCCCCCCCCCCCCCCCCCCCAATCTGGGACCGGAATCTGAATAGAAACATTGTATTCCAAAGGAGCGTCCCTTGACAGGAAGAAAGCAGATAAGATGTTTATTGTGCCAGTGACACTGCCCCGAGAGCTCGTCAGCCTTGACATTTATATCCCTCGCTCGTTAAAACGGGTCACCGGTCGGCGGTAAAGTGGTACTCGGTGTGACAGCGCGAACATGCCACAAAGTTGCGAGCACATGGGTCAATCCCCAATCTTCCCGCAGCCCTGGGCAAGGGGAGGTTAATCTGCCGAAGGCATTCGTGCCTGGGCAGTACGCCTGAGTCCTCCTGGTGGCTATCCAGGGGCACACATACAGGAACAGGGAAGCAAGTTATTATAAGTTACATTTTGGCAACAAAAGCACGTTTCCAGGCAGACTGAACAAATTATGGGATACACGATCACAAATTAATCACCATAGAATCAGAGAAGAGTACAGCACAGGAGGCCATTCGGTCCAGTCAGTCTGCACCACCTCTTTCGAACAGTAATCCAATCACATCTCTGTTCTTTCCCCAGAACCCATGCCACTATTTTCTCACTTGATGAAGGACCCTACGCTCCGAAAGCTGTGATTCCAAATAAATCTGTTGGACTTTAACCTGGTGTTACTGTGCCCACCCAGTCCAACGGCGGCATCTCCACATCATGACTATTTTCCCCTTCACCATTCGTATTGAGGGCTTGTGGAGGTGTTAACACTGAGCAGAAATCTGCTTTTAAAAAAAATATTTTATTAAGGTATTTGAAAAATGTTATAATAATAACATCAACAATGACATCGACATGGTATAATAAACATTTCCACCCCCATCCCAATCTTCACACACCCCAATCATAAAACAACAATCCAGTCCTCTTCCCCACTCTTCAGTTGGAATACTGCATCTGCTGACATTTTAATTTTCCCCGAGAAAGTCGACGAACGGCTGCCACCTCCAGGTGAAACCGACCATTGACCCTCTTAAGGTGAACTTTATCTTCTCGAGACTAAGAAACCCAGCCATGTCACTAACCCAGGTCTCTACACTCTGGGGCTTTGAGTCCCTCCACATTAATAAGATCCGTCTCCGGGCTACCAGGGAGGCAAAGGCCAAGACATCAGCCTCTTTCGCCCCCTGAACTCCCGGCTCTTCCGACACTCCAAAGCTCATCACCTCTGGACTCGGCACCACCCGTGTTTTTAGTACAGTGGACATTGCCTCAGCAAAACCCTGCCAAAACCCTCTAAGCTTCGGGCATGCCCAAAACATGTGGACATGATTTGCTGGGCTTCCCGCACACCTCGCACACCTATCCTCTACCCCAAAAAACTTGCTCATCCGAGCCACTGTCATGTGTGCCCGATGGACTACCTTAAATTGTATCAGGCTGAGCCTGGCACTTGATGAGGATGTATTAACCCTGCTTAGGGCATCCGCCCATAGACCCGCCTCTGTCTCTCCTCCTAGCTCGTGCCCTTAAGCTCCTCCACCGGAGTTTCCTCCGCCTCCGAAAGCTCCTGGTAAATATCTCAAACCTTCCCCTCTCCCACCCAGGTACTGAAGAGTACTCTATCCTGTACCCCCTGTGGCGGCGGCAGCGGAAAGGCCGAAACCTGCTTTCTCAGGAAGTCTCGCACCTGCAAATACCTAAACCCGTTCCCTGCTACCCGTTCCCTGCTGGCAATTCAAATTTATCCTCCAAGGCTTTCAAGCTGGGAAAGCTCCCATCTATAAATAGATACCCCATTCCTGGATAATTCCTGCCCTTTGCCATCTCCGGAACCCACCATCCAGCCTACCCGGTACAAACCGATGGTTATTATAAATCGGAGTCCAAATCGATGCTCCCTCCACTCTCTTATATCTCCTCCATTGCCCCCAGATTCTCAGAGCCACCACCACCACCGGACTTGTAGAGTATCGGGCCGATGAGAATGGAAGAGGTGCCATTATCAGTGCTCCCAAACTGGTGTCTTTGCATGACGCCGCCTCCATTCGCTCCCACACTGACCCCTCTCCCACTACCCACTTCCTAATCATGGCTATATTAGCCATTTGGCAGTTTGGCAGCGCCAACCCACCCTCCCCCCGACTGCGCTCAGCAACTCTTTGTTCACTCGTGGGGTTTTACCCACCCACACAAAGCCCGAAATAACCTTATTCACCCGCTTGAAAAGGGCCCTTGGGATGAAGATGGGGAGGCACTGAAAGACAAACAGAAATCTGGGGAGGACCATCATTTTCACGGTCTGTACCCTCCCCGCCAGTGATAGCGGGAGCATGTCCCATCTCTTAAAGTCCCCTTCCAATTGTTCTACCAGCCAGAATAGGTTTAACTTGTGCAGTGTCTCCCATTCCCGGGCCACCTGAATTCCCAGATACCGAAAGCTCTTTCCTACCATTTTAAGCGGCAGCTCTCCCAGTCTCTTCTCCTGTCCTCTTGCCTGGATCGCGAACATCTCGCTTTTCCCCATGTTCAATTTATACCCCGAAAAATTGCCAAATTCCCCCAGAATTCACATTACTTCGCCCATTCCCTCCAATGGGTCTGAAAGAGGAGGTCACCTGCGTAGAGCGAGACCCGGTGCTCCACCCCTACCTCCCCCGAACCAGCCCTTTCCAGTTCCTAGAGGCCTTAATACCATGGCCAATGGCTCTATGGCCAGAGCAAACAGTAACGGGGAGAGGGGGGGGAGGGCAACCTTGCCTCGTCCCTCGGTATAATTTAAAATACCCCGACCTCAGCCGGTTCGTACGCACACTCGCTACTGGTGCCTGATGGAGCAACTGCACCCAGTCAGTAAAGCCCTCACCAAACCCAAACCTTCCCAGCGCCTCCCACAGGTAATTCCACTCCACCCGATCAAAAATCTTCTCCGCATCCATCACTACCACCTCCTCTCCTTCTGAGGGCATCATAATAACATTCAAAAGCCTTCGAACATTGGCCTTGAGTTGCCTGCCCTTTACAAATCCCGTCTGGTCTTCCCCTATCACCCCCGGGACACAGTCCTCTATCCTTGTGGCCAGTATCTTAGCCAGCAGTTTGGCGTCCACATTCAGTAGAGAAATTGGCCTGTATGACCTGCATTGCTCCGGATCCTTCTCCTGTTTCAGGATCAATAAAATCGAGGCCTGCGACATTGTTGGGGGGAGGACTCCCTTCTCTCTTGCTTTATTAAATGTCCTCACAGCAGTGGGCTCAATAGCTCTGAAAACCTTATGGAATTCCACCGGGTAGTCGTCAGGCCCCGGGGCCTTGCCCGACTGCATGCCCTCCAGCCCCTTGATTATTTCCTTAATCTCAATTTTCGAGGGTAGATGAGGATCTGGTGGAAGGGCTGGGAGCCCCAGCCCTTCCACCAGATCCTATCTACCCTCGGAAACCTCAACTGATCCAAAAACTGCCTCATCCCCTCCACCCCAGCCGGGGGTTCCGACTCATATAATTCACTGTAGAAGTCCCTAAACACCTCATTCACCCCCACTGGGTCCAGGACAGTATTACCGTCTCTACTCTTTACTCTCCCTATCTCCCTAGCCGCCTCCCTTTTCCTGGGCTGGTGTGCCAACATTCTGCTTGCCTTTTCCCCGTACTCATAAATCGCCCCCATTGCCTTCCTCAACTGTTCCACCGCTTTCCCTGTGATCAACAGCCCAAACTCCGCCTGTAACCTCCGCCGTTCCATCAGTAGCCCCGCGTCCGGGGCCTCCAAGTATCTCCTGTCCACCTGTATCTCCTCTACTAACCTATCCTTCTCAGCCCATTCTGCCTTTTCTCTGTGGGCCCGTATCGAGATTAATTCCCCTCTGACCACTGCCTTCAAATCTTCCCAAACCGTCGCTGCAGAGACCTCCCCGTATCATTTGTTTCCAGGTAGTTCTGGATGGACTTGTTCACCCGCCCACAGATCGCTTTGTCCGCTAGCAACCCCACACCCAGTCTCCACACTAACCCGTAGATCCACCCAATTTGGGGCATGATCCAACACTGCGATTGCCGAGTACTCAGTATCCACCACCTCCGGTATTAGCGCCCTGCTCAGAACAAAAAAGTCTATGCAAGACCTTGTGGATCTGTGAGAAAAAGAAAAACTCCTTCGCCCTTGGCCGTGCAAACGCCATGGGTCTTCCCCCCTCCCCCCATCTGTTCCATAAACCCCTTCAATTCCTTTGCCGCGGCCGGCCTCCTCCCTGTCCTGGATATTGACCGGTCCAATTCCGGATCAATTACTGTGTTAAAGTCTCCTCCCATGATCAGGTTATGTGACTCTAAGTCTGGGATCTTACCTAAAACCCGCCTCATAAATTCTACATCGTCCCAATTCAGAGCATACATGTTCACAAGTACCACTTGCACCCCCTCCAGCTTCCCACTCACCATTATATGCCTACACCCTTATCTGACACGATTCTCCCTGCCTCAAATGCCACTCATTTGTTGATCAAGATCACTACCCCCCTGGTCTTTGAGTCCAGCCCTGAGTGGAATACTTGGCTAACCCACCCCTTTCTCAATCTCGTCTGGTCTGCAACCTTTAGGTGTGTCTCTTGTAGCATTGCCACGTCCGCCTTCAGCCCCCTCAAATGGGCAAACAAATGAGCCCTCTTGACCGGCCCAGTCAACCCTCTAATGTACTGGTCAGCCTGGTCAGGGGGGCTTCTTCCCCCCCCCCCCTGCCGACTAGCCATCACACTTTTTAGGCCAGCCTTGAGCATTCGCTGTTCCCGACCTCCCATTTGTCCCCTAGTAACAGTTCCTCCCCTGTCAGCAAAGCAGCTCCCCCCCTCTCCCTCCCCCTTGCAACAACACTAGAAACCCAACCCCCCCAAGTCAAGTTCCAGCTTAACACCTGCCCGACCCCACTGCGCTTCCGAGAGTCAGCTGACCCATGCTGACTTGATAGCGCCCGCCCCTGGCACCAAGAAGTCTGTCTCCCCATTGTTATCTCCCTTCTCCCCAACTTAGACAAACATATTAAAAGCATCACATTCTTCTGGGACCGAGGACAGGTGTATTAGGTGCTCAGGTAGCCCAGCAAACCATGCCCGTATGTTCTGGGCATGCCCAGCGCTGGGGGAATTTTGGAAGGGTGTAGCAAGGACGGTATCGAGGGTGGTAGGATCCAGGGTCAATCCAGGCTGGGGACTCGCAATATTTGGGGTTGCAGTGGAGCCGGGAGTGCAGGAGGTGAAAGAGGCCGGTGTTCTGGCCCTTGCGTCCCTAGTAGCCCGGCGGAGGATTCTTCTTCAGTGGAAGGATGCGAGGCCCCCAAGCGTGGAGGCCTGGGTCAACGATATGGCAGGGTTTATTAAATTAGAGAGTGTAAAATTTGCCCTAAGGGGGTCAGTGCAGGGGTTTTTCAGGAGATGGCAACCATTCCTAGATCTCCTGGCAGAACGGTAAAAACAAAAGGTCAGCAGCAACAGCAACCCGAGGGTGGGAGGGGGGTGTCTCTTTGTTTTTGTTTTGGGTTGAATATCTGTTTTTTGCCAATGACGGGCGTTAATTTATTGTTTCTCTTTTGTACTTACGGCGGGGGGGTTCTGTTTTTTTTTGTTCTTAGAATTTTCTGTTATTGTTTTCTTTTTTGTGAAAATGTGAAAATTTGAATAAAATTTTTTTTTTTTTTAAAAAGCATCACATTCCCCAGTAAACAAACATCAGAAAAAAAGTGACGAAAAAGCCACTTTAGAAAAAAATAGACACCCAAAAAAAAGAAACAGCCCAAAGACCCCCCCCCCCCCCAACCAGCTCCCTGTAAGACAAAGTTACCTTGAGCCATCCAAACAGCCCCTTATTACACACAGCACTACTTATACTTATACAGCCCAGCAAAACAAATCGCCACCACCGTACTCTCCAAGGCTTCAGTGTCTTTTAATTCACCTCCACCTTCATTTTTTAATAAAAGTCCATACGTCATCTGGTGTTTTGAAGTAGAAGTCCCGTTCCTCATGTGTGATACACAGACGGGCTGGGTACAGCATACCAAACTTCACCCCTTTCTGAAAGACGGCCGTTTTTGCCTGATTAAACCCAGCTCACCTCTTGGCCAAATCCGTGCCCAGGTCCTGATGAATGTGGAGCTCACAATTCTCCCACTTGCTGCTCCGTTCCTTCTTGGCCCACCGCAGAAGGTTTTTCTTGTCCAGGAATCGGTGAAAGCGTACCACCATCGCCCTCGGCGGCTCATTTGCTCGGGGCTTCTTCGCGAGGGCTTTGTGTGCTCTATTCACTTCAAGGGGCCGAGGGAATGTCTCAGCCCCCATTAACTTCTCCAGCATGTTTGTCACATAGGCCCTCGCATCCGATCCCTCACTGCCTTCAGGGAGGCCGGTGATTCTCAGATTCTGCCTCCTGGACCTGTTCTCCAGGTCCTCCAGCTTCTGCTGCATTCTTTTCTGGCGGTCGTTCATGATCTCCACCTTGGTCTCCAGCACGGTTAGGTATTCCTCGTGCTCGGACACCTTATTCTCCACCTCCTGGATCGCACATCCGTGGGTCTCTTGATTTTGCACCACTTGATCAGTCGAAGCCTTAATCGAGTCCGGCGTTTCCTCCTTCAGCTTGGCGAAGCAATCTTCAAAAAACTTCACCAGCTGCTCCGTCGACCACTCCGTCGACACCTGCTTCTCCCGTGTTACCAGCTCTGCTCGCGTCTTCATTGTCGAACTTTGTCTTTTCACACGGCCACTTCTGGTCCAATTCTCCATACACTGAGGGGGATTTCTCCTTACTGTCTCACTCTTCACTGATTTATCCCGTAAAATCCGGGGAAAAAAGGTCCAAAGGTCCGTCACAGGCGGGAGCTATCAAATGTGTGACCTACTCCTCCATGGCTGCCACCGGAAGTGAGAAATCTGCTTCTTATTCCAGACTTTTTAATGTGATCGTTTTAGGAATATTTTGGACCTTAAGGTTTCACTGAGGAACTTTGTTGCATTATTTCAGTTGAGTTATTTTGATTTGCACAGAAACATACACAGAATGGTGGAGCATTTTAGTGACTAACCAGAACTGAAAATTGAAGTTGATGTTGGCATTTTGTCTACTCCTGAGACTGGAACTCTACTTTCAAAGAAACAGGGGTGATTAGAGGAAATTGTGGGGTGTGTTTTTTTAAAAATCTTTAGAAACAGGGATTGTCAGTCACAGAGCTGATGAAATCTTGACATTTTATTTTTCAAAATTTGAATTATATTTGTGGGTGCTGTTATCAGGGCAGAACTTCAAATTCTAAAATTGCCATTATTCAGAACCCTATTATTGCCCACGGTCTTGGCAATTGGGTGTCACTGTGGCAAATTGTATTGAAACAAAACACCATTTTTCCTGCAGTGTTTTTAACTTGCAGGTTCATTCGGAATTTTTTTAATTGAACCGTTCTTGGGATGTGGACATCGCTGAGAGATAGCATTTATTGTCCATCTCTCAGTGTCCAGAGAAGCAGTGGGCTTTCTTGAACCAGGAATAGCAATTTCCGATATAAATGAGTGGCTTGCTACATCTGTGTGTTAGATGTCAGTTGTTTTTTTAAATAAATTTCGAGTGCCCAATTCTTTTTTTGCAATTAAGGAGCAATTTAGAGTGGTCAATCTACCTACCCCGCACATCTTTGGATTTGTGGGGGTGAGACCCACGCAGACACGGGGAGAATGTGCAAACTCCACACGGACAGTGACCCAGGGCCGGGATCCAACCTGGGACAGATGTCAGTTTTTTATGTGTGTGAATATACTACTGAATAAGGTCTGTCCTATTACACATATGAAGAGGGAGAAACACAAACCTACTGGTGATATTTATTGTTTTGGCCCGAACAAAAGATTATCAGATGATTTGCATTTGCAAAGTTCTCGCATTTTACACTCCTCACAATTGTCTGTTGTCCATTGAGTAGGGAGGGTGTATAGATGACAAGATTGAAGCCAGGCAGAGCTACATGGTCCAGGTTATCAGGGAGACACCGAATGTTCAATGAAATAAAAATATTTTCTATTATCATACTGTACATTGGGAATGAGCTATTACCCTGTTTGGGAGGTCCTGGTAATAGGGAAGAGCTGGGATGATGGTGATTGAATGGAAATTCTCCCCAGTGTACTCACCAATATTTAACCCTCAAGCAAAATTACAAACAAAAATCATCTGGTTATTTATTTCATTGTTCATTGGGATCTTGCTGAGCACAAATTGACAGCAGTGTTTTCTCACATTACAACCGTAACAACATAGGGTGGCACAGTGGTTAGGACTGCTGCCTAACGGCGCTGAGGACCCGGGTTCGAATCCCGGCTCTGGGTCACTGTCCGTGTGGAGTTTGCACATTCTTCCCGTGTCTGCGTGGGTTTCGCCCCCACAACCCAAAGATGTGCAGGGTAGGTGGATTGAACACACTAATTTGCCCCTTAATTGGAAGAAAAATGAATTGGGTGCTCTAAATTTTAAAAAATACAACAGTTCAATGGTACTTCAATAGCTTTAACACACAACGGGACATCCTCAGTTCATGAAAAGCACGACATAAATACAAATCTTGGGCAACACAGTGGCACAGTGGTTAGCACGGCTGCCTCACGGCGCCGAGTTCCCAGGTTCGATCCTGGCGCTGGGTCACTGTCCGTGTGCAGTTTGCACATTCTCCCCGTGTTTGCATAGGTTTCGTCCCCACAATCCAAAGATGTGCAGGGTAGGTGGACTGGCCACGCTAAATTGCCCCTTAATTGGAAAAAATGAATTGGGTACTCTAAATTTTAAAAAAAGTAGAATAAATACAAATCTTTAATTTTTCTTCAGTGAGATACAATTATTTTGTCTTAATTTTATACAGCAGGGGCTGAGTGAAGTGATTTGTGTCTTTTAGATGTAATTAACTTTTCCCAAGAAAAGTATGCGATTTTTGAAATTACTAATTTGTTTGAATAGCTTATCTCTTTTTGATCTTTTAACATTTGCCAACAGGAAGTTGCAGAACGTTTGAGGGACATTCTGGACAAAGTGAATTTTGCTTTGAGCCACGCAAGATTTGACCACCAGCAAGTGCCAAAAATCACCCTTACCCCTGAAAGAAAGGAAAGGGAGTGGTTAATAGATACGATCACTGACTTTGCAACCGGCAGCAGCACCAAAGAAGAAATTTTAAAGTTTATTCTACAATGGCTGTCAGACAGCAGTATGCAGTTTATTATAAACTAGTAAATTTCTAGTAGCTTTGCACACTGAGGGAACAATTTTAACCTAACCCTCCCAAATTGAGATGTAGAGGTGGTTGGAGTGTAGGACTTTCTCTGCAGTATAGGCTGAGGAGCAGGGTGGCGCAAAAATGTACGGCAGGATTCTCCGTTGCTCGACACTGAAATTGGGAACGGCAATCGGGCGGAGAATAGCTCCCGATGCCGAAATCGCGGGAGGCGGCGGTTTGATGCCAGGGCGCGATGCTCCGCCCCTCCAAATCGGTGTCTTTATGATGCGCAATGCGTGTAGTTGCGACCGCATTCGCATCTCATTATTGGGCCCACCCGCGATGCTCCGCCTCCGATGGGCTGAGTTCCCGAAGGGGCGGGCCACATGTGGTCTCAACAGTTGTGAGCCTGGCGTGGTGGCTGCGGTGAGAGAGAGGGTGTATGGACAGTGTCCAGCACCGCCATACGTTGCCGACAGTCATGCTGCTGGTCAGCGCTGGGGGGCGTAGCGGGGGATGGCCGGGACGTGGGCTGTGGGGTCGGGGTGGACGGGTACGCGGTCCAGCACAACCAGCACCATCTTTACGGGCGCGATCGGTGCATGTGTGGCGGGGTGTAAGTGTACGCCCAGCTGCAGCTTGTCAGTCCTGCGTGTGTCCAGCATGGACCCAGCGATTCTCCCACCGTTTTTTGCGTGTTCCGTGGGTGTTTTGTGCAGCCCCTCACCGGTAGTGGATTACGGTGCGGGTGTGGCGCCGATTTGTCCTTCGTGGAACTCCACAGATCCTCTGTTGGTGTCAGCATGTAGACGCAGGGACGGAGAATCCAGCCCAAGACATTTCAGCAGTACAGTTGGTCAGAGGGCTTAATAACAGTGTGACAAGTTTACCTGGGCAGATTCATTGTAAATGTGGACATAGGCAATGGTTAGCACTGCTGCCTCACGGATTTGATCCCGGCCCCGGGTCACTGTCCGTGTGGAGTTTGCACATTCTCCCCGTGTCTGCGTGGGTCTCACCCCCACAACCCAAAAGGTGTGCAGGGTAGGTGGATTGGCCGTGCTAAATTAATTGGAAAAAAAAGAATTGGGTACTTTAAATTAAAACAAATTAAGTAAAATAAATGTTGATATAGGAATTTATAATGGGAAAGGTTAACATAAAATTTTAACAAAAATGTGATGAGGAAATAAGGTTTTGTACACAGGAAGTGGGCATAAATGTAAGAATTTTGACATGTTATTCCAGATGGTGTATTGAACATATAACAGTTGGGACTCAATAATTTGCATGCCCTATTATGAATGTAAGCAAGAGAAGAGGGCTTCCAGGTCATCCCCTCAACCAGGATCCAATTCAATCAATTGTTTAGAATTTTCCATCACAAATCCCTTTCTCTACGCTGGATATGAGCCAGAACCAGCTTTGATTCAAATACTTCAACAGAGTCTATGTCACAAAGTGACAGTTTAATCAACAAAGTGACACTCAGTGAAAATTATGTTTTTTTGATTACCCAGTGGGTAAAGACATTGTAGTAATAAGATATACAAGCTAGTCAGCGCCAGGTTTAACTCCTGGTCTGTGTTGCATTATCTCGGGCAGCAGTAGATGAACCACAATTTGGTTACTTAGGATGGAAAATCAGCTAGGGTTCTATTGCTATTCAGTAGCTCTTCTTTTTTAATAAATTTAGATTACCCAATTCTTTTTTTCCGATTAAGTGGGCATTTTAGTGTGGCCAATCCACCTAGCTTGCACATCTTTTTGGGTTGTGGGGGTGAAACCCACGCAGACACGGGGAGAATGTGCAAACTCCACATGGACAGTAACCCAGAGCTGGGATCGAACCTGGGTCCTCGGTGCCGTGAGGCAGCAGTGCTAACCACTGCGCCACCGTGCCACCCACGCTATTCAGTAGCTCTTGATGGAATATGCTCATGAGTAAATATCCAGTGAGAACAACATCACAGTTGAATGGCTAAATATCATTAATTTGCAAAAAGATCAATGAAAGATACTAATTTAACAAGATGGGATACATTGGGTGTAAGCCAAATATTGTATCAAACTGATGTTCCTCATTTGGTTAAATTGCATATTAAAACCATGTACCTTAGGTGGAGTCAGCTGTAGGTTCAGAGATAGGTTGTTGACTGTATGTGTAGACCTGGAATGGAAGCTTTCAGAGTTATTCCCTCATGTTCATAAGATGTAGGAGCAGAATTAGGCCATTCGGCCCATCGAGTCTGCTCCGCCATTCTATCATAGCTGATATGTTTCTCAAGTGGGTTTTTGTGATTTCTTGATGTTCATCAGGTGTGTCTTTGTGATTTTATATTTGCTGTGTAACCCAAACACAAGTTGCAACACATCATTGAGCTTTAAAAGGACTGCACAGTGGGGCGGCACAGTGGCGCAGTGGTTAGCATTGCTGCCTCACGTGCCGAGGTCCCAGGTTCGATCACACTGTCCGTGTGAAGTTTGCACATTCTCCCCGTGTTTGCGTGGGTTTCACCCTAACAACCCAAAGATGTGCAGGGTAGGTGGATTGGCCACGCTAAATTCCCCTTAATGGGAAAAATGAATTGGGTACTCTAATTTTTTTTTTCAATTTAAAAAAAGGACTGCACAGTGAGACTAATATTTCATTCATAATGCATCAACCAATGTATGAAGCCAAACCACTTCACTGGGAGTGTTTGATTGGGACTGTGTAGAGGCACTTCACTCTGTATCGAACCCAGTCCTGTACCTGTCCAGGGAGTGTTTGATGGGGACAGTGTAGAGGGAGCTTTACTCTGCAACTAACCCCGTGTTGTACCTGTCCTGGGAGTGTTTGATGGGGACAGTGTAGAGAGAGCTTTACTCTGTATCTAACCCTGTGCTGTACCTGTCCTGGGAGTGTTTGATGGGGACAGTGTAGAGGGAGCTTTACTCTGTATCTAACCCCGTGCTGTACCTGTCCTGGGAGTGTTTGATGGGGACAGTGTAGAGGGAGCTTTACTCTGTATCTAACCCCGTGCTGTACCTGTCCTGGGAGTGTTTGATGGGGACAGTGTAGAGAGAGCTTTACTCTGTATCTAACCCCATGCTGTATCTGTCCTGGAAATATTTGATGAGACAGTATAGAAGGAGCATTAGACTGTACCATTATGCCTAACTTGAGAGTGTTTAATGCTGACAATGCTCTGTGCTCAAGATGGAAAGTATTTCACTGACTAGCACTAAATTCTTCACCTTGATAAACACAAAGATACAAATAAGAATAATAAGTGCTCTTAAAACAGGAGCATCTTTATGTAAGGCCAGATAGGCTGTTTCAATCTAAGTTCAAATTATAATTTTATCTTGCACGTGTATATTGCAGATCAAATACTAATCGATGAGGAAGATTTTGAGGAGGATGGAGAAGTTGAAAACAGGTCAGCGGAATGGATCGAGGAAGTTAATGTGAAAGTGCAATCAAGCTTGGCTTCTTCACAAGAGTGTATAGACAATCTCCAGAAACTATCTAACACTCTGTTTAGTCTTCAACATGAGCGTATAAAGGAAAAATCAGCAGGTAAATTTAGAAAAGTATTAGATTTGGCCGTGTGTCCCAGTGTCCAGATTGACAGGAGTCATCCACAGTTTGGAGATCCAGGAAAATAATGAATTATGAGTTGTAGACAATGTGGTGAATGTTGATTTCAGCACGAATATAAGATGGAGGGAAGAAAAAGAACATAAGCACAGCAAATTATGAGCTAGAAGTTTTTTCCCCCAATGTATATGAAAATTCATGTTTCAAATATCCCTGGACATTATAAAAGGTTGTCACTTTCAGCCTCAGTAGAACACTTCAATCTCCAAATGTCTGTACATCAGAACACCATAATTTAAGGATGTAACTTTAAGAACTCATTGCCTAGATGTTGTAGTCAATGCAGGAAGTGGCCACAGATGTGTACATGAAGATGAGCAAACCTCAACTCACCAGAAACCAAAATGAAAACTGAGCCAGGAAGCATCTTCTGCAAAGTACCTAAGGCTACCCCACTGAAGGCTGTTTAGAGCAGGCTAAATATCGGACTGACACTAGACAGGAACAGATGACTTTTAAGACTGTACAGGATGAAAAATGTGAAGGGTCATCTCAGGAACCATGACATGCATTTTAAAATATTTTTAAAAATAAACTTAGAGTACCCAATTATTTTTTTCCCAATTAAGGGGCTATTTAACGTGGCCAATCCACTTCCCTGCACATCTTTTGGGTTATGAGAGTGAGACCCACGCAGTGCTGTGTGGCAGCAGTGCTCACCACTGCACCACCGTGGCTCCCTGAACCACGACATGACCATGACAATGAAGCCTCTCTCTAAAATAAAAGCAAAATACTGCAAATGCCGTAAATCTGAAATAAAAACAGAAAGTCCTGGCAAAACCCGGCAGATTTTGTTTAATTCATTTACGGGATGTGGGCTTCGCTGGCTAGGCTAGCATTCATTGCCCATCCTTAATCACCCTTGAGAAGATGGTGGTGAGCTGCCTTCTTGAACAGCTGCAGTCCAGGGCGGCACAGTAGTTAGCACTGTTTGTGGAAGGGGTGCCAATCAAGCAGGCTGCTTTGTCCTGGATAGTGTCGAGCTTCTTGAGTGTTGTTGGAGCTGTGCTCATCCAGGCAAGTGGAAAGTATTCCATCACATCCCGTTAGCAGAGTTAAACATTTCAACTCCAATATGA
Source organism: Scyliorhinus canicula (assembly GCF_902713615.1). NCBI lineage: Eukaryota > Metazoa > Chordata > Chondrichthyes > Carcharhiniformes > Scyliorhinidae > Scyliorhinus > Scyliorhinus canicula. The sequence goes on along the minus strand of NC_052173.1, from coordinate 11,400,159 downwards.
CTCTTCCTCAGCAGTTCCAAAGAGTCATCTTGGACTCAAAATGTTAACCTTGTTTCTCTCTCCACAGACGCTGCCAGACTTGCTCAGATTTTCCAGCACTGTTTTTGTTCCAGTTCTCTCTGCTCAGCTACAAGCCCTTGTTAATCTTGTTAATATTGAAGAAACTAAACTGAGTTAAACTCAGTGGTTTGTTGGCAGCACGGTAGCGCAGTGGGTTAGCCCTGCTGCCTCACGACGCCGAGGTCCCAGGTTCGATCCCGGCCCTGGGTCACTGTCCGTGTGGCATTTGCACATTCTCCCTGGGTTTCGCCCCACACAACCCAAAGATGTGCAGGTCAGGTGGATTGGCCACGCTAAATTGTCCCTTAATTGGAAAAATGAATTGGGTATACTAAAATGTTTTTTTTTTTAAACTCAGTGGTTCGCACTGTGAAGTGGCAGGGACCCAGGTTCAATTCCAGCCTTGGGTGACTGTGTGGTGTTTGCACATCCTCTCCGTGTCTGCGTGGGTTTCCTTCGGGTGCTCCAGTTTCCTCCCATAGTCCAAAGATGTGCAGGTTAGGTGGACTGGCCATGATAAATTGCCTCTGCATGTCCAGGGATGTGCGGGTTAGATAGAATGCACTTTTGGAGGGTCGGTATAGACTCAAAGGGCCGAATGGTCTCCTTCTGCACTGTAAGGATTCTATGAATTCTATGACTATGACTGATATCATGGAGAATTTACGTTAAAACGGAGGGATGTTGAGCATGGAGTGCACATTGAACAATTAATGCCGATGTTGAAACAATACATTGTTGTCAGCATCCTTCCACCTCCAATAGACAATGGATACACAGCAAACAATCCATTTCAGCATATGGCACAGCTTTGTTGATGGCAAAAGGGCCAGTCCTTGAGAGGCAGGTTCTGCCACAAGTGCCGCACATAAAGCTAGCAGCTTCATCAGTGCTGATGTTGAAACAATAGCAATTATGATCAATTCTTGTGACTATTAGACGAGACTTCCTCCAGTTCACTAATTTGAAGAGGGTAGGCAGCATGTTGGCGCAGTGGTTAGCACTGCTGCCTCACGGTGCCGCAGGTTCGATCCTGGCTCTGGGTCACTGTCCGTGTGGAGTTTGCACATTCTCCCCGTGTTTGCGTGGGTTTCGCCCCCACAACCCAAAGATGGGCCACGCTAAATTGCCCCTTAATTGGAAAAAATTAATTGGGTACTCTAAATGTATTTTTAAAAATTTGATGAGGGTAAGGAAAGCTAATGTGATAGGATTGTCACAATCACTATATTTTTGCATAACAGAGCTGCGTTTATATTGTCACTTGATTGTGCTTAAAAGCTGATGAAAATAGCTATTCTTTTACGTAACCTACAGAGAAGTCCTGTGGTACACTGCAGTGTGTACTGTAACAGTAACAAATAATCGTTTTTACAGACCTGATTTATCTAATATTGACCTTGTGCAAACATAATGTGTGGAGGTCATGTGATGCAGCGGGTAGCATCCCTGCTTATGAGCCAGTAGCTCTGAGTTCGCGTCTCATGCAGGACTTGATGTCCAAGGCAGGTACGTTCATAATTTGGCCAAACAGGTTGGTTATCAACATACAAATCCTTTCAACACAAGGCAATGGCAGGCATGAGCGATTCCTGATCAGTCATGTGATGGAAAGAAAGTCTCTTCCACCACCATCCGTAGCTCCAGACTAAAACATACTTATAAAAGTGCATGTTGACACAGCAACTCAGACTCCCTGAGTGATCTGTAACATGCAATCACTATTTAGTACAAATTATTACTGGACCGATTGTTATTATATATGCATATTCTGATCGTTATATATTGATTAATTTTTATGGAGGTAGGTTGATTACTGTCTGATTTTGATGGGGTAAACTTGCAGTATGACAGTCAACAACATATACCACATCCAAAATGCTTCCTACGAAGCTGGGTGTGATTGGATTTCTGCCGATTCTCTACCATACTGCAACCTGTACAGCAGGCATGATTAATTTGATGGAAAGCAAAACATGCTGGAAGCACCTAATGGGTCAGGAAGCCATTTTGAGCAGGCGTCCCGATAGCGAGTTTCCGTGGCTGGCCACCACTCCCCCGCAATGCGACGCAGCACCCCCCTCCCCCCATCGCGGATTAGACTCTTCCCCCCCCCCCCCGCCCCCCCAAGGTTGTGATTCAGCCCCCCACCCCAGGATTTTCTGGGTTCCCCCCATTCCACCAAGTACAGGTTCCAGAGTGGCAGCACCTCCGTCTTCCAAAATTGTTCAGTCTCCCCCAGTTTATGCTCCTTGATAAAGTCATTGGCCACCTCTCGGGTCTCAAAATAGTATTCCTGGCCTTCATAGGTCACCCATAGTTTTGCCGGGTAGAGCATCCCAAACTTGATCTGCCGTCGATATAACACTGCCTTGGCCCTGTTGAACTCCGCACATCATTTTGCCAGCTCAGCTCCAATGTCTTGGTATGTTCGAACCTTGTACTCCTCCCATTTGCAGTTGCGCTTCTCCCTGGCCCACTGCGAGATCTTCTCTTTCTCCATAAACTTGTGGAGTCTCATGATCACCGCCCGCAGTGACTCCCCAGCTCTTGGCTTCTGCCTCAGGGACCTGTGCGTTCTGTCCACCTCAGGGGCCTCGTCCAGCACCCCCTCTGCCACCAGCCCAGCCAGCATCCTCAAAACGTACCGCGAGGCACTTGCACCTTCCACTCCTTCAGGCAGGCCGACTATTCGCAGATTCTGCCTCCCCGACCTGTTTTCCAGCTCCTCCACCATTGCTCTCAACGTCTTAAAAGGTCTCCTAAGAGCCCCACCTCCAGTGCCAGCACTCTGTCGCTGTGTTCCGAGGTCACCCGCTCAATCTCTCGGATCTGCGACCCCTGTGCCTCCAAACATTTTCCCACCCTCTCCATTGAGCCCTACAGGGGGGCCACAACCCCTTTGGTGGCCTTCGAGCGATCCTCCTTCCTCTGCCGACAGAACTCTTCCTTGATGAAGACCATCAACTGTTCCATCTGGGGCTTTCCAACTTGCACTGACCCTTCCCCCTCCACCATCTTTCCACTGGCTGCAGCTCCACAGGTCTCTTCCAACTCCTTGGCCAGATCCTTCACCTTCTGCTGGGTTTGGTAACCAGCAGACATAGCTCTCCCGGAGGGAACTTCTCCTCCAACCTTCAGTTACACTTTTCTGTCAAAGTTACACCGGATTTTGGGTATAAAGAGCTCTTTTCTACGCCTTCAAGCAGGAGCTGCCCTGTGTGCGACCACTCACACCATGGCCACCACTGGAAGTGATTTCCAAATATTTTTATTTAAAAGCTGAATTCAAATTCTCAACCTCTCATGGTGAAATTTAAGATCATATTCTCTGGATTATTAGTTCAGGCTTCTGGATTACTAGTCCAGTAACATACCCATTATGGTTCTGTACCTGATTGCATTTATTAAGTATTTTTCACGTCTTCATGATGTCCCAAATTACTTTCTAGCCAATGATTTATTTCTGAATTGTAGTCACTTTTTTAGAGTCAAACATGGCAACCACACTGCACACGAACAGCAATAAGATAAATGACCAGATAATCTTTTTGGTTGATGGACCCATATTAGTTTGGATACCAGAAGAATTCATTCCACTGCTCTTACTTCAAACTTTTTTCATAACCTGGGGTTAAGCAGGTCATGGGACATTAATGAAACCTTAAGCAGGTGATGGGATACTTATGAGACCGGGGGAATGATATTCCCAAATGGGCAGGGCGTCCCCTTCTACATCCTCTACGAAACTGGAGGGCCACAGACTCTGAGCTGGCCCCTGTAGTAGAGTAACTGCCTTGTACTCTTGTTCTGTTGCATTAAACCTTTTTTCCTTTGACTCAACCTGCGGTGTGGACTCCTTTCCAGACCTTATTTTTTAAAAATAAATTCAGAGTACCCATTTATTTTTTTCCAATTAAGGGGCAATTTAGCACGGCCAATCCACTGATCTGCACATGTTTGGTTTACGGGGGTGAAACCCACGCAGACACGGGAAGAATGTGCAAACTCCACTCAGGCAGTGACCTGGGGTTGGGATCGAACCCGAACCAGCTGAGCTGATATTTAATGAGTTGTATTGTACAATGTTAAAATCAGTCAGAGTGCACATGAAATTACACAATATCCAATTTTGATTGAAAGAAAGAGAAAGACTTGTATTGATATTGCACCTTAAACACTGTCAAAACAATTTGGAGTATAAAACATAATAAAGTGTGCAATAATTAGTCTTACACTATGATTCTTTGCAGGTCCTGGTGGTAAAGGCACCATTTTGAAATGGTGGAGAGAGAAAAAGATGGATCCCAAAACACTCATGCATCTTCTGGATATGCAGCCAATCAGTACAGATAAAATGGTGGAACGAAACATTGCAAAACAGTTGGATGCAGCAGTGGGAGAAATTGATATGATACTAACAGACATCACAAAATCTCCTCTTTGCAAGAAAGCCCAGACAATTGCCTTCCGATACATCAGGAAATTCATAGAGAATCTTCACAAAGCATTTCACATTCGGTCACAGGAATATTTTGAGGTGGAAAATGAATTGAGAAAGGCAGACTCATTTGGCTCCCAGGGTGCTGAAGATAATCTGGTGAATGAGCTAAAACATCTTCGAGAACACAGTAGTGCACTTAAAACACGAGCTGAATTAGCAGAACATCATTACAGGGAAGTGTGTAGCACTAACTGCAACTTGGAAAACACCATTAAACTTTTGAGGTCCAAAGTTGCACAGCTACAAAATGCTAAGAAAACACATTCTCGTGAGCAGACAACTTCTGAAAATTTCTCGCCATCTGACGATTTGCAATTAAAAACAAGGCAGGCGTCCAAAATAAATAAAAGAACCGCACTTGTGAAAAAATCAAAGGACAAAATCATTCCTATAGAAAGTCTGAGGGGGAAATACCCCTTCAGTAAGGAGCAAACAAATATTTTTGATGACGGGCATGATAAAGCCGATGAACAAAGGAGTCTCCTTGTAAAATCCACAGAAGGAAACATTTCCTTTGGAGAATCTCAGGAACAATGGGCTATCCCAGAAATATCCAAGGAAGGAAACATTCCCTTTGGAGAACCTGAGGAACAAAGAACTATCCTAGAAATAAGCAAGGAAAAAAACATTCCCTTGAGAGAACCAGGAGAAAATATTCCCACAGAAGTGTCAAATGAAGAGATCAGTCTCACAATTCAGCCCAAATTGGAGAAGGTTCTTAATGAAGCAGCGGACGGGAAGATGCATAAATCTGATCTGAATGTAGAAAAGAAACGTAAAGGCACAACTCGGAAAGAGGAAGCTTTAAAAACCAAGGCTAAACAGATGGCTATGGACTTGCTCACAGATTTTCAAACTGCTGTTTTGTATTCACTGGATCATGGACTGAGCAGTGGCAAAGAACTTTTGCCAGATGACATCTGTAAGGTCCAAGCTCTTCTCAAGTCTGCTGAATTAAAAAATCTTTATGGAGTGATTGAGAAAACAATCAAAGAAATATTTGCAAAACCAAGGCAGAGCCTCAAGCAACCTATCCAAATATTGAAGCCATCAAAGGAACGCCTCCTGGAGAAAATGAAGGATAAACAACCTGAATTCACGACTTTTGCTGAACTTCTTGAAGAAATTTCCAGATTCAGTATTATTCAAGAGATTGCACTTGATGAATTAAGTGCCCAAATTCAGTATTTCATTGAAGAGGCCAAACAGGACACAAGTATGTCCCAGCAAGAAGCCCGCTTTTATGAAAAGACCCTGGAAGCCTTGGACACAATTCTGACACTTGAAAAACTGTCCTCTCGGGCTGGAATGGATCAGTTAATCAGGATTCAAGAGGCAACCAAGAATCTATACTCTGTCAATAGTTTCCTTGGGTTTAAAGGAAAGGAAATTAAACTACAGGCAGAACATTGCAAGAAGGAAGCTGTTCTTCAGCCCAATATGGCAACAGAGACAATAGAAAGAACAATACAACCCAGGTGGAAAGTCTTCCAGGCTGCTGATACTGACAAAATTGTGGATGGATCATATATTGTAAATGTGACATACCTCAGAACAAATTACAAAACTTTGGACCAAGCAGTGTATAATGGTATAATTTCCAGGCAACTCCATGCCATAGCAACACACCTTATTCATCAAACGTTAACTACAGTTCAGCTTCGACTGGCTTACCTGTTCAGAAAGTACATCACCTTCCGTCATATCCAAACCCTTAGGTAGATGCATGTCTGTCATTAATTTAAAAAGTAGGTGAAACCAGGGCAGCACGGTGGGGCAGTGGTTAGCACTGGTACTACGGCGCTGAGGACCCGGGTTTGAATCCCGGCCCTGGGTCACTGTCCGTGTGGAGTTTGCACATTTTCTTTTTTTTTTAAATTTAGATTACCCAATTATTTTTTCTATTAAGGGGCAATTTAGCGTGGCCAATCCACCTACTCTGCACATTTTTGGGTTGTGGGGGCGAAACCCACGCAGACAAACCCACACGGGGAGAATGTGCAAACTCCACACGGACAGTGACCCAGAGCCGGGATCGAACCTGGGGCCTCAGCGCCGTGAGGCGGTTGTGCTAACCACTAGGCCACCGTGCTGCCCTGAGTTTGCACATTTTCCCCGTGTCTGCGTGGGTTTCACCCCCACAACCCAAAGGTGTGCAGGGTAGGTGGTTTGACCACACTAAATTGCCCCTTACTTGGAAAAAAAAAATTGGGTACTCTAAAATTTAAACAAAAAGTAGCTGATACCAATCTGACCAGACTATTGTTTTTTTAAAATAAATTTAGAGTATCCAATTATTTTTTTTCCAATTAAGGGGCAATTTAGCGTGGCCAATCCACCTACCCTGCACATCATGGGGAGAATGCGCAAACTCCACACGGACAGTGACCCAGAGCCGGGATTCAAACCCAGGTCCTCGGCGCCATGAGGCAGCAGTCCTAACCACTGTGCCACCGTGCCGCCCTGAGCAGACTATTGTACCTCTCACTAAAAGTTCTTGTTGGGTTAAATGGACATAAATTCATAATGCATATTAGTACACATATGGAATTTGAATGTTTGAAATCAGTCAGTAATTGACAGGTTTGCCATGAGATTGTTAGCTTGGCTTAATGAGGCCACCTCTGAGTCAGAAGGTTGTGGGTTCGAGCCCCACTTGAATACATAAACTAGTCCACTATTCCCCGTGCAGTATTGAGGGAGTTCTACTCCCTCAAAGGTGCCATCCATGGGTGGCACAGTGGTGCAATGGTTAGCACTGCTGCCTCACGGCACCGAGGTCCCAGGTTCAATCCTGGCTCTGGGTCACTGTCCGTGTGGAGTTTGCACATTCACCCCGTGTTTGTGTGGGTCTCACCCCCACAACCCAAAGATATGCAGGGTAGGTGAATTGGCCATGCTAAATTGCCCCTTAATTGGAAAAACAAATTGGATACTCTAAATTTATTTTTTTTAAAGGGGCCATCAGATGAATTGTTAAAACCAAAAATTATAAGGATTACATGGCACTCTTTGAATGAAACAAGGGTGTTTTCTTGGCCAACATTCCTCCCTCAACCAACAACACTAAAAAAGATTAACTGGTTATTCAGCATCACATTGCTGCTTGTGGGACTTTGCTATTTGCTTTCGGAAAATGGCTGTTGTGTTTAGCCATGTAACAGCAATTACTGCAATCCACTGTGTATGAAGGGTTTTGGGATGTTTCTGGAAATTTATTTCTTAGAAAAGGTAATATTACAAATTTTTTCCCTCTCCTGAAGAAAGTGACTTACTCTCGGATGTGACTCCAGCAAATGTCCAGATCTTCATCTGTTCTAGTTCTTCACATGAGCTAAAACAGTGATAAGTAGATCTTCCAATGGAAATGCCAGTAGTAAACTTATTAATGCTGACATTAAGTTGAAACCGATTGGAAAATCTACTCTTCACTGTTCGCAGGCGATTTGACTGTGAATGATGGTCAAACTAAATTCTGTTTTTACCCAACATGCACCTATCGTTGGATAGTCATCAGGAGCATGGTTCAAGGCAGTTTTTTATCCCTCCCGAGTCCTGGGATGATGCTATTTATTAAAAAAAAAATTTAGAGTACCAAATTCATTTTCCCAATTAAGGGGCAATTTAACGTGGCCAAGCCACCTACCCTGCACATCTTTGGGTTGTGGGGGTGAGACCCACGTAAACACGGGAAGAATGTGCAAACTCCACACGGACAATGACCCAGGGCAGGGATTGAACCTGGGACCTCGGCGCCGTGAGGCTGTAGGGCTAACCCACTGTGCCACCATGCTGCCCGCTTGAGGTCAGGATTGACTTCAGTGAGAGTGGCGCAGTGGCTAGCACTGAAATCTCACAGCGCCGAGGTCCTAGGTTCGATCCTGGCTCTGGGTCACTGTCTGTGTAGAGTTTGCACATTCTCCCTGTGTTTGCATGGGTCTCACCCCCAAAACCCAAAGATGTGCAGGGTAGGTGGATTGGTCACGTTAAATTGCCCCTTAATTGGAAAAAATGGATTGGGTACTCTAAATTTATAAACAAAAGGATTGGCTTCAGTCCTGGTGCCCTTCATGGTTGTACTGTAGGCACCTGGGACTAAAGCCCACTCTTAGTTTGCATCTTGTGAGGAGAGGAAAGGAAAGCCTGGAAAAAGATTTGGAGAATAATTTTAGGAGCACCTTTCCCTGGATTTCTTTGTCCAGTGTATGCTTGGTCTTAGTCACTCTGCCAAGAGTAAAGGCAAAGGAGGAATTGACAAGATACAGTCCTGTCTTTCAGCCCAATTATGGCACAAGGCGAGAGTTAGGAACAGACCACAGAGAATGGCAGCAGAAGAGCACCTAAATTTCAGGAACAGATTCATTTATTCACCTTTATGTCTTTCCTTCTCCTTTAAGAAATTATTTGAACAGCAGGATGTCGGATATTAGCAGTAAGGATGAAACAGTTGCTCAGGAATTGTACAGATTTGCCACCAGACTTGAAGCACGTGTGAAGTCCAGCATGCAGCACTGGGAAGCAAGACAGCAACTAGTTAATCAGAGTCGGCAAAGGCACTTGAATCAAATGACTGACTTGTTCAATCAGGTGTGTTCTGATTTTAAGATGATGTACGTTAGTACAGTCTGTTTTGTTTAATTCATGAGTTTTGTTTTTAACCCCACATAACCTTTGTTGTAAAATAAAAACAGAAAATTCTCGATAAACTCAGCAGGTCTGGCAGCATCTGTGGAGAGAGAAACAGTTTTTTAAATATAAATTTAGAGTACTCAATTATCTTTTTCTAATTAAGGGGCAATTTAGCGTGGCCAATCCACCTACCCTGCACATCTTTGGGTTGTGGAAGTGAGATCCACACAAACACGGGGAGAATGTGCAAACTCCACACGGACAGTGATCTAGAGCCGGGATCGAGCCTGGGACCTCAGCGCCTTGAGGCAGCAGTGCTAACCACTGCACCACCGTTCTGCCCTCAAAGAGAAACAGAGTTAACATTTTGAGTCCATATGATCCTTTTATATAGATGGGTCACGTGGACTTGAAACGTAAACTGTGGGCGAGATTCTCCATCAGTCGGCGCCGAAATCACGAAAGGCGATTGGGCAGAGAATCGGTGCTATCATGGTGGGAATAGCAGCTGCCAGAATGCCATGCTCCGGTGCCTCGACAGCGTTGTCAATGCGTTCCACTCTGCAAGTACAGTGAACGGCGTTCGCAGGCCTGACCCGGTATTCTCCGCCTTTGCGGGGGGGAATTACCAATGGCGAGGTTCACTTGTTTCAAAAGTCCATGGCCCGTGGTTGTGCAAAGTGACACTGACCGTATGGGTATCCCCACCCCACCACCCCTGTATTTTAACCCCCACCCTTCACACTTTTGGGTTGAAATGTTGTGAACATTTGTTTATTGCACAACTGTGAACAATTATATACAGGTTTGTGCCCTCGCCCCTGTTGCTATACTTTGTGCTGCACCCGTGCCAACTTAACTGGCGTCTACCTTTCTGGCCTTATGGGTCCTAACGCTACGCCCAGGTGGGTCCCCAGGCGGTACATCAGGAGTGGAAGCAGCCTGCTGCAGTTCTGCCCTGTGACCTGGGTCTCCTTTGGCGGCCATCTTCAGGGCTGACAGAGCCTGGATGGGCCCGGCTGCTGTTTGGGTGTCCCAGGTGGCGTGGTGCTGCCCTGGTCTGCCCACCAGATGTGCCCGGACAAGAGGGGAGATGCACTGTGGTGTTCCGGAACCTCTCCTGCGGGAGTCACCGGCATGAGCCCTATCACCTCCTGCTCCCTCAGGATGCCCGATGGCCCCCGGGCTACTCTATTGGACAGGGGTGCGAGTAGAGCTAACCCCTAAGGCTCCCCCGCCACCTGGCACTGCCAGTCCTGGAGGCCCGCTCCCATCTCGACCAGGGTCTAAATACTCTTGGCCATGGAGCACGGGGAGTGGACCACCTCCCTCTGGCACAGTGCCACATCATGCTGCGACTGTGCCACCCTTTCTGGGTCTGTGCCACATCAGCCAATTAATCTGCCATGGCCCGCTGTGACTGGGCCATGTTCAGGAGCGCCGCTGCAATGTCCAGGTGACATTGGTACATGGCTGCCTGTGACAGGGCAGCCCTGTCCTGGGCCTCGACCACCACCCGCACAGAATGCCCCAGGCCTTGGACATCTTGATCCATGGTCGAAACCCCCCCCTTCCCCCAAGGTCTCCACCGTGTCACCCATGTGGTGTTCGCCTGGGTGGCATGCATGGTCGGCACCACCTCCTGCTCCTGCAGGCGGTTGGACTCCTCCAACTACACCTGCAGGCGCTGGATGGTTGCTGACATCCCCTCATGTAGTCTCTGGCTCTGTGACTGCATCTCCGCTTTTGATGGGTCCGCCCTTTCCAGAAGCCTGAAACCCGTCAGGCAGCTAGTCCCTGGGGTCGGGCCACCCCCTCGGGAGTTCCTACCTCCACCTGATGTACTGCAGTACGTGTGTGATACGCACAAGGTAGTGCCCAGGAGCTTCTTCACTAATATGCCCAACTGAGGTGAGCTGGCTCTGGGATGGTGGGGAGTATTGGAGACAGCTGTGTTGGCAAGTCAGTGTCAACCCCAGACTGGTGCTCTAGGGTTTTGCGGGTTGTGGGTCGAGAGCACCCGTCGCTGTCCATGTCTTCTTCCTCGCTGCTCTTCACTTGGGGTTGGGGTCACGGCCGAGGCACACCAGAGGGGACCACCTCATCGGCAGGAGATCCTGCAAGACACCAGACCTGATGCATGATTGGATCACGGGTTGGGGTGGCGGTGGCGACACACGTGCCATGGGGAACACAACTCAGTGGGGCCTCACTTGCTCACCCGATGCCGACCTGTAACCTCGGTGACTGCCCTCTCTCTGGGCCCACCAACCAGGTACAGTGCCCGCTGTTCTGCTGCGGTAAGGGGCCACAGATGCGGTAGGCCCCTCCGGTCTTTTCTCTCTGTGGTTGTGGGCCATCTTCTTGTGGCGGGGGTGGGACAGAAAACGCACAGTGTTAGGCAGTCGGACGTATACAACACAGGGGGTGGGTATGAGTGCTGCCAGGTGATGTAGGGTGGGGGTTTGGTCGCCCTCCGGGTGGGGCAGGGGGTTACAGGTGGGTGTGAGACAGGGTTCGTGCCAGGGGCACAGTGCTGCCTACTTATCCTGGCCGCCCTGCGGTTGTGCAATTTCTTCCTTTACTGCTGCCCAGTCCTGGCAGTGTTGCCCATGGCATTCATGACCTCTGCCACGTGTGCCCAGGCTAAGTGCATGGCAACCTCCTTCCCACCCCAGGGTACAGCGTGGCCCGCCTTTCCTCCACAGCGTCCAGGAGGGTCTCAGGTTCAGCATCAGTGAACCAGATTGCCGCTCTTCTTGCTGCCATCTTGTTTGCTGGGATGAGTGTGTGTGTGGGGAGTGGAGTGCTAATGTGCAGCAGCAGCTTGTCAGCCTTTCGAGTGTCAATCCTGACCCCGGCAAATTTTTCATTGGAATCAATTGTGTTCCACGTGGCGCCAGTGCTAGCCCATTAACAGTTCCAGAATTGCTCTGGGAACGGCGCCAATTTTGTTGTCGGCGATGTCCACCGATTCAGTCCCAGCGTCAACATTTAGTTTCTGAAACAGAGAATCCCGCCCTGTGTTTTTTTCTCCACAGATGCTGTCAGACCTGCTGAATTTATCCAACATTTTCTGTTTTTATTTCAGATTTCCAGCATCCGCAGTATTTTTCTTTAAAAAAAAAATTTTTTTTTAAGAATACCCAATAATTTTTTTTCAATTAAGGAGCAATTTAGCATGGCCAATCCACCTACCCTGCACATCTTTGGGTTGTGGGGGTGAAACCCACGCAGACACAAGGAGAATGTGCAACCTCCACACAGACAGTGACCCAGGGCCGGGATTGAACCTGGGACCTCAGCGCCGTAGGCAGCAGTGCTAACCTCTGCACCATCGTGCCACCCAAGCTTTTAATAAACCTCGTTGGTTCTGTGGAGGCAATAGTCTCTTGTTTTTCAGTCATTCTCACCCTTTATACCCAATTGATATCCCCAAGCCACACAGCCTCCATAGCTGGCTGGAATCCTCCAAGATCCAAGTCTTGTGAAAACTGTTACAAGGAAGTAAGCAATTTGCAGATGACTCCCCTTCTGATATTCCTTTGTACTTCAATGCAGCAAAAACGTTAAGTTGGGAACTCTGGAAGTCTAGAATACCCAATTCTTTTTTTTCCAATTAAGGGGCAATTTAGTGTGGCCAAGCCACCTACCCACATATCTTTTGGGTTGTGGGGGTGAGACCCACGCAGACACGGGGAGAAGGTGCAAACTCCACACAGACAGTGACCTGGGGCCAGGTGCTAACCACTGCACGACTGTGCCACCCTTGGGAACTCTGAACATTCTAATCGATTATACCTAATATTATGATGTAATAGAATGACAGAACAGAGTTCTGTTCTTATGTGCAGATGGCAAGGGGGGTCATATTGGGGTACAGCTAGAATGTGTTGCTGCCTATCTCTCTTCTGGTCCCGGCTGTTCATTAAAATCACTACTTGGGTGGGGTACCAGAGGGTAGCTGGAAACCATGTAACGTAACCAAGCAATAGTCACTGGCCTGAATTCTCTGGCAATTGGGATTTGCTTTTCCCGCTGGCAGCACATCCCTGGCAGCGGGTTTCCCGGCAGCGTGGGGTGGCTTCAATGGGAAATCCCATTGACAGGCGGCGTGAAGATAGAATCCCACCGCCAGCGAACGGTGCGCCACCGAGAAACACGCGGCTGAAGGACCAGAGAATCCAGCCCACTGTCTTGAGAACGGAAGATCAAAAGTAAAAGTCTATGACCAATGTATTCATATTCTTTTCAAAGCTTAAACACCGTACTGGCCTAAACTTGTTCAGTCCATTTCTGGCCAAGCCATCAAATCCAAGGACTAGGAAGTTGAGGTCCCCTCTTCAGCCGACGTTTTTGATAGCATCCAATAGACCGTGTCAACTTCGCGGTCAGAGCAACTGTGCATCTTCAGCTTTTCTTGGAACGAGGTATGAGTTCAATGTTACGGTTTCAAGAATTTAAACTGAATAATTCCAAATAGGCCTCACTTTCCTTTTGACAAAAAGAGAGTATGTTCGGACACTTTTGGTGTTTCCAGTGCAAATGGGGCAATGGGACAAATGACCTTGGATTGGCATGGCTTCATTATGTGAACCCATGTCCTGGTCACCGTGATTCCTGGCATGGTTTGTTCCGAGTGTTTTCAGCTTTCCTCCTTGAATCAGATTCAGCAGACCACCACTTTATGGGCAGAATGAAGTATCCTTGTGAACCAAATGAGAGAAAAGTGAATGTCCCTTAGTTTACAAATGAAAGCAAAGATAGGATACAAGTGCAGGAATTTGATAAGACATGTGGCTGAGTATGTCACCCTTTTGTTTTAGGGGCATATCTGCATTGTACTGGAACCTAACTGCATTACCTAGCCAAAGAGCATTCAATACTTGTCATGATTGCAGTGAACAATTGTAAATGAATCCATTCACCAATACAAAGAGTAAGGATTAATCAGGTCTGTGGTGAATGTGATTCACACTATATATAGTTGCCAATATCACTCCATGTATATATGTTCGTTATCTACCCGTTGTAAGATCAATGCTGTATATAGTTGCCAATATAACTCCGTGTATATATGTTCACTATCCACCATTGTAAGTGCAGTTGCATTATCCGACCACCAGGGGGAGTCGCTCTGGCAGTACGCGAGAGTTTGTACTGGGCTCCTCCCTTGGCTCCACCCAGGACTCCTCCCCCTGGGACCGATGTATAAAGGCCTTAGAGCCAGCCTGCAGTCATCTGGAGTTCAACGACGAATAGGCTGGCTCTGTTGTAAGTGTATTAAAGCCTCCGTTCAGATCCAACTACACATGTTCGCTGAATTGATGGTTCCATCAAGGTCATTAAGCAGATAGGTTCGCAGTCAAGCCAATTCCAAAATAGAGGTTGAGATCATTTGCTTGAGAGCTGTTAATGTTTTATTCCTGTCTTGCTCCCTTGCCATGATGGTGGACCTTTGGGGAAGAAAAAAGGTTTTTAGGATCAATCCTGGTAGAATTTGATTACTAATTCAATGCTGCATGACAGGGGAAACCGGAGTTGGATTGCAAATGCAATTTCAAATGTAGGTCTTCTTATTCCATACATCCTTGACTTAACAACTGTTACCAAACTGTAAAGCTGATGGGGGAAAGAGGACAACAGGATTAAGCTAGGACTTGAGCTAAACTAATGACCATTCTGAATCCGAGAAAAGGACAAAGAAGACAAAGTGTTACTGAGCCTTGATTTGCACTACTTACTGTGGGATTATCGGGATCTTCTGTTAGGGTTATTTTATCAGGATATGACCTCAGGACCAAATGCAGCTTCACAAAAATGACCATGGAGGAGAGGCCAAAAAAAATTGAGGAGAACGAAGAGGACAAAAAAAACGGCACAACAAAACCACAATTACCAGATGACAACAACAAACTAGAAGTGTTTTGGGCCCAACAAAGTTCCACAAAAACAGGGGAACAGGACGGACCGGTGCACACCCTGCCAAACATCACATCAAGCCCAACACCCCCACTAACCACACAAAGGGCAAAGCCACTAACAGCCGAGCCTGGGGACAGTGCACACTACAGCATCTGACCCATTGAACCAAAGCCTTACTAGTACCGTGTAACCTTCAGCCACAACAGGACCAGGTTGTGGGGGGAGGGGGGAGTCATCAGACAACACTCAAAACTACACCCCATATACCCCAAAAAGGGGAATTAATTGCACCCACCGAACACCCAGGGAGCTGTCGCCCCAGAATTTCTATAGTAGCCATTCAATCAGGCACATGACACAAAAAATAAGATGGGGTCCACACACCCCAACAGTGTCAGTAGGCACAAAACCTGCCGCCATGCAGCAACATCAATAGCCATGTAACATACCGCTGTAATCCATCTCGTAGTCCCAACCATCATGGAACAGTCTTTCAAAATCAACACTTCACTCACAAACCCTAATGACAGTCCAAAAGGACGTAGGTCAACTCCAATAAGGACTCCCCTGTAAACTATTCTGCCAGAGCCAGCCGGCATCGCAAAAAGGCCACAAATTGAAAACGGACAAAAACATTGTGCAACCATCACCAGAAGTCACCCTGATGACATCACCTCCGGTACTGCCGGACACAGCATTCCCCAGAACTCTCCCAGCATACGCGCTGCACAAGTCGGCATCAATCCTCCGCCTGTCATTTCAATACAGGTTCCAAAAAAAACATTGCAGCAACAAAAGTCCATGCCTCAGTCCACACTCTGAAAAAGAATTTTGGAGAAGGCGGCCAATCCTCATCGCCAATGAAGTAAACAGCAAAGGGGAGTCGGAAGAGGTCATAAAAAAGACGTTTATTGGGGCAGCACGGTGGCGCAGTGGTTAGCACTGCAGCCTCACGGCGCTGAGGTCCCAGCTTTGATCCCAGCCTTGGGTCACTGTCCATGTGGAGTTTGCACATTCTCCCCGTGTTTGCACAGGTTTCGCCCCCACAAGTCAAAGATGTGCAGGGTAGGTGGATTGGCCACGCTAAATTGCCCCTTAATTAGAAAAAAAATAATTGGGTACTCTAAATTTATATTTAAAAAACAAACACACTGGAAAATCAGGCTTTAAGATTACAGTTTATAGGAAAATCTAGCCCCCCGCCCCACCCCCCCGTGTGCTCAATATCATGTTGGGAGAGGGCGGGAAAGTGGAACTGAGGCAGAAAATTAGCCATGGTTCTATTGAACGGCTTAAGGGGACACATAGCCTACTGCTGCTCCTATTCCTTATGTTCTTATGTTAATGTACACAATACTTTGGGAGAATGGATTTTCTGAATTCCACATTTTGCCTCTTATGGCTCCCAGTGTGCTTGGTCTTGTCAGACACACTTAATATACCTACACATTAGTAAAAGCTTCAAGTGATGTGCCTGGCGCACGGTAAGGTGTTTTATATAAAACAGAAATTACTGGATATTTAAGTTATTAGAAATACAGTTTCCTGGGGCGACACGTGGTGCAGTGGTTAGCAGTGGGACTATGGCGCTGAGGACCCGGGTTTGAATCCAGGCCCTGGGTCACTGTCCATGTGGAGTTTGCACACTCTCCCCGTGTGTGGGTTTCATATTTGGGGTGTCGGATTCGCCGGTGGTTCAGACTGGGGTACAAGAGGACGTTGTCATCTTTGCCTCACTGATAGCCCAGAAGCGAATATTGCTTGTTGGAGGTCGCCCACTCTGCCCAGTGCCTCTGCTTAGTTGGGTGACTTAATGTCATTCCTGCACTTGGAGAAAGTCAAATTCACTATCACACAGGGCAGCACGGTGGCACAGTGGTTAGCACCGCTGCCTCATGGCGCCGAGGTCCCAGGTCCTTTTTAAAATTTATTTTTTTAGAGTACCCAATTCATTTTTCCAATTAAGGTGCAATGTAGCGTGGCCAATCCACCTGCCCTGCACATCTTTTGGGTTGTGGGGGGTGAAACCCACGCAGACACGGGGAGAATGTGCAAACTCCACACGGACAGTGACCCAGAGTCGGGATCGAACCTGGGACCTCAGCTAACCTCAGTGCTAACCACTGCACCACCGTGCTGCCCTTCATGGTCATCTTTTAATTCCAGATTTTTATTGAATTCAAATTTCTCCATCAACCATGGTGGGATTCGAACCCGGGTTCCCCAAAGCATTACCCAGGGTCTCTGGATTACTAGTCCAGAGACAATACCGCTACTCCACGGCCTCCCCAATGAAGACTTCTGTAGTAATTTGTCTCAAATAGACATAAGCCACGGGATTCTCTGGTCCACCAGCCATGTATTCCTCAGTGGCACATCCTCACCGTCCGCGGGTTTCTCCATTCCGGCCAACTGATAATGGGATTTCCCATTGTGGCCACCTCACGCCGCCGGGAAACCCGCGGGCATGGGTGCGCTACCGGCAGAGCAAATAATCCCACCGACGGAGAATACTGCCCAATGTAATTTATTTACAGAATATTAGAAAAATAGATGTTGCACCATTTATTTTTCACTCATATGACACACGACATAGATAGATAAGAAAGGTTGTAATTAGAATTCATCATTGCTGGAACAGAGACCCAGATATCAAAACAACAGCCCCAATAACTCCACCTTTGATTCTGAAACAAAAGTGTCCGCCTTCAAAAGGAGAAACCAGTCCGAGTCACACAGACGTTATTTTGCCTATATCAGAACATCCAACAGTGTTTCAGGGAAATTAAATCAGGCCACCCTGGATTCAGTGTTTTTTTTCCTGAAGTACATTAACGCCGAATCACATGATCTCTATATATTATTCAGCACTGGAAACATAACCCATTCACTCTTTACATAGGCCATGTACAATTTAGACATGCACAAAAGGCCAGAGGAGGGCAGTGATCTTGAAGGGTCATGCAGTATAAGAGTATTTGGCATAGCAAGAGTTAATGTAACACTGGAGAACAGTACCATCTACAGTATTACATAAACACACCCACCCACAGATAAGGGAACTTTGAGTCAAATAAAAAAAGTGAAAAGAATATATGGTTCAGTGTCTCTTGATTGTCCTTGAAGCATAGATTTTAAATGTTGCGGCCGATTTGGATTAACTAGTTTGGTGAATGCGGGCAGATGTTGAAGATGTTGCAATTATTATGAGATCTGAGTTCACTGGTAGATTTCTAGTAAAGTTGTCTTCCAAACCTGGTTTTGCAATCTCTCTGAAGTGGTTGCAACCTGGCTTGACATACCTCACCCATTGTGTATTTCGAAGGGGTTTTGGATGAGTCTATCTGTGGGAGCCATTGTTTGTATTTAAATGCCTCTTCCTTAGATAGTGACGTGTTTTGATGGCTCAATGAATTATAGGAAATATCTCTTCACACTATCCCCCCCCCCCCCCCCCCGGGTGATTGTTTTGTTTTTCACCTTCACCTTGGAAGTGGCCATTTCTTAAGCAATTTGTTCTGTCTCCTTTCAAATTGCAAAATTTTGAATCAGTTGAAAGTTGAAAAATCATATTTTCAAAGATAAAGTGGCCTCGTGGCACTGTGCATATGAAGACCTGATCGAACGTAGAACCTAGCCAGATCACAAAAAGGGTGAGAAAAATCAAGATTTTTTAGCATGTGCAGCGATCACTGAGACACGCAAGAGCTTCCACAGTGGCTAAATAGAGCTGTCTGCGCCCTCTGCTGAATTTTGTCAGGGGACAGTCTTCAATTATGTGAGTCACTGATTGAGGTCCACCACAGCTGCAGTCCAGGTTCCCTGCAAGGACCCACTTGTCTCAATTTGCTGCACAAAGGTCTTGGCCAGTGCGGAAACAGTTGAGGAGTGCCCAATGTTAGCGTGGCAGGCTGAAGCTGGGTGGACAGGCTGTGGGATATGTGATGAGGAAGTGGTTTTTAATGCTGGCGTATTGGTTCCATTTCTGCTGCCACAGGGCCTCTGCTGTTATTCTGTGGCACAGTGGTCTCAGAGATACAGGGTGACGTTATGGGAGCCGAACAACAGATGGATTGGTAATGTCCTTGTGTAGTGGCAGGCTTGGGTTGAGTAAACCCTCTCCAGAAGCTTTCTTGTTGCAATCTCCTACCTAATGTAAGGGGACGGGATGTTTCTCAGGACCGGAAGCCAAGGGTGTTGAGTTTATCGGAAGGTATCCAAGATGATACACATTGTTGTGTTGAGCTGGGTATCTACAAGACTGATATGGGATGAGTTGTACCATACTGGTGCACAGTACTATGCAGCCAAGAGGACAATGGCAAGGGCGGAGGTCCTTAAGGTTTGACCATCTGAAGAGCCATGAACATCCAGCAGGTTTGCTGAGGAGGTTGTTTCGCATTTTGATTTTTGCTGCTGTCTTGCTCCAATGTTTTTTATATGTCGGTATTCGATCAAGGGTAACACCAAGAGAAACAGGATGTTGTTCGTGATTCAGTCCCATGCCATTCAAGGAGGTGTTGAATTCCCTCTTGGCGCTGGCATTGTGGAGGTGGAATATACTTGAGACTGTTTTGTTGCTTCTGGGCTGAAGGCAGCACGTCTTACAGCAGTTGGCCTGCTTTGCAACATCATTGTTCAGTGTTGCCTCTAGTTTAGAAAATGTCCGGGCCTGAGAGGCGTTATCGTCAGCATTGATGAACTTCCGAGACAGGGTTTTTAAAAAATTTTAGAGTACCCAATTCATTTTTTCCAATATAGGGGGCAATTTAGCGTGTTCAATCCATCTACTTTGCACATCTTTGGGTTGTGGGGGTGAAACCCATGCAAACACGGGGAGAATGTAAAAACTCCACACGGACAGTGACCCAGAGCCGGGATCGAACCTGGGACCTCGGCGTCGTGAGACTGCAGTTCTACCACTGTGTCACCGTGCTGCCCCCGAGACAGGGTTAGAGGTAGATCATTGATATAGAGGTTGGGGCTAAAACAAATCCTTGGGGATGCCCGTTGGACTGTTTCCTCCAGGCGCTTGCCTCATCACCCATGTGTACCTTGAATCTATCTCAGAGTAATAGTTCGATGGCATCAGTAACCCACAGAGGGAGAACTCTTGAGATTTTAACAACGAGACCAATGTGCCAGACCATGTCTTATGCTGCAGTGAGATCGAGAAAGACAGCGTCTGTTTTGGGTTATTTTCAAAGCCTGGTCACATGTGCTTCACCCTCACAAAAAGCCAGCTTGTTAAGCTTTCAAGATTTTCTCCACCTCTGGCTCTATCCACTGTAAGATGAGACGCTTTAAGACCTTGCAGCACACAGCAGAGATATTGGTGGGTAGCTTGATTCACTAAAAGGCTTGACTTACCTTTTAAAAATAACCAGGGCACTAATCAGGCAGAGAATACCAATTGTTTAACCAGCAGAGTTGGAAGAGGGTTGCAGCTGGGTGCCATCACCGAGCTCAATTGAGGAAAAAAAAAGTTTTTAAAACTCCAACCAGAATCTAACATACTATCGGGTTTCTATGCTCAGAAAAGCCACTCCTGGCACGAACTGCTGAATTTTAACATTTCCTTCAGAATCAATTAATTTTTTTTCTGTTTTTCCCCCCTTTTTTAAATATAAATTTAGAGTACCCAATTCTATTTTTTATCCAATTAAGGGGCAATTTAGCGTGGCCAATCCACCTAATCTGCACATCTTTTTGGGTTGTGGGGGTGAGACCCACGCAGACAAGGGGAGAATGTGTAAATTCCACATGGACAGTGACCTGGGGCTGGGATTGAACCCGGGTCCTCGGTGGCGTGAGGCAGCAGTGCTAACCACTGCACCACCGTGCTGCCCAGAATCAATTAATTGAAAGAATTGGGCTTGCAATCACTGTGAGAGCCTGACAGGCAAGGGAAGAAGCATCGAGAGGATGTTTACTGCAGTGCCACCTTGGAAGAGAAAACTAAATTAAAACCGTACTCCCCTGTAATGGAAAAACGGCCATGGGTGGTAAATTAAAACCACCAGACCAATTTGAGCTCAAGCAAGGGCCAAAGCAGACACAAAATTGGGCATCATGGAGAAGAAACTTAAGTGACCGGAGTACAACAAGATTAAGTAGGAAGACTTCCAGTGGCAGTTATGCAGCAGTAAGCCACACATGTGGGAGCTCCCGTTTTAAAGAGATTTTTCGGCTCTTTTGAGAGCCCAAAACGGAAATTTTTCGACGTCTCCCGGTGGGGGAAGGTGTGCTGAATGACTTTCCCTGCAGTCCATGACTCGAACTCGGAGTGGAAAGGTGGAAAAAACAGCAGCAGCTCCTCAGAAAAAACGGGGGAAGGGATCCAAGATGGCCACCGACAAAGCTCCAGAGGAGTGGAGACTCTGGGCCCAGAAACAACAAACTGATCTCCTGCGCTGCTTTAAAGAATTCAAGGATGAAGTACTGAGCTCTCTGCAGGAAACAAACAGAAGGCTGTCAGAGATTCAGTCCACCCAGGGTGCTGCCATCAAGAAGTTGCAGACGCAGGCCATTGAACGAGAGGAAGAGGCCGTGGTCCTCGTAAGTAAGGTGGAGGGGCACGAAGCACTCCACAAGAAGTGGCAGGAACGCTTCGAGGAGCTGGATCACCGCATGAGGCGGAAAAACCTGCGGATCTTGGGCCTTGCGGAGGGGCTAGAGGGATCAGACCTGACAGCCTATGTGGCTGTAATTCTGAATTCGCTAGTGGGGGCCGGGTCTCTCCATCTGCCCCTGGAGCTGGAGGGAGCACACAGAGTACTGGCCAGGAGGCCTAAGGAAAATGAACCCCCGCGTGCGGTGCTGGTGAGGTTCCACCGGTTCAGTGATCGGGACTGCGTGCTGCGCTGGGCCAAGAAGGTGAAGAGCAGCAATTGGGAGAATGGGGTAGTACGGATCTACCAGGACTGGAGTGCGGAGGTGGCTAAGCGGCGGTCCGGATTTAATCGGACGAAAGAGGTGCTTTATAGAAAAAAGATAAAGTTTGGAATGTTGCAGCCCGCGCGCCTGTGGGTAACTTATTCGGATCGGCACCATTATTTCGATTCCCCGGAGGAGGCGTGGGCCTTCGTGCGGACGGAGAAACTGGACTTGAACTAGGGGTTGGGGGTTGCGAGGTCGGCTGTAAGATATTAGTGCTGGATTCGGCTGTTGCTGTGTTTTCTTTTTCTTCGGTTTTTTTCGTCTTGTTTTAGTACTTTTGCAATTTTGATATGGTTATTTACGGAGGGGTTGTTCTGCTATGTTTTTGTTTTTGTGCTTGGGGCATTGTTTGGGCTGTGTATCTTGCGGGGAGGGTCGGGGGGGTATGTTGTATTCTATGTCGGAGTGGGGGTATGGAGGGGGGCTGATATTTGGGAGCTGCGTCAGAAGGGTGTGGTGGGGCAGGGCGAAAGCGCGGGCTTTCCTCTGGTTTCCCGCACTGCGGGGCTGGGGGGCGGAGACGGTGACGGGGGAGGTGGGGCCTTAACTGGTTCTTCCCCGCGCTGGAGCGGTGCCAGGGGGAGGGATAGGATGGGGGATGATCCCACTTCGGGAGGGGTTGGGCTATTGGCGGGAGTTTCCGGGGTCAGCAGAAGTTAGCTGACCCACGGAAGTACAATGGAGGACGGTTCGCGGCTGGGAGGGTTCCTAGCCTGGGGGGAAAGGGAGGGGGGGAAAGGGGAATACCGGGTTGCTGCTGGTAGGGGCAAGAAGGAGCTGGTGGGGGTTGGGGGGACAGAGGTGAGGGGTTGTCGCTATGGGGACGGGGTCGAGCAGGGGATGCTGGCCTGGGGCGGGCAGTCGACGGGCTATGGCTAGCCGACGGGGGAGGGGGGCGGGACGCCCTCTGATCCGGTTGGTCATCTGGAATGTGAGAGGGTTGAATGGGCCGGTGAAGCGGTCAAGGGTACTGGCTCACCTGAAGGGGCTAAAGGCGGATGTGGCAATGCTGCAGGAGACCCACCTGAGGGTGGCGGACCAGGTCCGCCTGAGGAAGGGATGGGTGGGGCAGGTTTTCCACTCGGGGTTGGATGTGAGGAACCGGGGAGTGGCGATTCTGGTGGGGAAAAATGTGTTGTTTGAGGCATCGGAGGTGGTGGCGGATAAGGGGGGTAGGTATGTGATGGTTAGGGGCAGGCTGCAAGGAGAGAAGGTGGTACTGGCTAGTGTGTATGCCCCAAATTGGGACGATGCGGGCTTTATGAGGCGTATGTTGGGACGGATCCCGGATCTGGAGGCGGGAGGTCTGATCATAGGGGGGGACTTTAATACGGTGTTGGATCCTTCACTGGATCGGTCCAGCTCTAGGACGGGTAGGAGGCCGGCGGCGGCCAAGGTACTGAGAGGGTTTATGGATCAGATGGGTGGAGTGGATCCATGGAGGTTTGTGAGGCCGAGGGCACGTGAGTACTCTTTCTTCTCCCACGTACATAGGGTCTACTCTCGGATAGATTTCTTCGTGGTGAGTAGGGGACTGATTCCGAGAGTGGAGGAGGCCGAGTATTCGGCCATTGCAATCTCCGACCACGCTCCGCATTGGATAGAGTTGGAGATGGGGGAGGTGCGAGACCAACGTCCATTGTGGCGGTTGGATGTGGGGTTGTTGGCGGAGGAGGAGGTGTGTAGGAGGGTCCGGGCAAGTATTGAGGGGTACCTTTTTGAGGGGTACCTTGAGGTGAATGATACAGGGGAGGTTCAGGTGGGGGTGGTCTGGGAAGCCCTGAAGGCAGTGATTCGTGGGGAGCTGATATCCATTCGGGCACACAGGGAGAGGAGCGAGAGGAGTGAGAGGGATAGACTGGTGGGAAAGATGCTGGAGGTGGACAGGAGGTATGCAGAGGCACCAGAGGAGGGACTGTTGGGGGAGAGGCGCAGCCTGCAGGCTAAATTTGATTTGCTGACCACTAGAAAGGCGGAGGCACAGTGGAGGAAGGCACAAGGGGCAGTGTACGGACATGGTGAAAAGGCGAGTAGGATGCTGGCTCATCAGCTCCGTAAGCGGGATGCGGCTAAGGAGATTGCTGGAGTGAGAGACAAGAGTGGGAATGTGGTGCGGAAGGGGGTAGAGGTGAATGAGGTCTTCAAGGACTTTTACGGGGAACTGTACCGGTCGGAGCCAACGGGGGAGAGGAGGGGAATGAAGAGGTTCCTCGACGGGCTTTCTTTCCCGAAGGTGCAGGAGGAGAAGGTGGAGGGGCTGGGTGCGCCGATTGAGCTGGAGGAGCTAGTTAAGGGGATCGGGCAGATGCAGTCAGGGAAGGCACCGGGGCCGGATGTGTTCCCGGTGGAATTTTATAAAAAGTTCGTGGACCTAGTGGGCCCCTTGCTGGTGCGGACACTCAACGAAGCGTGGGAAGGGGGGACTTTGCCCCCGACGATGTCACGGGCACTGATCTCGTTAATTTTAAAGAAGGACAAGGACCCCCAGCAGTGTGGTTCATACAGGCCCATATCTCTCCTCAACGTGGATGCTAAGGTGCTGGCAAAAATCCTGGCCACCAGGATAGAGGACTGTGTGCCAGGGGTTGTGCATGAGGACCAGACAGGTTTTGTGAAGGGAAGGCAGCTGAACACGAATGTGCGGAGATTGCTGAATGTCATTATGATGCCGGCGATTGAGGGGGAGGCAGAGATAGTGGTGGCGCTGGATGCGGAGAAGGCCTTCAATAGAGTGGAGTGGGGGTACCTATGGGAGGTGTTGGGGAGGTTTGGATTTGGTGAAGGGTTCATTAGATGGGTAAGGCTGCTATATGAGGCCCCGATGGCGTGCGTGGCCACGAATAGGAGGAGGTCGGAGTACTTCCGGCTTTACCGAGGGACCAGGCAGGGTTGCCCCTTGTCCCCCTTGTTGTTTGCACTGGCAATCGAGCCGCTGGCGATGGCATTGAGAGATTCAGAGAGGTGGAGAGGCTTGGTGCGAGGTGGAGAGGAACATAGGGTGTCGTTGTATGCCGACGACCTGTTACTGTATGTGGCGGACCCGGTGGGAGGGATGCCGGGAGTGATGGAGTTACTAGCCGAGTTTGGGACCTTCTCAGGTTATAAATTAAACTTAGGCAAGAGCGAGGTGTTTGTGGTGCACCCTGGAGACCAGGAGGAAGGAATTGGTAGGCTCCCGCTTAGGAGGGCAGGGGAGAGCTTTAGGTACCTGGGAGTGCAAGTGGCCAGGGACTGGGGGACTCTCCACAAGCATAACTTTACCAGACTGGTAGATCAGATGGAGGAGGAGTTCAGGAGGTGGGACATGCTGCCATTGTCGTTGGCGGGGAGGGTGCAGTCCGTCAAAATGACAGTGCTTCCGAGGTTCTTGTTCCTTTTTCAGTGCCTGCCCATATTTATCCCCAGGGCCTTCTTTAGGAGAGTGACCGGCAGTATTCTGAGCTTTGTGTGGGCACATGGGACTCCGAGAGTGAGGAGGGTGTTCCTGGAGCGAGGAAGGGATAGAGGCGGGCTGGCGCTGCCCAACCTTCTGGGGTACTATTGGGCAGCCAATGTGTCAATGGTGCGTAAATGGGTGATGGAGGGGGGAGGGGCGGCGTGGAAAAGAATGGAGATGGCGTCATGTAGAGGTACGAGCCTGGGTGCCATGGTAACGGCACCGTTGCCGCTCTCCCCCAAGAGGGTTACCACGAGCCCGGTGGTGGCGGCGACCCTAAGAATCTGGGGACAGTGGAGACGGCATCGGGGGGAAACAGGGGGCTCGATGGAGGCTCCACTGGGTGGCAACCATCGGTTCATCCCGGGGAACACGGATGGGGGATTCAGGGGATGGCAAAGGGCGGGCATCAGTAAATTGAGGGACCGGTTTATTGGCGGGAGGTTTGCGGGCCTGGGGGAACTGGAAGATAAATTTGGGCTTCCCCAAGGGAACATGTTCAGATACCTGCAGGTAAAGGCGTTTGCTAGGCGACAGGTAGAGGGATTCCCTTTGCTGCCCTCGCAGGGGAGGATGGACAGAGTGCTTTCGGGGGTGTGGGTCGGAGAGGGGAAGGTGTCTGACATCTATAAGGTAATGCAGGAGGTGGAGGAGTCGTCAGTGGAGGAGCTGAAGGCTAAATGGGAGGAGGAACTCGGGGAGCAGATAGAGGACGGGGCTTGGGCGGATGCCTTGGAGAGAGTCAACTCTTCCTCCTCATGTGCGAGGCTTAGTCTCATCCAATTTAAGGTGCTGCACCGGGCCCACATGTCCGGGACTAGGATGAGTAGGTTCTTCGGGGGTGAGGACAGGTGCACCAGATGTTCGGGGAGTCCTGCGAACCACGCCCATATGTTCTGGGCATGCCCAGCACTGGAAGAATTCTGGAAGGGGGTGGCGGGGACGGTGTCGAGGGTGGTTGGATCCAGGGTCAAGCCAGGGTGGGGACTCGCGATTTTTGGGGTTGGGGTGGAGCCGGGAGTGCAGGAGGCGAAAGAGGCCGGGGTCCTGGCCTTTGCGTCCCTAGTAGCCCGTCGAAGGATTCTGCTACAGTGGAAGGATGCGAGGCCCCCAAGCGTGGAGACCTGGATCAGTGACATGGCGGGATTTATAAAATTGGAAAAGGTCAAATTTGCCCTGAGAGGATCAACACAAGGGTTCTATAAACGGTGGCAGCCTTTTCTAGACTTCCTGGCTCAGAGATAGGTAACTGGGTCAATAGCAGCAGCAACCGGGGGGGGGGGGGGGGGGGGGGGGTGCATTATTGTAGTGTTTATTCTGTAACTTTATAGTGTGTTAATTTGCGTTGTTGTTAAAATGCTGGGTTGTTCATGGGGATGGGGCGAATGTATATGATTGTTAATATTATTGTTATTTTCGGTATTTTACTAAGGTGCGATATTGTTGTATAAAATCAAAATTTCTCAATAAAAATTATTTAAAAAAAAAAGATTAAGTAGGAAAACAGAGGAAGTCCACGTTAATGCGCTTTTATACTTCTTTGGTGAACTTGGTGATGAAATAACCCTAATGCAAGGCGCTGATGAATCCTCAGCTAGCTTTGATGAGATATTAAAAGCCTTTGGCAAGTATTTAATCTTCATGTTGTGCAGCAAGCAGAACTTATAAAGAGGGGTAAAATAACCCCAAGAAAGCACTGAACGAGAAAAAGACAAGACCCAAGAAAACCACAAGGTGGCCGCAGGCCATGTCAGTGGATTTAAGTGCACAAGCCGAAGAGATTCGTGCAGAGGAAAGAAGTGGCTGAGAACCAGCCAGAAGGCTTACAAATAGATCTTTTGAAAATGCTGACACATTACCCAAACCACAACAGCAGGTGGCAGTGCTGAGCCATCAGCTCTGATTAAGGTAAAGTGATGGCGCACTCCAAATTGCGAGCGGATAATGAAGCCATGAGTAGCACATTTACACAATTGAAGACAGACTTAGCCAACAGTGAAACCAAAATGAAGGACAAGGACAAAGCTGTGCTGCAGATGGAGAAGGAAGGCAGAAATAAGATCGAAAAATGTAAATCCAACACTAAAGATGAAGGAAATAGAAGGAACAGCACTGAATGCTTCAAATTTACTGAGAGCCGTGCAGCATGGTGGTGCAGTGGTTAGCACTGCTGCCTCACGGTGCCGAGGTCCTAGGTTCGATCCCGGCTCTGGGTCACTGTCCGTGTGGAGTTTGCACATTCTCCCCGTGTTTGCATGGGTTTCGCCCCCACAACCCAAAGATGTGCAGGGTAGGTGGATTGAACACGCTAAATTGCCCCTTAATTGGAAGAAATGAATTGGGTACTCTAAATTTAAAAAAATAAAACAAAAATAAAATTTACTGAGAGCCATTGAGTTGTTGAAAAATTCAATAGCTCAAATGAAAATCAAGAACCTAGATCAGTAAGAGAAAGTAGAAGTTCTCACAAAAGACCATGAAGAGTCCCAGAAACAATTAGCAGAAGTGTAATTACAGTATGTGAGCTTGAAAGATAGCACAGAAATTAGGCTCTGCTCAGGACATACTGTTCAGAAAACATGAAACATTCACAGACGAAAGATGAGTTTGCTAATGAAAAATGAGCACTGGACCATCACTCACAGGAAGCAGAACACTTGAAGGAGGACTTGAAATGCCTAAATGAAAACTTTGCAGAAGGAAATTCAATGAAGAATAGAACATGATGAACTTCAAATATCAGAAGTCGCTTTTGAATATTGTGAAAAATGCCAGAAGGAATTGCTGATGAAACAATTGATGGGATGCAGAATTAACAACCAAAACTGATTAAATTCTTGAACTTCGATCCACTCCAAAGAATGTGAAAGATGAGATGTGTAGTATAGAGGTGCAAATCCAGACCTTAAAAGCAGAAAAAGAAAATTCTCAGAAATAGATTGAGAATCTAACAAGTGAATTGAGTATGCAGAGTGTGCAGAGACCTGTGTAGAAGGAAGCATGGAGAAAGCTCGTAATTTGGGCTATACTTTGTACATATGTAAATAGTTATGTGTTCCCAATAAACACTACTGTTCAACCTTACAAGCCTCTATATCTCTTAGTGAGACCTACTGAACAAACTCTTGCAACAGGTTGTAGAGCAGCAGAAGTTACAGATATTGGAGGAAACAAGGCCATGGAGGGATTTGGATGCCTGGATTTGAGGTGTTGCTGGACCAAGATCCAATTAGGTCAGCAAGCACCGGGATGATTGGGTAAAGGGGACGGTGCAAGTTAAGATATGGGCAGCAGAGTACGGGATGATCTCAAGTTTATGGAGGGTGGAAGATGGGAGGACATTCAGAACAACAATGGAATAGTTAAGTCTGGCAGTAAAATAAAGGTATGGCCGAGGATTTCAGCAGCAGATGGGCTTAAAAAAATTTTTTTTAGTGTACCCAATCATTTTTCCAATTGAGGGGCAATTTAGAGTGGCCAATCCACCTAGCCTGCACATTTTTGGGTTGTGGGTGCGAAACCCACGCAATCACGGGGAAAATGTGCAAACTCCACACGGACAGTGACCCAGAGCCAGGATCGAACCTGGGACCTCAGTGCCGTGAGACTGCAGTGCTACCCACTGCGCCACCATGCTGCCCTCGCAGCAGATGGGCTGAGGCAAAGGTGGAATTGGCAACATTACAGAACATGGAGGTGGGTGATCTGAGAGAAGATAAAGGTTGAAAGCTGAGCTAATGTTTAAATAGTACATTGGAGGTTGTGAACAGTCTGGTTCAGCCTCAGTGGTCCACAAAGTCACAAAATATCTATCCATTCCCAAAACCCCACTATTCAATCAAGGCCAGTAGCTCTTCACAGTTGGTCAGTCCGTCTCTTTATTTCCCCCCAGTCTGAAACACTGTTCTGACTTTGTGAAACAATTTGGACTGGATTCTCCGGTTCCCCAGCCACGTGGTTCTCGGGGGTGCGCTATTCCCTGCCGATGGGATTCTATCTTCTCGCCACTTGTCAATGGTATTTCCCATTGAAGCCATCCCAAGCCACCGGGAAACCCTAAGGTGGGGGTGTGCTGCCAGCGGGAAAAGAGAATCCCAATGGCCGGAGAATTCCCGCCCATATCTCCAGTGATCTCCATGTGCAGATTGGTTCAAGAGGCTCTGCGATTGAAGGACCCCAGTGAAACAGCAGCTCTCATGGGTTGTTACTTATGGCCCACTCCTGCTGCTGTTTATGTTCTCACAATCACTGGTTGATTAAATGTCAAATGTTGTACTCCATTAATAACAAATCTTATCCTTTGTTAGCAATTCCCACATGTGGTCCACAAACATTGTAGATGGGAGTTTTCCAATTGCCAAGAAGAACTCTGGTATTCCAGCTTCATTTCCAGGGACTCCTAGATTAGTGGCAATGGACAGGTAAGAGGTGCATTTTGTTGTTTGTTACCCTGTTCATCTCTTGAACATAAATTAAAAGTGTCCCTGCTGCCTCATGGCGCCGAGGTCCCAGGTTCAATCCCGGCTCTGGGTCACTGTCTGTGTGGAGTTAGCACATGCTTCCCGTGTTTGTGTGGGTTTCGCCCCCACAACCCAAAGATGTGCAAGGTAGGTGGATTGGCCACGCTAAATTGCCCCTCAATTGGAAAAATGAATTGGGTACACTAAATTTATTTTAAAAAACAAAAAAAAAAGAAATTGAAAGTGATAATGAACATTCATTCACACAGCAGTTTCACTGTTAGAGTTTTGATACTCAGTTTTACTTTCCCTTTGTCCTGTTCGATAACTAAATTTGCGGTTTGTGCTTGGCATCTAAAGGAATATAGATAAAATAGTCTGGGACCATGTACATGGCAATGGTTTGGGAATGTACATGGCAAAATCTGAGCTGAAAAAGAAAGCTAAAGGGTCCTTTGCCTAAGTCAGAGTCTCCCAAACTATTTTCCAATTTGACACCAGTTCAACACTTGGAAATTAACACAACCCCAGACATCAACAAAAAGAAAGCTACAATAAAGCATCATGAGAACATTCAGTGTATAATTGTTTGCATGTTATAGATCAACATATACTAGTAATACAATATATATAAATATGAAAATCAGTGATGAAAATCCCAGACACTCAATGACCAGGCTGCAAAGTCCTCTCTTCCAAACAGCCCAGCAATGCGGCTGCTGCCCCCCCCCCCCCCTCCTCCTCCCCTCCTCCCCCCCCCCCCCCCCTCCTCCCATGCCCCAACCAACCGACCCCACCTGCATGCCACCCACCAACCCACTGCTGCCAAAGCCTATGGGAAACCAGCTGTGCAGTATCAATCCAAACGAGGCACTCTTAACAGATGCAACCTGAAGCCACCCGCCCCCCCCCCCCCCCTCCATTCCGTCAATCCAAAATCAATTCTCAACCTCTAGACCTCTTCATTCTATTTTTGAAATTCTACACCTTAACATGACTAATTACCAGAAATATTTGTGACCCCATTCGCTATTATTGCAAGTCCAATTGGGGCCACGACGTCCAATTGGGGCCACGACCCACAGTTTGGGAACAGCTGGCTGAAATTCTATGACCTGATTTTCCTTTTCAGTCTCCTTCAATTTCCTCTCGGCCTCTCCTGAAAGCAATGAAGCATACAGTGTTAATTGTATCAATTGAGGTGGAGGGCACTGATTGGATGGTTACTTGACCACATATAAGGAGACACTTACTGACACAAGAGTAGAGTCAGGAGATTTGTACTCTGTGAATAAATCTATTCCAGGTAGAAGACTGGCTCTGGTTTCTTCCTTCACCAACTTGCTATCAGGAGTATAAGATGGAGGAGTATAGCTCCACAAGCATCAGTCTCCTAATGTCTCACAGAAGTAGCCTAGAGAATGAGGCATAGAAATTGGTGAAGGTGAGTTTTTAAAAGGCTTCACAGATAGTGACCCAGTTATAAATCCCAGGACGTGGGAAGATGGAATGGTGAAATGGAGAATGGGACGATCACCAGAACTGAAGAGTGTGGGGATTACTCCTGATCCTCCTGACTCCATAGAAACATTTAATAAAATAATTTATCGGCAGTCACTTTTAGGCTGCAGTTTAAGCACACTGAGTGGATCAGACCCAGTGTCTGCTCCAATTGATCACATCGATTTTGGCTCAAAGCAGACATTACGGGATGGAATTTTGCAGTTGTGAAGACTCCCAGACCGTCAAAAATTGCAGGAGGGCTTGTAAAGGGCAGATACCCCACCTTGCTGTGTTAAGTTGTTAATTCGCTTTTCTTTATTATTATGTTTTTGTTGTTTTCTTTCTGTAGTGGTTTGTAAAATTTTGTAAACATTTTGAATAAAAACAAATTTTAAAAAAATTGCAGAAGGGACTCAGAAACCCCCACTTCCAACAGATCAATTTTTTCTTCGGTCGGGTAAGAGGGCAGGCGCAATTTATATTTGAGGGAAACCCAAACTCAGCAGAACTATTTAAGCTCAGTGCTGACAAGGGCCCTAACCTGCAATGTGGAAGCCACATATTTATGGAATAGGTGTAAACGCTGTTGAGGGCACATAAATTCTGATCATGACAGTTAAACTGAACTTATTTAAATCCCTAGCCCTTTAAAAATTAAGAAAAAGCCTTCAGGTGTCAATAAGAAGTAAAACAAACTACTGTATTGCTTGGATGGACAGGGATGTTGGTGTAGCATCTGTTCTAGTGGTTTCAATAGTTTGTTAACATTTCCCTGAGGGTTATGAATGCTTGGCTGATTTGAAAAAGTTACAATTATCTCAGCGGGGGAATTTGAGTTCATAGTTGAATTTACAGGTTAAAGAACATCTTTGATCTGGGGTATGGATAAAGGTTTCTTTTCTTCTTTTTTAATAAATTTAGAGTACCCAATTCATTTTTTCCAATTAAGGGGCAATTTTAGCGTGACCAATCCACCTAGCCTGTACATTTTTGGGTTGTGGGGGCGAGACCCACGCAAACACAGGGAGAATGTGAAAACTCCATACGGACAGTGACCCAGAGCCGGGATTGAAACTGGGACCTCAGTGCCGTGAGGCAGCAGGGCTAATCCACTGCGCCACCGTGCTGCCCTAGAAGTTTATTTTCATAAGAGAACAAGAACTTGAGATTTTTCAATACCTTTTGAATAGGCTTTCATGAATGGGATTTTCTTTACAATCAAGTCTGTATAGTGGGAGCTATATTAGATTTTTAGAACCTTTATTTTATTTCATTTCCATATGGATCCTGGTATATGCCCAGGATGGATACTTGATGAGTTGGCTTGGGATGTACATAAGGACCATGGGGGTTGGGAGGCATGAATTGGCATGGGAGATAAGGAACCATGGGGTGGGGGGCATAAGTTGTCATGGAAGGTACAAGGGCCCATGGGGTCAGTAGGGGTTATGGGGATTTGCGTGGTGAGGAGTATCTTATAAATCTTATGACAAACCAGGGACATAATAATAATAATTTGTATTGTCACAAGTAGGCTTACATTAACACTGCAGTGAAGTTACTGTGAAAATTCCCTAGTCGCCTGTTCGGGTACACTGGGGGAGAATTCAGAATGTCCAATTCACCTAACAGCACGCCTACAGGACTTGTGGGAGGAAACCGGAGCACCCGGAGGAAACCCACGCAGACACAGGGAGAACATGAAGACTCCACACAGACAGTGACCCAAGCTGGGAATTGAACCTTAGACCCTGGCGCTGTGAAGCAACAGTGTTAACCGTGTTATCGTGCCACCCATAGTTCCAGAGGTCTTTCTAACCAGCCCACCTTGGCACTTGGCTGCTCGTGGTCACCTATGCTCTGCTTCCACGGTTGGTGGACCCAACTGTATTCCACACTTGTTACCCACCCATTTAGGCAGTTGTCAGGGAGCCAAAAAAATAGCCTCAACTAATAGCAGAGCTTTCAGGTGTTCTTGCATTACAGGGAGGTGATTCCAAACTTGGCCTGCGTTGCACCTATATTATGCCCATAAAATAGTAAGAAGTCTTACAACACCAGGTTGAAGTCCAACATGTTTGTTTCAAACACTAGCTTTCGGAGCACTGCTCCTTCCTCAGGTGAAAAGACTATCTCTTGATCATTTGGTGAATTCAGAATTATAAATTCACCTGAGGAAGGAGCAGTGCTCC
This sequence comes from Scyliorhinus canicula, assembly GCF_902713615.1. Lineage (NCBI taxonomy): Eukaryota > Metazoa > Chordata > Chondrichthyes > Carcharhiniformes > Scyliorhinidae > Scyliorhinus > Scyliorhinus canicula. Next base: position 11,366,511 of record NC_052173.1, on the reverse strand, counting down.
GAAAGCTAGTGTTTGAAACAAACATGTTAGACTTTAACCTGGTGTTGTAAGACTTCTTACTCTGCTCACCCCAGTCCAACGCCGACATCTCCACATCATGCCCATAAAATAGGCACACAAGGTCCACTTAACCCTTGAGCTTTAGCAGGCTGATTGGCAAGTGGGAAATAGGGGTATTAATCTTGTCCCTTTTTTGACTTTGAGTGTCAGTTCGGTTCAGTACCGTACATGATGGTGTAATTACCAACGGAGCCACCACATTTCTGATTTTCTTTATTTCATGACTGGAACCACATAAAGATTCTTAGATTTGTAAATACTTAATTATTTCTCTCCCTGCAGCTTTGTGTAAATATGTTTAATCATGATTTCATTTTCATTACCAGAAAGAATTCTTTCAGGCACATGTTGGCGAAGACACAGATAAGTATTGTAGGAGAGAGCTTGCAGACACCACCAAAAAGCCTTTCCATCTCACCTGAGTCACATATTTTCAGACAAAAATGTAACCTTGGCCCTTGCTACATCTACAAACAAGTTTAATTTCTTTCATAGGGGTAAAGAGTTTGTCGCAACAACAGTTGTTCTGCCTCATGAATGTTGTGCTCCTTGATCCATTTTTGTTTCTGTAACAGTTTTTTACTACAATAAAATGTAAACAATACTTACAGATTTTGTTCTTTACTGCAGCTCTTTCACAGCCAGATGTGGAGGCAGGGACTGTTTTCAGCTTCCTCTTTGTGATGTCTAATCTAATGCTTCCATGGTGTAACCTTTTGGTTGGTCCAAGAGGTCTTTTTGGGACACTTTCATTGGAGTAGATGCTATCACAAGCTCAATCATTCTGTCGGCTAGCTCTACTGCTATGAAGTTGCAATCATGCCCTTATCTCTGATTCTACTTATGAAATGGTCAATGCCCTCTGCCAGTTGTTGCCAAAAGGCCATGAATTCCAGATGGTGTATTCTGAAGTTGAGCTTCACTTGATCTTCCAGTATTGATCATATTTTGTCTGGATTCCTAAGATAGTTGTTGGACAGATCTGACATACTCAGACTATGAAGGTCTTCATTGTTTATAGCAATTTTAACAGCTTGGTTCAGTCTTACTGGGATCCAGAAAACACAGATAGACACATTGTCAGAAGAAAGGAAACACAGATAGAAGATCCATTGCTTTCCAACTGAGTATTGGAAATGTCGTGGCCTTTTTTTTAGCTTTTAAAAGTATTTTTAATGCTTTTTGACAGCTATCCAAGTCTCCTCCAACTCTTAAAAGAGTTAATTTGCCTGCCTGAGAAGTTAATTTGCCTGCCTGAGTTGCACTGTATTTAGTTGTCTCTCCCTTAGCTAGTCATAGGTTACTGCATGACTGCAGTAATGGTACTGTAGCTCTTTCTGACTTTTCCTGGTTTTAGCTCTGTGTTCTGCCCATGAAGTAGTGATTTGGGCAAGAAAGTGGCTGCAGGCTTCAAAAATGAAAGCAAAGTGAAAAACGACTTCTAGTTGTTAGCAGTTACCAGATAGGTTATACTTCTCAGCCCGGTCTGCAGTATTCAGCTTCAGCAGTAAAAATTCTCCTGTCTGAAGAGTTTTGTCCCTGCTTAAACGTTTCAGCAAATAAGACTTTAATAATTAAACTCTCCCAGATTTGAACAATTTCACCAGGACCTGATATCTGCTGCCTGGAGAGTAGTACAATCCCAAAACAAAGATATGTATAGAATTCCTACAGAGCTGCAGAATCATTTACACACAGTGGGGCTTGATGGTTGTTTCACTTTCATACAGGGTGTTTTTTTATGATGCCTGTGAAGGGTTGAGGCTTGTATTCTGCTTAGTCACAGATTGTGCTGCCTATCTGCTACCATGTTACATTCTTTCTCTTTTTCGACATAAAGATACCCATCATATTCAAAGATTGGTGAAACAATAATATGGGTTCTTTATTTGAATATAAGACAATAATGTTCACTGGGAGGCTGAGACACATGTCTGATCTCAACCACTACTGCTTTCAGACTGAGTACAAATCATGTGTTATGGGCCAGGGTTTAGAGAACCCCAAAGTGTATCATGGTGTTCAGCTGACCCACAACTTAAAAATTTTTTTTTAGAGTACCCAATTTTTTATTTTTTCCAATTAAGGGACAATTTAGCATTTTCAATCCACCTACCTTGCACATCTTTGGATTGTGGGGGCGAAACCCACGCAAACACGGGGAGAATGTGCAAACTCCACACGGACAGTGACCCAGAGCCGGGATCGAACCTGGGACCTCGGCGCCGTGAGGCAGCAGGGCTAACCCACTGCGCCACCGTGCTGCCCTGATCCACAACTTTTAATAGATTGTGGTATGGGGAGCACACAGCCCACTCTACAGGTGTGGTACAGCAGAAATGGAAAAGTATTTTTTAAAGCAAAACAATGTTTATTCTATGAACTCAAGTTAACCCTTTTAAAACATACAGTGAACATCTTAGCAACCATTAATTCAAATACAACCCCCAAAGAATACAACACTAAGTAATCCTTAATAACTTCCCAAACAACATCCAGAAGTCAGAAGAAACACCTTTTAACAGAAGCACATTAGGTTTACATTCATTACTGAAAACATTTATAATTCTGAATTCACCAAATGATCGAGAGATAGTCTTTTCATGGCTGAGAGATCAACAGTCCACTTGCTCTGTCTGGCTTCAGCTCCAACACTGAAAACGAAACTAAAACACAACCTGCAGCAAACAGCCTAAAACGAAAGTAAAAAGCTGACAGACAGCCCAGCTCCACCCACACTCTGACATCACTGCAGAAATATGAGCAGCCAAACATTTCTTAAAGCGACATTCTCATGACACATGAGACTAATACATCACATTCTATGACTATGTGTAATGATTGACAGTAGTTTAAGGTACATACAATTCATATTGCAACAGTGTGCACAAGTATCTGCTGTACCATGCCTTGAATTTGACACTATCCTTGTTATTGCTCCCATTTTGCAACATTTCAAGATTTCAAAATTCTGCTTATTGCGGTCAGGCGTGTAATTGCTGTGGGAAAATTGAGTCTTTTGTCACCCAATGTCAGCACCATGCACATTCAGGTCAGATATGTAGCACATCCAGCTGCTTTACTTTGCTGCAATAATATGTGGCAGCCTCAACCCAAATGAGGACCCTCTTACAAAGACAATTCAATTTCCCACAACAACCAAAATCTGAGTGATATTGCAGCTTTAATTCCACTTAATGCTGAATCATGAGTGGTTGGGCTGTAGGCTCACAGCCTTATAAAAAGTGGGTTCAAACATTACTTAATGGACAACTAATACCCTAAACAACAGAAAAGAGAAAATAAATAAACTACCTGGTACATGACACACCTTAAAACATATCTAACTGGAAATAAATACAATTATGTAAAAAGGTGACCTGTATGAAATATATACAGCAAAAATATCATGATATAAGCATAAATTATTTTACAGGTCCTTATGCTTTCTGTGTTACTGGAGTTTTTCACAGCTCCTGTGGAGAAAATATTACTCACTGTAATTATAGACAAAGGAATAAAGAAGCCAAAAAGTAAAGTAAGAGAGCTTGTATTATAGAAAAGATAATCCTTATTAATCATAGAATCATAGAATTTACAGTGCAGGAGGCCATTGAGTCTGCACCGGCCCTTGGAAAGAGCACCCCACTTAAGCCCACGCTTCCCATAACCCACCCCACCTAACCTTTTTGGACACTAAGGGCATTTTTTCATGGCCAATCCACCTAACCTGCACATCTTTGGACTGTGGGAGGAAACCGGAGCACCCGGAGGAAACCCATGCCGACACAGGGAGAACGTGCAGACTCCGCACAGACAGTGACCCAAGCTGGGAATCAACCCTGGGACCCTGGAGCTGTGAAGCAACTGTGCTAACCACTGTGCTACTGTGCTGCCCGTTTTAATGTGAATGATAACCCCCATTCCGCATACATATACAACAGATTCTCCACAGGATTACAGGTGTTATAACCTGACCTGAGGCCACGGGGTCTGCAACCTCAGAGTCCTTGTGGCCTCACCCAAGTACGATTTCCCACGATGATGGGGCGGAGCCACCCCCTTAAGCCAGGGGCGTCATGGGACATAAATACCCTGGGCCAGGCGCAGGAGACCCTTTGGGGAGAAGGTAATCAGCCAGGTCCTCCAGCTTCTCATGCATTCTTGTCTGGCGGTCATTCATCATCTCCACCTTGGTCTCCAGCACGGTTAGGTATTCCTCGTGCTCGGACACCTTTTTCTCCAACTCTTGGATTGCACGTCCGTGGGTTTCTTGATTCTGATCAATCGAAGCCTTGATCGGGTCCAGCGTGCCCTTCTTAAGCTTGGCGAAGCAATCTTCAAAAAACTTCACCAGCTGCTCCGTAGACCACTGTGCCGTCTCCCCACGGCCCTGCTTCTCCGCCATGCTTTCCCGCGTTGCCAGCTCTGCTCGCGTCTTCCTTGTGGAACTTTGTCTTCTCACACGGCCACTTCTGGTCCAATTCTCCATACATTGGAGGGGGATTTCTCCTCACTGTCTCACTCTTCACTGATTTATCCAATAGAATCTGGGAAAAAACGGGAGAAAAAGGTCCAAAAGTCCGTCACAGGCGGGAGCTATCAAATGTGCGACCTACTCCTCTATGGCCGCCACCGGAAGTCATCCGCTCTCTCTCTCTGTTGACCACACCAGTTACAGTCTTTTGTTTCTCTGTGATACCGCTCTGTCTATTTTCTGTTCAAAATCTTGGAGACCGAAAGTCTGTCCAGTTAGCCCAGCTGCTTGTGCCTTTCTTTTCAGGTTTTTGCACCTTTCTCCCTGCAAGTTTAAACTTGGGACCCTCATCCCCATTGTGAGGAATATGCTTTCAAAAAATTGGAAGGACAATGAATTGTAGACACGTTCCAGAGTTTTTTTTAAAGCTACAAGTTCTTCTTGGTCTGAGAGTAAGCTGCTCTTTTTCTAATAAATCGTACATACTCAGCTAGATCACCTACAGGACACCTTTTTCTGTTTTGCTTAAAAGTTCGAGCACCCAATTTTTTTTCAATTAACGGGCAATTTATCATGACCAATCCACCTACCCTGCACATCTTTGAGTTGTGGGAGGTGAGACCCACACAGATACGGGGACAATGTGCAAACTCCACACGGACAGTGACCCGGGGCCAGGATCGATCCCAGGTCCTCAGTGCTGTGAGGCAGCAGTGCTAACCACTCCGCCATTGTGTCACCTTGACCAACAAGACACCTGGTGAGAGAAGATTTGTTTATTCAAATGAAAGCAAAAACGGCTGTTGCCAGGCCTTGGATTCCTGCTGATTGATTGAAAATATCTGACCTGGGCGAAGTTCTCTCTGGACATTTTATTTTGAACCCTAGGAAGCAGACTGAAGGAAGGCTGTTTATTTCTCTCCCACTGTATTGCCTGCATTCCAGAATCAGTTAGCTTTCAACCAGAAAATTCTCATCTCAGAATAACTCATCTGTATTTTGAAAGCCTGTGAAGTTGTAACTAGTGTGATGAATGTAAGAATTTCAGATATATTGTATTACAGGTATATATTGTATACAGGGATGCAACTAAAGCATCGTAAAAAGCCTGGGCTGATCGAATGTTGTTTGGATTAAGGGAATTCCCTATGGAGTTGATTAGATTTCAGCTCGGTAAGATGATGTCATTACTGGGAAGAGCCAAGGTGTCAGGCATTTTGCAGAAAAGCACTGTTAGTTGTGTGTCAGTTGGAGATGTGAGAAAACGTCAAGCATCTTCAAAGACTCCAGGCAGAGGCAATCGAGACATCTGAGGAGGAAGGAAGAAGCTGCTAGCGAGACTCACCTTCATGACGACGGACCAGAGGGACTCAAGAATTGTACCCATGATTCAATCAAGCTGTCTTTGCGGGTTGTATAACTGAATCGTGGTTGTTTCCAGTATTAGATATTTTGGGTTAATTTATGGGTCAATTGTGTGTTTAATAAAGATTGTTGAATTTTTAAAAAGTCAAGCATCTCAGTTCAGTTAAAAGATTTATTAGCTAGATTAGCAGTTTATTTCCAAACAGTGCAGAAGAGTGTAATTATAAGGGGAGCTGAAACAGCTTTTGAAGAAATACAGCCATAATTTCTGCATGGTGGCAGCACGGTGGGGCAGTGGTTAGCATTGCTGCCTCACGGCGCTGAGGTCCCAGGTTCGATCCTGGCCCTGGGTCACTGTCCGTGTGGAGTTTGCACATTCTCCCCGTGTTTGCGTAGGTTTCACCTCCACAACCCAAAGACGTGCAGCGTAGGTGGATTGGCCACGCTAAACAGCTCCTTTATTGGAAAAAATTAATTGGGTACTCTAAATTTATTTATTTTTTTTAAAAGAATTTCTGCATGGTTCTGGCAGGATTCAGATCTTTTCTTTACAGCAGTGTCAAAGGATCTCTCTTTCTCAAAGAACATCTCTGTAAAGCAGGTATTCTTGAGGGCTAACTGTATTTAACAGTGGATTGAGAGCTGAGATGGTTCTTTTGTTATTTGAGTGGGAATAAAGATAGCAGTTAAGGGTTACTGTATTCACTGTGTTAATTTGCATTGTTTAAGGGATAATTGTAAGCTATCTTCTGGTGTGATGTTAAATATATTTTAATACTGTGTTACTAATAAAGTTTGTTTTAAAATACCATATCCCTATTTCTTTGTGAAATCACCCCTGAAGTGAGCTATCCTTTCCTCGCAGTCTTACAAAATTAAAATTAAGTATTGGGGTTTCTGTCCAGTATTCTAGCCACTGTGGGGGTCTGGTCTGGGATCATAATACAAGTGAAAGTTATCAAAGACAGTGTTTCACTGATGATCCACCAGACAGGTCTTCCCGGGATTGACTGTGACCAGAACCTGGTCAGATTAACACTGGAAATACCTTTTCGAATGTCATCCTTTTTGGATGTCCCCTTACACCAATCTCTGCAGAGACCTTAAATAAAAACAGAAAATGATGGAAAAACTCAGCAGGTCTGGCAGTATCTGTGGAGGGAGAAACAGAGTTAATGTTTTGAGTCCATATGACTTCTTATGCAGAGACCTTAATTGGCTTGTTCTTTGTTTTGAGTTTGTGTGTGTCGGTATTTTTAAGAGGTAAATTGTTACATTTCCAGATTATAAATTGTATGTTAACCAGTTTTGCAACTTGTTTAAAAAGTTTTGTTTCATAATAAATCAATATTGAAAGAAGCCTGGTTAAAATCAATTTCTCTAAACCACAAGTTATCCAGTATGTTTGGAGTCTTCTATTCTTACCTGAATTCATATCACTCCTGTCCTTGTCAGGCTCCACTGTGTTCTCAGAGATTTAACTTTCAGATTGTTGTTCTCGTGTTGAAGTTCTACCATTTTTCACCCCTCCCACCTTACCCCCAATCTCTGGAGCCACCTCCCTCGCCATCTCTGCCTGTGACCTCCCACTCTAATTCCAGTAACAGGGTTGTTGCCCGCTCAGGCCTTTCCATTGAACTTCCTCCCTCCAGCTCCGTGTCCATCCTCTAACCCTTTCTTCAGTAAGTACTAAGACATTTATCACTAAGCATTGAGCATAATGGAACTCTTAATTTGTGACCTGATAGAGTATCATGTTGCAAGCAGGCAACATAATTTACAGGAAGTTGGATAAACACATAAGGGAGAAAAAAATACAGTTGAAAGATATGATGATGGGGTGAGGATCTATGCTGTATTCTATGTAGTCGTGGCCATAGAATGGTTACAGTAGAGTGAGGTCCTTCAGCATGTTATCTCCTTGGCAGCTTTCTATAAGAACAACTCAGTTGGTTCCACTACCCATGCCCATTCACGGTAGCAGTGGTTAGTACTGTTGCTTCACAGCTCCAGGGTCCCAGAATTGATTCCTGGCTTGGGTCACTGTCTGTGCGGAGTCTGCATGTTCTCCCCGTGTCTGCGTGGGTTTCCTCCGGGTGCTCCGGTTTCCTCCCACAAGTCCCGAAAGACGTGCTGTGAGGTAATTTGGACAGTCAACATTCTCCCTCTGTGTACCAGAGTGGGCGCTGGAGTGTGGCGACTTGGGGCTTTTCACAGTAACTTCATTGCGGTGTTAATGTAAGCCTACTTGTGACAATAAAGATCATTATTATGTAGCGCTACATTTTCTCTTCATTTGTTTATCCAATTCCCGTTTGAAAGCCATGATTGAATCTGCCTTCAGCACTTTCTCAGATAGTTGTTGGATTTTACACCTTGCCGTTGGGGACCATTGAAATGTGTTGTCTTCAGCCAGACAGGAGGGGCCAGAAAATCCCACCCAATGTATTTCAGATCCTAACCACTCAGTGTGAAAAAGTTTTTCCTCAAGTCTCCATTGCTTCTTCACCAATTACCAGGCGTGCTCACTGGTTTTGAATCCTTCCAGCAATGGGAAATGTTTCTCCCAATCTACCCTGTCCAGAGCCCCCCTCCCCCTCATGATTTTGAACACATCCTCTCCACTTCATCCCTTCTTCAAAATATTTTCATTTTCATAGAATTTACAGTGCAGGAGGCCATTCGGCCCATCGAGTCTGCACCGGCTCTTGGAAAGAGCACCCGACCCAAGGTCAACACCTCCACCCTATCCCATAACCCAGTAACCCCACCCAACAATAAGGGCAATTTTGGACACTATGGGCAATTTATTATGGCCAATCCACCTAACCTGCACATCTTTGGACTGTGGGAGGAAACCGGAGCACCCGGAGGAAACCCACGCACACACAGGGAGGATATGCAGACTCCACACAGACAGTGACCCAAGCCGGAATCGAACCTGGGACCCTGGAGCTGTGAAGCAATTGTGTTATCCACAATGCTGCCTTCTAACAATCCAATGACTTTGCCCAGAAACAAAAAGTATATTTTTCTTTGAAAGCGTAGCATTGCTGGGGAACTCCAGCAGGTGGTGTAAACACCAGATCATTCGTGTCTCCCAATCTTGCAGATGATGTTGTTCAAGTGGACGATGCATGCCGCGCGCGAGGCGATTGTTGTCTGGCGTCGAAGGGCTTCGGAGCTGCACGCGCTCCCGCATGCGCCCTCTGCATGCTCGGAGGAGCAGTCGGAGTACTTGCAAGGATGACTTCAACTCCGGCTCTGACGCGCTGAGGTCACTCGCTGGTGCGTGGCTTAAAGTCTCGAGACGGTGCCGTCAGTCTGGGAAATTGGAACTGGGCAGTAGAAGCAGGTGCGGTGGCAAGGCAGTGCTGGGGAAAAGCTTTCTCCTCGCTGGAATATAAACTTGCGTTGGCGTTTGGAAAACCGTCAGTGGCGACGAACGTCTCAACAGGTGAGGAGAAAAATTCCGGCAGCGAAATTCACGATATTGAAGAAATTTCCCTCTTGAAAAGTTGAGTAGATCGAGGAGCGGTTAAAAAGTCCAGCCGTCCTCTCTTGGATTTGTGGTCAGAAGAAAATTCTCGGATTTTTAAAAAAGGACTTTGGTCTATTTAGTCATTTTTAAAAAATGTGTGCCTGGATGTTTCTGAATTGGTCTCCTGATTTGTTGTATCTTTTCCCTCCCCAGTTCTGCAGATTTGTGCATACGCATCCACCTGTTAAGGTGAGCTCCCTCCCTCATCCAGATAAGGAGTTTTTGCAACTGAATTAGATTTTTTTTTGTTGGGATGTTTTTCTTGGGATATTAACTTTAAAATAACTTGGAAAAGCTTGTGAGTAATTCTGAAGGGAGACGGTTAAGTGGCTTAATACGTGTGGTGTTTACTAATTAAAAATTTTTTTTGTACTAATTGCAAATGAAATCTTGACTATACTTGTATCCAGGTTTACTCTTTTGGTGGGGATTGATAATTGTAAGATAAGATTGAGACTACAGTTATCTGTATATAGAAAGACACTGAAATAAATTGTGGTCTGCTGCTGAATTCAACATTTTATGTTTCATTAATACTAAAATATTTAATGTGTTGTAATCAATTTATTTTCCTTAACATTTGGAGTTGAAGTCAAAAAAAGCTGTTATCAAATTCAGAAGATACTTATTTGTTTACTGACTGATCTATTGATTTGACTTTGAAAAAAATATAGTACTGACTTAAGTAAAGGAATTAAATATGGACTTGGATGTTTTTCATTTTATAAATGTGATTAATTCCTTTACCTTTTGTGTGACCAGTACTGTTTTTATGTTGATACCTGAGAGGTGAGCACTTTTTTTTGTGGTGTTGCTATTTAATAGCTCTCCTGATGTTCCAACTAAGATCAGGAACTTTTTATGCATGTGGTTCAGATTCTAAGTCTTTTATGTGCCAGTATGCTGTGCTATGTGGCTATTGTATGAAACTTGTACTGTATAATGAAATATAATTTAATAAAAATGAGGAAGTTCTTTACAATTTTGGAATCACTGAAGACAGTAGGATATGAAAGTTGGCTTAAGGTATGAGTTGTTTTTAAGATATTAATCAGATTTTATTACTTTTGTTTACATTACCAAATAGCTTCTCAAATGTGCAGATATTCCTATCCATATCATATTTGCGTGTTGTGGGGAGGCTGGTGGAGAAGAACTATTGCAAAAAGCTCTGATTAATTGTTTAACTTTTTATAGTAAGTGGTTTCATCAGAAGAATTGGCTCTCAGGAGTTGCTGAATCTGATGGTCTAATGGATTAACACCAGTAGCTGAAGCTTTTTTCCAGCTGTCCTTAATTCAACTTCAAAACATTCCAAGCTGGTTTCCCCAAGCGATGCCATCAGCACTTGCTGTTTAAAAATAATGCATTGTACTTTTGATTTATACTGATGGAAAAAATCTGGTAGACCTGAATTAAAATGTTCAATGTTGGCTGAAAATCACTTCCACCTTTCCTGGTGAGTCAGTCTAATGAATTGTGTGCTTAAGGATGCATTGTGCCAGATGTTTTGATTCTGTGATGCCAAATTGTAATTTCAATAAGAAAAACATTGGCTAATCTCTTCAAATTCTGTCGACATGACCTTTGGTGTATCTGACCTCTGCCACTCGGTTAAAGCCTCACTCCTTGCTGACACTTCCAGTGCTGCTTTGCCATTTTAAAAATGTATTTAAACTGAAACTCGAGCTAGCTGTTCAGAATGAGGTGTAAAACAAACATGCATAGGGAGTTATAGTGTCCTGACCAAGGGTAAAATATTTTACTAATGTCACCAAAGTATTGGTCTGATCACTTATTAATTTGCTACCTGTGGGATCTTGCTGTGTTCAGGTTGACAGCCAAATGTGCCCACTTAAGTGACTGCACTTCAAAAATAAATTGGTTCTAGGGTGGTTTGTGATGTCCAGAGGGCATATGGTTCGATATAAATGCAAGTTGATAATTCTTTGGGTTGGGGGAAGAGTGGTGATTCTCTTACTGATCCATGTCTGGTAGGAATACAATTGTATTTAACTAAATTATATTTCCCTTTCCCTAGTCAAATTGCCAACTGATTCTATATTCTGGAATGAGATTCTACATTCTGGAATGAGAAACTACAATATGAATCATACATCTGTAGATAGGCGAGTGAGAAAGTTGCTGTCTTGATTTTTAAAAAAAAACACATTGTCTGTCTGTGGTAATGGGTAGTATGACAGCACAGCAAGTTGCTCCAAAATAGTTGTTACTGCACGTTTGGAAGGTTTGATTTGCTGATCTGCCAAAGATTGTTTCATAGTGTTGAAAAGTTGCTTTTGTTCAAGTTTGTCAGCAGCTGATGGTTTTTATTTTCCAGTTGTGCAACAGTGCTGCAAAACCAGCTTTTTATTTTGTTTTGAAAGCTGTTTTCTTTTCAACACGCGTGTCTTGAAATAGTTGTGCAATAAATGCATCTATCCAAATTTCTTTCTGGACAGGCTGTTACACTGAAAGTGAGAGGTACAATTTTCTTGAGTTGTGGGATTGTTTGTGTGCAGACATTTGAAGAGTTTTTTTGGTTTATCACGTGGTCTAAATTGGAAACCAGATTGGGGTGGATGGAAACTACTGAAAATAAATCCCTACATTCTCCCACCTTTTATGTTCCCAGAATTGTTTATTAACTTAGTCTGTAATTTTAAAAACAAAAAATCTCTTTGAAACAATTCCAGCACCATATTGCAATTAACTGAATCAGTTTTCTTTTTCATTGGTGGTAATGTGTTTTGTCTCTTGACTGGAGCTTGCAATCACAACAATCTTGACTCAAGACTATGATCTAGACTTGACAATTTTTCTTAGAGCTGCATTGTTGGAGGTGCAGTCTCTTAAACTGAGGTCCTATCTGCCTCCCTGGGTGGACAGACAAGATCTCACAATGCTATTGGAAGAAAAGTAGTGTTTACTTGGTGCCCTAACCAATGTATCTCCCTCAAGTAACACCAACAACATTGCTGTTTGTGGGATCTTGGTTGGGTGCAAAATGGCCACCATATTTGCGCGCACACAAGTAACTGCACTTCAAAAGTATTCCATTGCTTGTGAAGCACTTTGAGACGTTCTATGGATAGGAAAAGTGTAATGTTGCACTGGTGTGCTAATTCCTGATCTTCGGATTCCTTTCAAATCCAGTGTACAAATCTCCTGAGCGATGGCACAGGAGATCTGCTAACGTAATATTTTGTGACACATGTAACAAGCAACCAGACCACTGTCAATGATACTTTGATCAGCCTTTTTTGAGTTGTGCTGTTTTCTACCATCCCTTGTCTCCCTTTGTGGCATAGTAACCCAAGAGGCTGAATTGAAATGATTGGAGACTGTGTATGCTCTCTCCAATGGTTCTGCCAACTCAACCCTCCAGTGTCCAAGGGCCCCGGTAATGTGGAAACTGCTTCTTTTTTTCTCGTTGTGGAAAAGTGTGTGTTGCTCACTTTTTTTTTCCCTCTTAGCTGGATGTGCTTCTACTGATCTCTGGAGGGAATAAGTGAGCTGCCCATTTAGCTGTGGGCCAAGCAATGCTGCAACCCATGAAAATCCACCCCATAAAGGCTGTCAGACAACTTGGAGGCAGATCATGTTTATGGGACTGCTGCTATTGATGGCTCAACAGGTCAGGCAGAATCTGTGGAGAAAAATTGTTTAATATTTCCAGTAAAACGCCTTTTTGTCACAACTGTAAAAAGTTAGAAATGTAATGGGGTTCTCAAGTGCAAGGGTTGTGAGTAGGAAAACAACAATTGAAGCATTACATGAGGTTGAGGACCTAGGTCAGTAAGTGAAAGCGATGGCAGGCAACTAGAAACTGACTGGTGCTTGTAGACTGAACGGGGCTATTCTGTAAAACAATCACCTAAATGTGTTTTTTTAAATTCCCTCATGGGATGTAGGCGTCACTGACTAGTCCAGAATTCATTGTCCATCCTTAATTGCCCTTGAAGGTGGTGGTAGCTGTCTTCTTAAACCACTGCAGTCCATGTGGTATAGGTACACTCGCAGTGCTGTTAGGAAGGGAATTCTACGTTTTTGACCTGGTGACAGTGAAGGGATGGCGACAGCTTGTCAGGATGGTGTGTGGCTTGGAGGGGAATGTGCAGGTGGTAGTGTTCCCATGTATCTGTTGCTCCTTGTCCTTCTAGATGGTAGCGGTTATGGGTTTGGAAGATGTTGTCCATGGAGCCTTAATGAGTTCCTGCAGTACATGTCGATGGTACACACTACTGCTACTATACACCAGTGATAAGAGGGAGTGAATGTTTGTGGCTTTGGGGGGGGGGGGTGCTGCTTTCATCAGGCAAGTAGAGGGTATTCTATCACACTCTTCCTAATTTTGTGCCTTGTAGATGGTGGACAGGCTTGGGGGTGGTGGTCAGGAGGTGAGTTAATTGCCGCAGGATTCCTAGCCTCTGACCTGCTCTCGAAGCCGCTGTATTGATATGGCTGGGTCCAGTTCCATTTCTGGTCAATGGATGTTGATGGTGGAGGACTCTGTAATGGTAATGTCTCATTGTAGAGCAGACCACATTGTGAGCAGTGAATAAGGTATACTAAGTTGGTGGAAGTAAACATGAATCACTGTTTGGATTATGAGCAGGTAAAAGGGCTGAAAGGTTATTGGACTGAAATATTAACTCTTTCTCCATAGATGCTGCCAGATCTGTATATGTCCAATAATTTCTTTTTTATATCTATAGCACTTTGCTTTTGTCTAAATACATTGGAATCCCTAAGTAACCAACTCATAAAATTGTAAAGCAGCTGGCGTTCTGGCTATAGTGTATTATGATTGTGCAGACCTTTGAATTGAATCAGTACAGTAAAGACAAATTGTCATTTTCTTGGATAACAAAAGATACTGCTCCATGTGAACTGCTGATCCTTGATCTGGAAGCAGTACCAGAAGGAGATTAGAAGCTGTAAGGCTGGCAGATATAAAGGGAAGCTCCAAGCAGAGGAGCTGGAGGGTTAAGGTGACCAGCGCACAGAGACCAAAAGAGGAACATGGAATTTATGTGAGGGGAAGCTTGTTTGGCTGCAAGAAGAGGTGGTGTACGAGTGAATCCTAAAAGGTGCGTGAATATCCCCAGCGTGCAAAACAGTTGAGAGTTTGTATCTGTGGCCATGCAGTGAAATGGGGTGTTATTGGTTGGTCAGTTGAATAGGAACTCTTCGAAAGCTACACCAGCAGGACTGTCATGACCTGTGGACGTGTTGTGGATAGCGCGTTTAGCGAGTTGGTCACACCGCAGGTGAAAGTTATTGAGGGAGATAGAAAATGGGCGACCAAAAGACAACAAGAGTAGGAAGGCAGTGCAGGTGTCCCCTGCGGTCATCTCCCTGCAAAACGGATATACTGCTTTGGATACTGTTGAGGGAGATGGCTCACCAGGGGAAGGCAGCAGCAGCCAGATTCATGGCACCATGGCTGGCTCTGCTGCGCAGCTGGGCAGGAAGAAGAACGGCAGGGCTATTGTGATAGGGGACTCAATCGTAAGTGGAATTTTCAGGCGGTTCTGGTGCAAGGGTCAAGGATGTCTCTGAGCGGCTGCAGGACGTTCTTGGGGGGGGGGGGGGGGGGAGGAACTGTCATGGTGCACATAGGCACCAACGATTATAGGTAGAAAACAGGATGAGGTCCTACAAGATGAATTCAGGGAGTTAGGAATTAAACTAAAAAGTAGGACCTCAAAGGTAGTAATCTCCGATTGCTATCAGTGCCACGAGCTAGTCAGAGTAGGAATGTCAGGATAGATAGGATGAATGTGTGGCTTGAGGGAGGAATTCAAATTCCTGGGGCATTGGAACCGGTTCTGGGGGAGGTGGGACCAGTACAAACCAGACAGTCTGCGCCTAGGCAGGACTGGAACCGATGTCGGGGGGGGGGGGGGGGGCGTTTTCTAGAGCTGTTGGGGAGGGTTTAAACTAATGTGGCAGGGGGATGGGATCCAATGTAGGAAGTCGGAGGGAAGTAAAACGGGGCCAGAAACACAAAGCAGTAAGGGGGAAAGTGTAAGGCAGAGAAGCCATAGTCAAAAATCAAAAAGGGCCACAGTACAGGGTACAGTGACAGGGGAGAGTGTGAAAAGGGAGGTGGTCAATGCAGGATTGAGGGTGTTGTACCCAAATGCGTGCAGTATACAGAACGAGGAGCTTGTTGCGCAGGTTGAAATTGGCCGGTATGATCTGGGCATTACAGAGACTTGGCTGTACTGGGATCAGGGCTGGGATCTAAATATCCAAGGATATGTGTCGTATTGAAAGGACAGGCAGATTGGCAAAGGGGACGGGGTTGCATTGTTAGTAAGAATGAAGTTAAATTGATAGCAAGGAGCGATTATAGGATCAGAAGGCATAGAATCTCTGTGGGTAGAGTTGAGGAATCTCGAAGGTAAAAAGACCCTGATGGGAGTTATGTACAGGCCCCCTAGCAGTAGTCAGGGGCAGAAAATAAATCGGGAGATAATAATGGCAATATTACAATAATCGTGGGAGACTTCAATATGCAGGTGGACTGGGAAAATCAGGTTTGTAGTGGATCCCAAGAAATGGAACTTGTGGAATGTCTGAGAGATGGGTTTTTTGGAGCAGCTTGTGACAGAGCCTACTAGGGAACAGGCAAATCTGGATTTGGTGATGTGTAATGAGGCAGACTTGATTAGGGAACTTGAGGTGAAGGAACCCTTGGGGAGCAGTGACCACAATATGATAGAATTTACCCTGCAGTTTGAGAGGGAGAAGCTGCAATCGGATGGAACGGTATTACAATTAAATAAGGGTAACTACAAAGACACGAGGGAGGAGCTGGCCAGAGTTGATTGGAGAAGAAGCCCATCAGGGAAGACAGTGGAACAGCAATGGCAGGGGTTTTTGGGGGTTATTAGGGAGGCACAACAGACATTCATCCCAAGGAGGAGGAAACATGCTAAGGGGAGGACAAGGCATCCATGGCTGACGAGGGGTGTCAAGGACAGCATAACATAGAATACAGAACATAGAACAGTACAGCACAGAACAGGCCCTTTGGCCCTCGATGTTGTGCCGAGGTTTGTCCGAAACCAAGATCAAGCTATCCCACTCCCTGTCATTCTGGTTTGCTCCATGCCAGCTAAGGGAAAAAGCATACAAAGTGGCGAGGATTAGTGGGAAACCAGAGGATTGGGAAGCCTTTAAAAGCGAGCAGAGGACAACTAAAAAAGCAATAAGGTGGGGGTGAGAAAATGGAGTATGAGTGCAAGCTAGCTAGTAATATAAAGGAAGCTAGGAAGAGTTTTTAAAAAATATATAAAAGGTAAGAAAGAGGCAAAAATAGACATTGGAGCACTGGAAAATGTGGCTGGAGGAGTAATAATAGGAAACCAAGAAATGGCAGACGAACTGAATAGTTCCTTTGCATCAGTCTTCACGGTGGAAGACACCAGTGGGATGCCCTAGCTCCAGGTGAACCAGGGGCCAGAGGTGAGTGCAGTGACCATTGCTAAGGAGAAGGTTCTGGGGAAACAAGGGTCTGAAGGTGGATAAGTCACCTGGACTGGATAGACTACACCCCAGGGTCCTAAAAGAGATAGCTGAGGAAATTGTGGATGCATTAGTGATGATCTTGCAGGAAGTGTCCCAGAGGACTGGAAGGTGGCTAATGTAACACCACTGTTTAAGAAGGGAGGGAGGCAGAAGATGGGAAATTATAGGCCGGTTAGCCTGACTTCGGTCATTGGTAAGATTTTAGAGTCTGTTATTAAAGATTAGATCACGAAGCACTTGGAAGTGCATGGTAAAATAGGACTGAGTCAGCACGGCTTTGTCAAAGGGAGGTCATGTCTGACAAATCTGTTTGAGTTCTTTGAGCGGGTAACAAGCCAGTTAGACAAAGGAGAATCAGTGAATGTGATTTATTTAGAACGCCTTTGACAAGGTGCCGCATAGGAGACTGTTAAATAAGTTACAAGCCCATGGTGTCCAGGGTAAGATCCTGGCATGGATAGAGGATTGGCTAACTGGCAGAAGGCAAGAGTGGGGATAAAGGGGTCTTTTTCAGGATGGCAGCCGGTGACGAGTGGTGTTCCTCAGGGGTCTGTCTGGGGTGACAACTTTTCACAATATACATTAATGATCTGGAAGAAGGTACTGAAGGCACTGTTGCTAAGTTTGCAGATGATAGAGAGATCTGTAGAGGGACAGTTAGTATTGAGGAAGCAAGGGGGCTGCAGAAGGACTTGGACAAGCTAGGAGAATGGGTGAAGAAGTGGCAAATGGAATACAATGTGAAAAGTGTGAGGTTATGTACTTTGGAAGGAGGAATTTAGGCCTAGACTATTTTCTAAATGGGGTAATGCTTCGGAAAGCAGAAGCACAAAGGGACTTGGGAGTCCTTGTTCACGATTCTCTTAAGGTTAATGTGCAGATTCAGTCGGCAGTTAAGAAGGCAAATGCAATGTTAGCATTCATGTCAAGAGGACTAGAATACAAGAGCAGGGATGTACTTAGGCTATATAAGGCTCTGGTCAAACCCCATTTGGAGTATGGTGAGCAGTTTTGGGCCCTGTATCTAAGGAAGGATGTGCTGGCCTTGGAAAGGGTCCAGGAGAGGTTCCCAAGAATGATCCCTGGAATGAAGAACTTGTCGTGTGAGGAACGTTTGAGGACTCTGGGTCTGGACTCAATGTACACGATACTGCAAGGCCTGGATGGAGTGGACGTAGAGAGGATGTTTCCACTTGTAAGAAAAACTAAACCCAGAGGACACCATCTTGGATTAAAGGGACGATCCTTTAAAACCGAGATGAGGAGGAATTTTTTCAGCCAGAGGGTGGTGAATCTGTGGAACCGTTGCCGCAGAAAGCTGTGGAGAGTTGTTTGATTTCTTGAAAATAAATAGCTTGCCCAACTGTAGGTAGATACATTGTGTTTTTGTTCTCTCTCCTTACATACAGCACTTTATAATTCCACACATTGTGCGAGCATCTTGGGTGTCTCTTGTTGTCCAGATGTTTTAGATGTATTTTTTTTACAAAATAACTGACTGTGTTAATATACGTTATATTTGGGCAGCATGGTGGCGCAGTAATTGGCACTGAAGTCCCAGCCACTGTCCGTGTGGAGTTAGCACATTCTCCCAGTGTCTGAGTGGGTCTCACTCCCACAACACAAAGATGTGCAGGGTCGGTGGATTGGCCACACTAAATTGCCACTTTGCATTGTGTCCACTACCCTTTTTTCCCCCCAAGCAGTGATTATTTTCTTTTTCTTTTAATCAAATTTGAAGTACCCAATTCTTTTTTTCCAAAAGGGGCAACTTACTGTGGCCAATTCACCTGCACTATACATCCTTTGGTTGTGGGGGTGAGACCCACGCAAACACTGGGAGAACCCAGGTTTGAATCCTGGCCCTGGGTCACTGACCGTGTGGAGTTTGCACATTCTCCCCGTGTCTGCGTGGGTCTCACCCCCACAACCCAAAAAGGTGTGCAGGGTAGGTGAATTTCAATGTTCTACTTCCTTGGGGTAACAGAATTACGTCAGTCACTTTCAATCAAGATCTGAGGTTTCCTGTTGTAATTGTTGCCTGTCTCCACCCCTACATAACCAGCAGCCCACATTTCTCAAATGGTGCAACTTCCACCCTCCTGACTATAATCTTGCCGTAAAATCCTTGAGACATAACTGATATCAAGTTGTAAATTGTGTGTGCAAAACAGCAAGTTTAATATTTTATTAAGAGAACCCCTTGTACAATTGTTAATTTACAATGTTAGATATTTTTGGTATCCATTGCAATCCAATTATAATCCAAACAATAGTCAATTAAAGCACGGTAGCATTGTGGATAGCCCAATTGCTTCACCGCTCCAGGGTCCCAGGTTCAATTCCGGCTTGGGTCACTGTCTGTGTGGAGTCTGCACATCCTTCCCGTGTGTGCGTGGGTTTCCTCCGGGTGCTCCGGTTTCTTCCCACAGTCCAAAGATGTGCAGTTTTGGTGGATTGGCCATGATAAATTGCCCTTAGTGTCCAAAATTGCCCTTAGTGTTGGGTGCGATTACTCAGTTGTGGAGATAGGGTGGAGGTGTTAACCTTGGGCAGGGTGCTCTTTCCACGAGCCGGTGCACTCGATGGGCCGAATGGCCTCCTTCTGCACTGTAAATTCTATGATAAGACTAGCTTAAACTGACTGTAAAGCTTCCCCAGGAGGTTTCATCCACCATGTAATAAGATGCTGTTAACTTGAATAGTTCGGGAAACCTGGGCTTGTTTTGGTAAGTGAATAATTCAGACAACTGATTGCATTCCAGTGTTGTATTGCATGAAATATTCAGCAGTGAAACATGTATAGCATGATGAAATAATTATATGTAGGGCGAGGGCATGCTGGGTGGTCACGGACTTGTGTTAATCATGCAGTTAAAATATTTTTCTCTGGATGAGTATCTTACTCCACCTCATTGACTGCTCAAGAAATCCATTCCAAAGGTCAATTGTATAAGGTGGGCAAGGTTAGGTTATCAGCACTGACCAAAGACTCTTTGTTTGGTCTCCTGTCGAGGTGTAACATTCTGATGCTCAGTTCTGCAATAATTGAGTAGAACACCTAGGCAATTGTAGTTATCACATGCAAGTCCTCTGGGCTATCCCCTAGAGCTTGGCAAATGTCCTGAACTGCTGTGTAATGCATGAAACGGCACATCAAACAAACATGAACAACTTTTTATTGTTCATGGGATTTGGGTGTGGTTATCGCTGCCTAGGCCAGCATTTATTGCTCATCTCTAATTGCGTTTGAGAAAGTAGTGACCAGCTGCTGCCTTGAACTGCTGCAATCCTGCAGTCCATTTGGTGTAGATATGCCCACCGTGCTGCTAGGGAAGGAATTCCAGGATTTTGACCCAGTGACTGTGAAGGAACAGTGATATAGTTCCAAATCAAACTTTTTGTTTTCCCATGCATCTGCTGCCCTTGTCCTTCTGGGTGCTAGAGGTTGTGGCTTTGGAATATGCTGTAGAAGGAGAGTTGCTGCAATCCATCTTGTAGATGGTACACACTGCTGCCATGGAGGTTGATGGGGTGCCAGTAAAGGAGGGAAAGGAGCTTGCCTTGGGTGGTGTTCGGCTCCTTGAATGTTGTTGGAGCTGTGTTTATCCAGGCAAGTATTCCATCACACTCCTGACCTGTAAGAAGTCTTACAACACCAGGTTAAAGTCCAACAGGTTTGTTTCAAACACGAGCTTTCGGAGCACTGCTCCTTCCTCGGGTGAATGGAAAGGTATGTTCCAGAAACATTTATATAGACAAAGTCAGAGATGCCAGACAATGCTTGGAATGCGAGCATTTGCAGGTAATCAAATCATTACAGATCCAGAGATAGGGGGTGATCCCAGGTTAAAGAGGTGTGAATTGTTTCAAGCCAGGACAGTTGGTAGGATTTTGCAAGTCCAGGCCAGATGGTGGGGGGGGGGGTGAATATAATGCGACATGAATCCAAGATGTTGGAGATGATCATTGTCTTGTGTGGCGTAGATGTTACTTGCCACTTGTCAGCCTAAGCCTGAACCTTGTTCAGGTCTTGGTACATATGGACACGGACTGCTTCAATATCTGAGGAGTCCCGAATGGTACTGAACTTTGTGTGCTCATCAGTCAACTTTCCACTGACCTTTTGACATGAGGAAGTTAATTGATTAGTGACTTTGGAAAGATGGTATGGCCTAGGACATGCTCTTGAATTCCTGCAGTGATAGTGATGTCCTGGGACTGAAATGATTGACCACAACCATCTCTTTGTGGTAGGTATGACTCCAACCAATGGAGAGTTTTCCCTTGATTCCCATTTACTCCAGTTTTGCGAGGGCTCTTGAGAAGCACTGTGACCTTCCTGTTGATGCATCTGTAAGCAGGTTGAGGAGAAAAATCTTTCTTTCAATCCCCTTGGTGGAAAGAAAGATGATGTAATTTATTACCAGAGGAGCCAAGTTTGCAGAGCATATGTTGCCTAAGAAGTGTGCATTCCTAGTTTGCTTCTACAGGAAAGTTTTTAAAACGTGGAATTTGAATACTGTGAAATATTTTTGAAATGTTTCTGAGGACGGAGCCAACATTCATCCCAATAGTCTGTTGATAGGGTGTGGAGAAAGTACTTTAATGAAACTTTTGGATAAGGTTATAGCTGGTGCTTAAATGGTTTTGAAACTTAACATCTATATACAACAGAAATGTAGATTATTCTCAAATATCAGTTACAAATATGTTGCTCTCTAATGTTATGTTATGGTTCACCACCAATGGGTATTATGCTGGACCAAGAAGTAGCCTGTTCCCTTTTCTTCCCCCTGAACAATCATTTCATAGGTAGAAAGATTGGAGCCCATCTGTGTTTAACCTGTTCCCTAAGTGCTGTTTTCTAGATTTTGTGCATACATTTCTGTTTTTATGTTGATTAACTTCTGTAATAAAACTATTTGGAGATCAAAAAATCCCTATCCCTTTTTAATGCATGAGTCCTGCCTACTCGTCTCGTCTGAATCCCTTTTCTCGGCAAATATGCATCTGATTGCTTTTTAAAAAATAAATTTAGTATATCCAATTCATTTTTTCCAATTAAAGGGCAATTTAACGTGGCCAATCCACCTAACCTGCACATCTTTGGGTTGTGGAGGTGAAACCCACACCGACACGGGGAGAATGTGCAAACTCCTCACAGACAGTGACCCGGGGCCGGGATTCGAACCCGGGTCCTCAGCGCCATAGGCAGCAATGCTAACCACTGTGCCACCGTGCCGCCCATCTGATTGCTTTTTGACCTTCAGTGCCATTGGATTTCGATAGCCTTCCGACTCTAACCAATTTTTCGTATTTTGTTTAGAAAGATCAATACTACTTCATTCCTTTTTAAAAAAATAAATTGAGAGTACCCAATTATTATTTTCCAAATAAGGGTCAATCTACCTCACCTGCGCATCTTTGGGTTGTGGGGGTGAAACCCACGTAGACACGGGGAGAATGTGCAAACTCCACACGGGCCAGGATTCAAACCCGGGTCCTCAGCGCCATAGTCCCAGTACTAACCACTGCACCACGTGCCACCCCATACTTGCCTTCCTAGGTTTTAGCTCTTGCCCCAGTGCTGGAGCTCTCTTCCTGCATCAGCTTTGTTAATTTGCCATCGTAGTCTTAAAACTTCTTTATTTGGGTCCACCTGAATTCTCTTCCACCGCTCATTCTTTTAATCTTTCCTCACTGCTTCCAGTATTTTAAAAGTTTTTAAAAATCTAAGATTCTTTAGTTTGCTGTGTTTATCTAGGAGTAGTTGACCCATATATTCGAGGAAGTCCTACGTTTGATCTCCAGTCCCTGCTGAGTTAACTTGAGCTCAACCGACAAGAACACTGCATCAGTTCCAATCCTGGGTTTGGAAAGCAAAATTGGCCAAGGTGCTCACAACTGCTTGCTATTTCTAGAAGTGCTCTTTTTGTATAAAAGAGAGTTTGGACAGTGGCTGAAAATTGGATTTAGTTCTGAGTCACTGAAGGTTAAGAGAATGGCCATTTTGGGTAAGATACTAGAAAAGATGACTGTGCAACTTCACTCCAACAAGGAGTTAATCTCTTCTTTTAGGACATAGCAGTGTGAGGGGAGAGGTGGTGTAACCCGAGTGATACCTACAGGGTCGGACCAATTAGTCTCCCCATGAGTCTCGTCGAGTAGGAGCTTGCCCAATGAGGGGACACCAGCTCGGCCCAAGTGGGAGCCAAGCAGGGCAGCCCTGACTGGGACCTGTGTACATTGTGTAAATAGTTGTGAATATAAATAAATAGCCAGTTTCTCTATGCCTCTTGTGTGGACTCTGTAGCCACAATAGGTGAATTGTGTGGACTCCTCTGTGGTCACAATAGGTAGATGGGTAGGGGTAAGATGAAAATAAATGCTCCCTTGTTATCTGGGAAAAGTTATCTGGAAAATTTTCAATTTTAAATAAACGACTTGTCACAAGCCTGCCTTCCTCCTTCTCCGATCTTGCCTTCTCTCACCATTCTGGTTATTTTCATATTGGGTTGTTTTATTAAAGGTGCAATCAATGTGGCTGCAAGTGACCTTTCCTTGTTGTAATTTTATCCAGGAGAGTAACAGTTCTTAAACTCTCTTTGGTTCCCCTTTGACCTCTCAGTTGTGAAGAATATTGCCATTTGTTTTTTGAACTGGTGCTTGTTTATTGCAATTGAACTTTGCATTCTCCGTTTTTATCAGCTTGAACGTCACCAAGAACTCCTCCCTGCCAATCACCTGCCCTCAAACATTCATTGTTCAAACAAAATAGCTCATAAAATCAATAAATGCTGTGCCTGGGAGGAGGAAGTCGGTGGGGTGGGTGGGGGTGCGTGAGTGGAGCGCGCACAGAAGGGGTCTTGATGGTACTGACAGCAACATCTGCATACCAAAATTGTTGCCCATGAGAAAATTACTTGATAAGGTAATGGCAGTTTTGTGCCTCTTGCTCTCGCTCTCGCTCTCGCTCTCTCCACACCATTGGTGCTGTGCCTTCAGCTGTCTAGGCCCTAAGCTCTTGGCTAGAATTCTCTCTTTTTTTTTCTTAAAATACCTCTTTTCTCTTTTGTTTGTGTGTTCCTTGAAACTCTCTTTAACCAAGTTCTTGGTCAGCTGTCCTAAATGCTTCTTGGCTCCGTTGTATTTGTTGAGAAGAGGATTCTGGCTCAGAATTCTGCTTTCTCTTGTTTGAATCACCTACTATCATTCTTTGTTTAGGCTGGAATATGATGAATAGCACTTGGGTGAGGTACTGGAGGCCAGCTTTTTTCGGGCGAACCCTAATAGTGAACCTCCCAAGGCGAACTTGACTTTCTCCAGGCCAAGAAAGCTTGCCATGTCCGATAGCCATACCTCAGCCCTCGGGGGCTTTGAGTCCCTCCATGCTAACAATATCTGTCGCCGGGCTACCAGGGAAGCAAAGGCCAGAACATCGGCCTCTCTCTCTTCCTGGACTCCCGGGTCCTCCAAAACCCCAAAGATTGCCACCTCAGGACTCCACCCCAGTATTCAATACTCAGAACATGACATCTGCAATCCCTGCCAATACCCCCTGAGTTTAGGGCACGACCAGAACATGTGTACATGGCTTCTGCTCCCATTAGTTCCTTGTAGACGTCTGAGACTTTACCCTCTCTCTCCTCTCCCTGAGAAAGTACCCTGTCCCACCTCCCCTTTGGCGGGAGACGTGGGAAGGGCAGCACCAGTCTACATACAAAATCCCTCACCTGTAATATCTAAAGTCGTTCCCTCTCGCCAGCCCAAACTTCTCCTCTAGCGCCCTAATACTTGGAAAGCTCCCTTCCAGGAACAGATCCCCCATCCTCACATTCCCCGCCCTCCTCCACAGTTGATACCCGCCGTCCATGTTCCCCGGGGCAAATCGGTGGTTGCTGCAGATTGGGGTCCACACCGAGGCTCTTACCTCCCCTACATGCCTCCTCCACTGGCCCCAGATCCAAAGAGCCGCCACCACTATCGGGCTGGTGGAGTACCGTGCCAGCGAAAGCGGCAGAGGCGCCGTGACCAGGACTGCTACGCCAGTGCCCCTACACAAAGCAGCCTCCATCCACTCCCAAACCGACCCTGCACCCACCATCCATTTCCTCATCATCGCTATCAGAGAGTGGTTAGCGTGTGGAATGGACTGCCTGCTGTGATCGTGGAGTCGAACACTTTAGAAACTTTCAAGTGGTTATTGGATAGGCGCATGGAGCACACCAGAATGACAGGGAATGGGATAGCTTGATCTTGGTTTCGGACAATGCTCGGCACAACATCACGGGCCTGTTCTGCCCTGTACTGTTCTATGTTGGCCGCCCAGTAATAGTTGCTGAAGTTCGGCAACGCCAGTCCCCCTTCTTCTCTGTTCCTTTCAAGCATCACCCTCTTCACCCGCGGGGACTTCTCTGCCCATACAAATCCCAGAATAATTTTATTCAGCCTCTTAAAGAAGGACCGCGGGATAAAGATGGGGAGACACTGAAAAAAAAACAAGAACCGCGGGAGAATCGTCATCTTAACAGTCTGCACCCTGCCTGCCAATGACAGCGGGAGCGCATCCCACCTCCGGACTTCCTCCCTCACTCATTCCACCAGTCGAGGCAGGTTGAGCTTATGCAACTTGCCCCAGTCCTGTGCCACCTGAATCCCCAAATATCGGAAACTCTCCCCCACTAGCCTGAACGGCAACCCCTTCATCCTACTCTCCTGCCCCCTCACCTGAATTACGAACACCTCGCTCTTAGCCATGTTCAATTTATATACTGAGAACCGGCCAAATTCCCTCAGGATTTCCATAATACCGTCCATCCCCACCATTGGGTCCAATTTTTAAAAATATATAATAGCAGATCGTCTGTGTATAACGAGACTATGTTCCATTCCCCCCGGACCAGCCCTTTCCAGCCCCTAGAAGCTCTCAGTGCAATTGCCAGCGGCTCTATGGCCAGCGCAAACAGCAGAGGGGAGAGAGGGCAGCCCTGTCTTGTCCCACGGTGCAGTCTAAAGTAGTCCGATTTCATCCTTGCACTCGCCCCCGAGTCGATGAACCCTGCCCCAAACCCAAACAGTCCTAGTACCTCCCACAGATAATCCCACTTGACCCAGTCAAAAGCCTTTTCAGCATCCATGGCTGGAGGACAGCTTTGCTGTGGAACTGTACCCCAGCAAGGAGCAGAGCCTTCTGGGCAGAAGGGGAACAGAATAACCAAAAAAAACTCTTATCTCTGACTTTTGGATGAAAACTAATGTTTCTATAATTTCCCAGTGCAGTATTTAATAATCCCAGGGTGGGGAATTGAATGTCTTTGGAGGTTTACCTTGCATAGCTTTTTTTTTCTCTCTTTTTCTGCCTTTTACGTGGAGGGTTTTAATTTGGGTCTGTAACTGGGTGTGGACTGAAACTACTCAGAATGGTGCCAGCTGCAGAGTTGTGGCTTTTTAAAAGTGTGTTGGCAAATTATGTTAGAATTGTGTTTCCAGCAGCTTTTAGTGTCAGTTACTTGTGAGAGGGTCAGGGAAACCCTCCTCCATTGTAACTGTCCTTGGACTTGCAACTGAGCATAGGCATTAACATTTTCATAATTCAACCAAACTGCTAGATGGGAAATCTGGAGATCTGAGCATTTTAATGAGTGGGGTGTTGTCATGAATTTTGAATTGCTTTCTTTCTAATTAAAGAAGTATGCTGTATCCTTTGATCCTAGATCAGATTGTGCTTTTTGGTTTACATTTCAAAGTGGTCTGTTTCATGGATGGACTGATTAATGGTTCGGTGGGGTGTGATTGGGGTTTGCACCTCCACGGACATGTATGCAGTTATTTTTGGATGGTATAAATTTTGCACCCTCTCGGCTGTGCACTTGTAATTTGCATTTGCTAACAAAACCAATCTTTTTTTGAAAACTTGACTTTAAAATGAGAGATTAAAATCAATTGTCCCAAAACAAGATATTGCAGTATCTTCAGAGTTCTGCTCGGGTGGCACGGTGGCCCAGTAGTTAGCACTGCTGCCTCATGTTGTCGAGGACCCGGGTTCAATCCCAGCCCCGGATCACTGTCTGTGGAGTTTGTATAGTCTCCCTCAGTCTGCGTTGGTCTCGCCCCTGCAACCCAAAGATGTGCAGGTTAGGTGGATTGGCCACACTAAATTACCCCTTAATTGGAAAAAAATAATTAGGTATTCTAAATTTATACATTTAATTTGTTTTCAGAGTTCTGTCATCTGGTCAGATGAGATATTGCAGACACTGACCAAATGAGAATATATTGTAATGTGTATCATACAAGTGGATGTGAATTTATTGAAATGTGATGTGTATCATACAAATGGATATCATCAGGAGATGAAACTTTACTTATCTAAAGGATGTTCAAAGGAAATTGTTCTTGTTATTTGTTTAAATATTGCACAGAAGGTGGCATGGTGGTGCAGTGGTTAGCACTGTTGCCTCACGGTGCTGAGGACCAGGGTTTGATGCCGGCGCCGGGTCACTGTCCGTGTGGAGTTTGCACATACTCCCCGTGTGTGCATGGGTCTCACCCCCACAACCTAAAGATGTGCAGGTTAGGTGGATTGGCCACACTAAATTGCCCCTTAATTGGAAAAATTAAAAAATGTTGCACAGATGTTCAACAAATGTTGCCAGTGCTTCATATCCGTACTCATTTTGCCCTTCAACCCACATCAAAGAGCGGTTGATGCTGTATTCCCTAAACTTCCCTTTTACCTTATTACCTTTCTCTTGCATCACTAGCAAGTGGCTGCCCTTCAAAAATACATTTGGATATTTTATTACATTAAAGATGCTGTAACAGTGTCAATTGTTATCGGTCATAATGGTGATGGGCAGTTTTGTGTTTGGCCAGATTTTGAGAAGTATCTAAAGAGCAACAAATTGGAAGATGACTGACCAGGTTGTGTAAATCTTACATTTGTTATAATTTCCAGCACCCTCTGGCCTGAGGTATGAGAGAGTTTGCAGACACACTTGCAAAAACAGGTTTGGGGAATTGAACATTCCAGCAGCAATCTAAGCATGTCATTGTTTTCATATGTTTATTGTATGTTTCCAGTGAGTCTTAGATTATTGTTGCTAATCTTCTTTCATTTGTTTTTGGGTTAGGGGGTGGCAGGAGGGACCAAAGATGTATACTTTCCAAAACTACAGGAACCACTCTTTCCATTGTGTTGAGGGACTGCTGTTTTACTTAAGAGATCAGATTTTTTCTCTCCATTAAACAAAAATGCTCCCTTTCCAAAATCCCAGTCATCAAAAACCTGTCTGATTTATGACCTTAATGCTGTAATGTCAAATGATACTGTCTCCTGAAAGAAACAGCTTGAATTAATTTGACATTTGAGACTTTTCCAGTGTGGAAACATTCCCCTGAAGTCCTGTCTCTTAAATTCTTTTACTGACTGAAGTGCCATAACTTGAATAACCAGACCGTGGAGCTTTTTTGCCAGCATAATACTTGTTGAAGGTTTCATTTCAATGAGGATAATTCAAAACAATCTTTGACTGACTGGAGCTCATACAGGCTGCCTTTTCCCAAACTAGAAAACAAAACCCAACTGGAGTTTGGGAGTGGTGAGCGGTTTTCTGTGCAAGCACTCCCTTGCTGTGCAGCCTGTGTGCTGCTACTCTCAAATAGTCCTGGAAAATTGCAGATCTGACTCCATTGGCTGCTAATTAACTTTTTTTTAAATTGGGTGTATATTGGTGCCACCGAACAAGCAACGCCAATCGTTTTCTAGTCCTGCCACACAACCAACTGATTCTCCAATTCCCCCTCCATCAGTCCTGTCAGGATATTTCTTACTGTTTACCATCTAGTCCTATTAGAATTTGAAACTTTTAGGGCGGCATGGTGGTGCAGTGGTTAGCACTGAAGCCTCAAGGCGCCAAGGATCCAGGTTCAATCCTGGCCCTGGGTCACTGTCCGTGTGGAGTTTGCACATTCTCCCTGTGTCTGTGTGGGTCTCACCCCCACAACCCAAAGATGTGCAGGGTAGGTGGATTGGCCATGCTAAATTGCCCCTTAATTGGGGAAAAAAATAATTGGGTACCCTAAATTTATATAGAAAAAGAAGTTGATGCTTTTCTAAAGGCTTGAATAGGAAAGGCTGGTTACCTCCAAACTGGCCAGCGTGTTGTGGCTTGTATGGAAATTATGAATATTTGGTCAAACAAGCTTATTTGGGGGGATGGAAAGTACAGTTAGTCCCAATATTTTAATATCTCATTGATTTTTAAGTAGCAATTTAGTGCTGTTGAGCTATAATTGAGAGGAAGAGTGAAGTAATCCAGTTTTTAACATTTCATATGTTGCGGATCACACCTCGATATCTAGGCTGTACAGGCCAACAGGGAGGATTGAAGTATGACCTGTATTTCCACTAGCTCATTGCTTGGAGTTACCAGATCCAGTTCTTGCATGAAAAATAAAACTATATCCTCCTGTCAACAGCTTCTGTTCATGCAGTTCTAATGCTGTTGTCCTATCTGCACTATTTTAATAAGTAGTAATATGAAGCTGAGTTGCTGGAGCTTGGAATATAACCTGGGTTATAATGAACTACACAATGCCCTTATTTTTTTGAAGTCTGGAACTTGCACTTCTTCCATCAGCAGTAGGGGCTGTATTTATGATTCCATTGTTGATCCAGTGGGCGTGGCTTAAGCCAATTGTTTGGTTGTCCTCTTGCCCAGCTAAAGGTCTATCTTGCGGGGCCATTTTTAAAAAATGAATGAGACAGCAGTGAAAAACATAACAAACCAGACATCTTGGACAAATGTCTAAATAACTGAATATTTTCAGTGGAGTGCAATAAAATATCCAAATGTATTTTATATCCTAGCCAGGATAGGGGTGTATATAGATGGATAATCTATCCATTTATGCAGTATAATCCCAAAATACCTTGCATGAATTGTAACTCTTCAGTGAAAACACAAATGTCTGCTTTACCAAAAAACACTTGTGCCCTGGACTTGTCTTTGATATCAGGGGAGGTGGGTAATTCAATGGCAGCAAATAGACTCCCACCTGAGATTTTTCTTCAAGTGACAGCATAGTTGGAAGCTGGACCTGAAGTAAATTGGATTCTAATGCAGGACCTTCTCCCCAATCTAGTTCTTGTCCAGACCTGCAAGGTGGGAAGTAAAAGTCTTGCTTTATCACCATCTAATGCTTGAACCAGTGGTAAAATAATCCTGCGCCATCTTTATTTTAAATAATGTGAGCACAGTAAGAAGTCTTACAACACCAGGTTAAAGTCCAACAGGTTTGTTTTCAAACACTTTTTTAAAAAAAAATAAAATTTAGATTACCCAATTATTTTTTCCGATTTAAGGGGCAATTTAGCGTGGCCAATCCACCTACCCTGCACATCTTTTGGGTTGTGGGGGCGAAACCCACGCAGACACGGGGAGAATGTGCAAACTCCACACGGACAGTGACCCAGAGCCGGGATCTAACCTGGGACCTCAGCGCCATGAGGCCGTTGTGCTAACCACTAGGCCACCGTGCTGCCCTTCAAACACTAGCTTTCGGAGCACTGCTCCTTCCTCACCTGAGTGCTCCGAAAGCTAGTGATTCGAAACAAACCTGTTGGACTTTAACCTGGTGTTGTAAGACCTCTTACTGTGCTCACCCCAGTCCAACGACGGCATCGCCACATCTTAAATAATGTGATTAGAGAAGTTGGACTTGATTTATATATTTGTTTAATGTAGAGGAAAACCTGGGAGAGAGGAGTTCCTTGATTTTAAGAGTAATTTTAAAGTGATGAGCAAAGAGCTACTGACATGAAATGAAAGGTCTAGATCTGTAAAATGGAGATACCAAGATGAGGGGGGGGGGGGGGAAGCGTTTCAATGCCTCTTTTTTTTTTATTGGTTTCCTGAATGGACCTCTTGCTAAATTGGAGGCATTGAAATGTAATAGGGAATAAAATGTAACCTCTTTTGTGTGGGTTGTAAATTACCCACAGTGGAATTGGGAAAAGCTGCAACAGCAGGTTATCATCAATGTCTGACCCGGGGGGGCGGGGGGGAGGAGGAATTTAGTGGGTGGGCCAACCTAGCTCACTCGTGCTTCCTCTAACCAGCAATATTGGCCGAAAAAGATAAGAACCTAAAATGTTATCATTTGCTGGTGCACTGACATTTCTCACATTTTTGTGGAGCTTTTTATAGCAAGTCTGTGACATTCTGAAATTTGTGCTTTAGTAACATTCTTCCTAAACCAGGGTTAAATGTATTTGGACTACATTGAGATATCAGGAAGCTTTTGGCATTCATGTGTGGTGTGATCAAACTGGGAGTGTGCCACATACACACCCATGACCTAAAAAATGTGTTTTTATTGCTTCAAAGGGGGTTAGTTAATGGGTTGAGTTATTGGATTAGTCTTTAAGTGTAAATACCATCCTTTGTGTTTCAGTTGTAATGCAAAGTGACATTAAATGGCCAAGCTATTCCAATTCGGATTTGGGAATTTCTTTCCATGGAAAGAATGTCCCGGGTGCTTTACAGTCAGCAGATAGGCAAACATGGCAGGCAACACATAATTACAATGTGCGCACAGCAAAGTACTGCATCAACAGCCCAGGCATACTGTAATTTTTTGGTGAATGAATGGATGGCCAATTAATTTTGTTTTTTGGTGCTGAGGGATGACTGTTGACTGTGATTCTCCTTGTTTTCTTTTTGCTGCAGAATCTATTGCATCCACCAAAGTAGGCAGATATGGCCTTGGTTTAACATCTACCTTGCCTAAGGATAGCACAGCTGCCAACACACCACTCCCTCCGCTTGGATCACATACTGAAGTTAGTGTAGCATGAACCCATGACTTTGTTGATTCATAGGTGAAAGTTCCATCAACTGAGCCTCAAATTACACTCTAATGATTATTAAGCAATGAATCAGTTTCATAGGGCTCCAGCATTTTCCACATAGACCTTTTTTAATACAGTAAAACGTCCTATAGTGCTTCATTGGTGCATTATTGAACAAAATTTGACATCAAACCACATTAAAGGGGTTATCAGAAATGACCAAATGCTTGGTCAAATAGGTAATTTGAAGGAACAACTTGAAGGAAGGGAGTGGAAGTTTGGGGTAGAATGCCAAAGCTGGGACCCAGGCAGGTGAAGGCACTGTAGCCAAGGGTATGGAGAAAATCAGAAATGTGCAAGAGGCCAAAGTTTGAAGAGTGCAGAGATCTCTTGAGGTTTGTAAGGCTGGAGGAGGTTATAGAGGTGGGGATAGCCAAGGCCATGGAGGTATTTGAAAACATGCTTGAGAATTTTTTTAATTGAGGCTGTGCTAGAATTCTCTGTTGTGATCTTGGTGGTAGATAAACAGGACTTGATGCAAAATTAGGAAATGTACAGCAGAGTTCATCCTTTTTTAAAATTGAAATTGTGACTTAAAAGCCATTGGGCGGGATCCTCGGATTTTTAATTTTTTTTTTCTTTTCCCCCCCAGCTGTGTGTTTCTCGACAGCATGCCTTTCACTGTCGGTGGGATTCTCTCTTCCTGCCATTTCCCATTGAAGCCACCCCACACCGCTGGGAATTCTGCGGGCCGGGGTGTGCTGACAGTGGGAAAGAGAATCCCATCCATGATATTTTTGACTTGTCTATTGCTGTGTTCTTGTTGCCTTTTGGGCCCTGATGTTGTTAATAAACACACTTTTTTTTTTCAGCTGAATTCTCCATCGGCAGGATCCTCTGGTCCGCCAGCAGCTCACCCATGCCCGCGGGTTTCCCAACAGCATGGGGTGGCCACAATGGGAAACCCCATTGGCTGGCTGTGGGAACGGAGAATCCTGCTGCCAGCACCATGCTGGGAAACGTGACTGGCAGGCCAGAGAATCCTGCCCTTTAAGTTTGTAAAGACCCTCTTTGTTTAATTTTGTCATGCTGTCTGGTTCAAAACAAGAACGGTTATGTGGGGCAGCATGGTGGTGCAGTGGTTAGCACTGCTGCCTCATGGCACCGAGGTCCCAGGTTCGATCCCGGTTCTGGGTCCGTGTGGAGTTTGCACATTCTCCCCCTGTTTGCGTTGGTTTTGCCCCCGCAACTCATGGAGCCAGCTACAGTGCAGACTTTGTTTGCACTGAGTGCTGAATTTGGGTGCATTTGAGTGCTATAGTGAGTTTGGTGACTGAGGGATATTAAGGGTTCATTTTTATCTGAAGTCTAGTCTTTTATTTAGTTAATTAACTTAAAAGTTGCTGTTTGGTTCAGAAGGTGAATTTTCAATCAGCTTTAAACAAAGGTTCTACTTGCAGCTGGAGCTTGTTAATTGCATTAGGCCAGTTTTCAGAGGCTAGAGTCATACAGTATAAAGGTGAGCCACCTTACAGTGCAGACTTTGTTTGCACTGAGTGCTGAATTTGGGTGTATTTGAGTGCTACAGTGAGAGTTTGGTGACTGAGGGAGTTAGGTGAGGAGGGAATAAGGTGCTCCTTTCATTTCATTTCCTACATTTCCTTTAAAGCGCGAGAAGGGAGCAGGGAGTTTACAGAGACTGCCGCTGACTGGGAGCAGAATCGGAGGGCGGAGTTCCAGTTGGTCCACAGGGCAGCTACATTCTGTAAGGTAAGAGGGGATGGAGGTTAGGGCAGTTGCATGCTCCTCCTGTAGGATGTGGGTGGTTAGGGATACCACCGGTGTCCCCACTGACTACACCTGCGGGAAGTGCACCCAACTCCAGCTCCTCACAGACCGTGTTAGAGAACTGGAGCTGGATGAACTTCGGATCATCCGGGAGGCAGAGGGGGTAACAGAAGAGTTACAGGGAGGTAGCCACACCCAAGGTACAGGACAAGAGTAGCTGGTTTACAGTCAGCGGAAGGAAAATGAACGAGCACACAGTGCAGGGATCCCTCATGGCCGTTTCCCTTCAAAAAAAGTATACCGTTTTGGATGCTGTTTGGTGGGGGGGGGGGGGGGGGGGGGGGGGGGGTGGACATACTGGGGGAAGGCCCTGGCTCTGTGGCTCCGAAGGGAAGGGGGGAAGAATAGAAAACAATAGTGATAGGAGTCTCAATGGTTGGGGGAATGGATAGGAGATTCTGTGGTCGCGATCGAGACTCCCGCAAGGTATGTTGCCTTCTGGGTGCCAGGGCCAGGGATGTCTCGGATCAAGCCTACAGGATTATTAAGGGGGAGGGGGAGCAACCAGAAGTTGTGGTGCACATAGGCACCAACAACACAGCTAAGAAAAGGGATGAGGATCTAAAAAGTGATTTTAGGGAGTTGAGTTGGAAGCTAAAGAACAGGACAAGCAGAGTGGTAATCTCAGGATTGCTACCGGTGCCATGTGCAAGTGAGCAAGGAACAGGAGAGTGAGTGCAGCTGAACAAGTGGCTACAGGGCTGTTGCAGGAGGGAAGGCTTCAGATATGTGGATCATTGGGATATCTTCTGGGGAAGGTGGGACCTGTACATGAAGGACGGATTGCACCTAAACTGGAGGGGCACCAATATCCTGGGTG
The DNA here is from genome assembly GCF_902713615.1 of Scyliorhinus canicula. Taxonomy (NCBI): domain Eukaryota; kingdom Metazoa; phylum Chordata; class Chondrichthyes; order Carcharhiniformes; family Scyliorhinidae; genus Scyliorhinus; species Scyliorhinus canicula. The sequence goes on along the minus strand of NC_052173.1, from coordinate 11,332,001 downwards.
GGAGGTTTACTAGAGCTCTTCGGGAGGGTTTAAACTAGTTTGGCAGGGGGATGGGAACCAGAGCTATGGATCGGAGGATAGGGTAGCTGTTGAACAGGCAGAAATAGTATGCAGCGAGTCTGTGAGGAAGGATAGACCGTTGATAGGACAACATTGCACTCAGTGGAATGGGTTAAAGTGTGTCTGTTTCAATGCAAGGAGTGTCAGGAATAAGGGAGATGAATTTAGAGCATGGATCAGCACTTGGAACTACGATGTTGTGGCCATTACGGAGACATAGATTTCACAAGGGCAGGAATGGTTGTTCCGGGGTTTAGATGTTTTCAGAAGAATAGGGAGGGAGGTAAAAGAGGAGGGGGAGTGGCACTATTAATTGGGGAGTACACCACAGCTGCAGAAAAGGAGGTAGTTGAGGAGGGGTTGTCTACTGAGTCAGTATGGGTGGAAGTCAGAAACAAGAAAGGAGCAGTCACTTTATTGGGAGTTTTCTATAACCCCGCCCCCCAATAGCAGCAGAGAGAAAGAGGAACAGATTGGGCGACAGATCTTGGAAAAGTGCAGAAGTAATGGAGTTGTTGTCATGGGTGACTTCAACTTCCCTAATATTGAATGGAACCTCCTTCGTGCAAATGGTTTGGATGGAGCAGATAGTGTCAGGTGTGGGGGGGGGGGGGGGGATATTAAGAAGGAGGATGTGCTGGAAATTTTGAAAAGCATCAGGATGGATAAGTCCCCTGACGGGATATACCCAAGGTTACTACGGGAAGCGAGGGAGGAGATTGCTGCGCCGTTGGCGATGATCTTTGCGTCCTTGCTCTGCACTGGAGTAGTACCAGATGATTGGAGGAGGCGAATGTTGTTCCCCTGTTCAAGAAAGGGAATAGGGAAATCCCTGGGAATTACAGACCAGTCAGTCTTACGCCTGTGGTGAGCAAAATACGGGAAAGGATTCTGAGATAGGTTTTATGATTATTTCGGAAAAGATAGTTTGATTAAAGATAGTCGGCATGGCTTTGTGAGGGGCAGGTCATGCCTCACAAGCCTCATTGAATTCTTTGAGGATGTGACGAGACACATAGATGAAGGTTGGGCAGTGGATGTGGTTTATATGGATTTCAGTAAGGCATTTGATAAGTTTCCCCATGGTAGGTTCATTCAGAAAGTTAGGGGGCATGGGATACAGGGAAATTTGGCCGTCTGGATACAGAATTGGCTGGCCGAAAGAAGACCGTGCATGGCAGTGGATGGAAAGTATTCCGCTTGGAGGTCGGTGACCAGTGGTGTCCCGCAAGGATCTGTTCTGGGACCTCTGCTCTTTTTGTTGTTTTTATAAATGACTTGGATGAGGAAGTGGAAGGGTGGGTTAGTAAGTTTGCCAATGACACGAAGGTTGGGGGAATTGTAGATAATGTTGAGGGTTGTTGCAGGTTACAGCAGGACATTGACAGGATGCAGAGCTGGGCTGAGAAGTGGCAGATGGAATTCAACCTTGGTAAATGTGAAGTGATTCATTTTGGAAGGTCGAATTTGAATGCTGAATATGAATTTGAATGCTGAATACAGAGTTAAAGGCAGGACTCTTGGAAGTGTGGAGGAACAGAGGGATCTTGGGGTCCACGTACATAGATCCCTCAAAGTTGCCACCCAGGTTGATGGGGTTGTTGAGAAGGCATATGGTGTGTTGGCTTTCATTAACAGGGGGATTGAGTTTAAGAGCCACAAGGTTTTGCTGCAGCTTTATAAAACTCTAGTTAGACCAGACTTGGAATATTGTGTCCAGTTCTGGTCGCCTCACTATAGGAAAGATGTGGATGCTTTTGGAGAGGGTACAGAGGGGATTTACCAGCATGCTGCCTAGACTGGAGGACATGTCTTATGAAGAACGGTTGAGGGAGCTAGGGCTTTTCTCACTGGAGCAAAGAAGGCAGAGAGGTGACTTGATGGAGGTGTACAAGGTGATGAGAGGCATGGATTGAGTGGATAGCCAGAGACTTTTTTGCCAGGGTGGAAATGGCTGTCACGAGGGGACATAATTTTAAGGTGATTGGAGGAAGGTACAGGGGAGATGTCAGAGGCAGGTTCTTTGCACAGAGTGGTGGGTGTGTGGAATGTACTGCCAGCAGAGGGGGAGTCAGAATCAGTAGGGACATTTAAGCGACTCTTAGACAGGCACATGGACAGCAGTAAATTGAAGGGGTGTAGGTTAGGTTGACCTTGGATTAGGATAAATGGTCGGCACAACATCGTGGGCTGAAGGGCCTGTACTGTGCTGTACTGTTCTATGTTCTATAACCCAAAGATATGCAGGGTAGGTGGATTGGCCACGCTAAATTGCCTCTTAATCGGAAAAAATGAATTGGTTATGTGCGCTTTAATCTAGTGCAGCTGTGAAATGTGGCCCCTCGAACACTAAGTTAGGTACTTACAGCTACAACAATATGTAATCGGTGTAAATGTTCCGGTCCTGGGTGGTGCAGTGGTTAGCACTGCTGCCTTACGGTAGCGAGGACCGGTTTCGATCCTGGCCCCGGGTCACTGGCTGTGTGGAGTTTTCACATTCTCCCCGTGTGTGCAGGGTAGGTGAATTGGCCACGCTAAATTGCCCCTTAATTGGAAAAATTGGGGGAAAAAAACACTGTTAAGGTATCTGGGTAGTGCCGAGGGTCAGGGCCTGAGGGGGGAAACCATGCCCATGTGTGGAGGGGGGTTTGAATGGTGGGACCCTGGAGTGTCAGTGATTGACACATAGGATGGCCAGTAAGCATACAGCACAGTACAGTGCAGCCAATCACCACTACCACTATAAAGCCAGAGGGCACTAGGTTTCCTGCTCTCTCGGGACCCAACCACTGAGACAGTCAGAGTCCACGAGCTAGCAAGTGCAAACACCATGCGGTAGCTAGTAAGTCTGGTCAGGCTACTACAAGGTCACCAGTCAGATCCGTATAATGTCGACCCACAGCTGAATATGTATAGCAGTTCTATAGTTGAAGAAAGCAGTGTTGGATACGTCTGTTTCTAACTTCCCTGCATCGAGTACAGTCCACATCGAACCAACCTGCCGAACACATCAGGGGCGTAAGAGGGGGGCCCAGTAGCAGGATGTCCTCACTTGGAGGAGAGGAGAGTGTGGGTCCTCTTCCCCCAAGCAAGGAGGGGGGGGGGGGGGGTAGGAGAGGAGTGTGGGGGTCCCACAAGCCCACTTGGAGATCAGGGCACCCTTTCAAAATGATGGCCCGATCGAGTTCAGCTCGCCAGTGCTGAAAAAATTCTAGTGTGGGTTAAAACGGTGACAAACTCCCAAAGGTGCAAAAACAAAAGTGATAGCAGTGGGAACTCACTGGCAGAGCCGGCGGTAAACTTCCTGAAAAACACGCCAGATGAAAAGAGATTTGCTTGAGCTACACCCAGTGTATTGTGCCTCCATCTTGTAGATTTGACATTTGTGGCTCTTGGTGGTGCATTGACACACTACACACTGCACAGACAACGTGTGTGTTGTTTCTGATGTTGCAGGAGTTGTGCTTGCTGCTGACAATGTTGTCTCATTTTCAGATGATATTGTTAATGCTGTCTCCCTGGAGGGGTGGCACAGTGGTTAGCACTGTTGCCTACTGTGCTGAGGACCTGGGTACGAATTAAGTCCGTGTGGAGTTTTCACATTCTTCCCGAGTCTGCGTGGGTTTCACCCCCACAACCCAAAGATGTGCAGGTTAGGTGGATTGGCCATATCTTCTTATTAAAACAGTAACCATCTAATTTTGTGTTGGAGAAACAGAGTACCCTCCCCTCTGTACCAATGTACGGGGAAGGGGAGTAGGATACTCTGATTATTAAAACTGTTCACAACACAGTTGTACAAAATGCTAAATTGCCCCTTAATTGGAAAAAAATAATTGTGTACTCTAATTTTTTTTAAATGCTGTCTCCTTTGATATTGATGTTTCTGGTGTTATTGCTGGTCTTTTCTGTTTTTCCAGCTCTAGTCTAACTCTAATATGGACCCTTGTTCCTCACTGGTTTGGATCTCAGTTATGTTTGACCTTGGTGTCTTGGCTTCGGCAACAACTTTTGCTGGACTCCAGGTTTTCACGATTAGACCCTGTACATGGACACTTTGTCCTTTCAACAGCTCTAGCAGGGATTTAGCATGTTGGTTAAAGTGCTGGCCACCTCTTTCCTGTGTTTCGGTGAGTTATTGTCTCACTTCCCCCTGGTCACTTGGAGGAAGTATTTTGCTTGGTAGAGTAGGCTTTTATATTTTTTTCCATTCAGCAACTCTGCAGGTGATTTAATCTCTACCTTGAGGGGTGTGGATTGGAGTGACAACAAGGTTTGAGTCTTTGTTTTTCAGTATTTTGTTGGGCTTCTTTTGACCATCTGAACATGTCTTTCAATAAACCTGTGTCCTCGATGATGATGAAATGAAAATCGCTTATTGTCACAAGTAGGCTTCAAATGAAGTTACTGTGAAAAGCCCCTAGTCACCACAATCCGGTGCCTGTTCGGGGAGGATGTTACGTGAATCGAACCGTGCTGCTGGCCTGCCTGGGTCTGCTTTCAAAGCCAGCGATTTAGCCCTGTGCTAAACAGCTGTGATGATGTTGAACCCATACTGTTCAGCAAATTTCTTAAATTCCCTGGGTGTGGCCCGAGTGCCATGTCACATATTAATCATTCATGAACTCCTTGCTCAGCAAACAGAACTCTTACTGCTGAGGTGATTGTGATTCTCAAGTCTTTCATCTTCTGATTTAAAGGAAATTTTGAGTAGTAGTCTGTGACTATGAAATACCATTCTTGATTGTGTGTAAATAAGTTGGCGCTCACATTATGCAATGATCTGGGTGTTTCTGTACTTTGGTCTGCATTACATGTAGACACCCCCATATTTTCAATGTTTTTGTGTATTCCTATCCAGTAGACAGCTGATCTAGCTCTGAGCTTGTATTTCTCCATTCCCATATAGCCTTCATGTATCTTTTTGGAGAAGTTCTTCCTGCACTGTTATGGGTATGATTATTCTGGATCCAGCTAATAGCACATCATCTTCCAGTAAGATGTCACCTCTGATAGACTATGTTTGCTGGCTGTGTTACTGCATCTTATGCCAACCCTTGATCACTTGCTGAGAGAGCATCTGTGAATCTTCGTCTTTGCTGGTCTCATTTGACTCTGTTTCGCTGGTGTTACATTCACTAGGAGATGGATCTCTATATCTAGAACTTCTATCGTGTGTTTCTGCTGTGGGACATCTGAGGTACGGTATCTGCCAGCACCATTTCTCTTCATGGTTTGTATTTCAGAGTAAAATCGTAACTCTGAAACTTCAAGTAACCTCCTGCAGTCTTGCTGGTGCTTTCCACAGATTCCTCTTGTAAATCTGCTCCAGTGGACAATAACCACTCTCTTTCCTCCATGAGCTACCTCCCATAGAAATAGATATGAAACTGCTCACATTCATACACAACTGCCTAAAGCTCTCTTTCTATGTCGGCATACCTGGATTCGGCTCAGGTGAGAGCTTTGGATGTGAATGCTATTGACTTTCCCTCTTGTACCAGGGTGATCCCAGTCTTTTTTTTTAAGAAGCATCCACTTGCAGACTAACTGGTTTCTTTCTGTCATAATATGACTAGAATTGCATGTCTCCTCACATATTGGCTTTTTAAAAAAAAAAGTACCCAATTCTTTTTCCCAATCAAGGGGTAATTTAGCATGTCTAATCCACCTACCCTGCACATCTTTGGTTTGTGGTGGTGAAACCCACGCAGACACTGGGAGAATGTGCAAACTCCATATGGACAGTGACTCGGGGCTGGGATTGAACACTGGCCCTTGGCGCCGTGAGGCAGCAGTGCTAAACACCGCCACCGGGCCGTCCTACATATTAGCTTTTTTTAAAACAAATTTAGAGGGCCCAATTCATTTTTTTCCAATTAAGGGGCAATTTAGTGTGGCCAATCCTTGCACATCTTTGGATTGTGGGGGCAAAACCCACGGAAACACTGAGAATGTGCAAACTCCACACGGACAATGATCCAGAGCCGGGATCGAACCTGGGACCTCGGCACCCTGCTGCAGCAGGGCTAACCCATTGTGCTACCGTGCTGTCCATATTCGCTTTTTAAATTTGTTGAAACTCTTTTCTCATGTGACTCTGACCACGGTACTGTGGATATTCTTTCAGGTCTCTGCTTGATTCTGTCAGGTGTGTACACCATTCCGACGAACTGGCATTCTGTCACTTTCACTATGCATTAACCTGTGTTGAGCGTGATTGTGGTTCTCTCTATGGCTTTGTGTAAATGATCTTTTTTCATCTACACCGTATATGTGGATATCATCTGCAATGTTGATTGCTCTTTTGCGCACCCTGTATGTCACGTCAACTTTTCTGTTGGCTCGCTAAGGCCAAAAGGTAGACACATGAATCCGTACCATCCGAAGGGTGTATTGTGTAACACCAGCATTGGGCAGAGTTATGGTGGGGTGGTACCTCCCTGCACGCATGTTTCATTTCCTCTTGCCAGCACTACACAGCAGGTAACACTCTCAACGTTTCCCAAAAGGCATCACGCTGACCATGAACAAACCGGGGTGGGTATATTTTTTTTAAAAACAGGGGCTTGCACAGTCCATCTGTCTGTGCCTGCAGAGGTAAACTGATGTGGCGGGTGAACAACCCAAGAGAAA